>NW_028277085.1:914375-1219166 GCF_059951505.1 Python bivittatus
CTTGCAGAGTAAAATTGTTTCTCTCTCTTTTTTCTGAAAATGTTCTTTTTTCTTCAGAAACATAATTGGAAAAGCTGGAACTGCCTTCCGTTCTTGTCTATCTCCTCTTTGTTCCAGCAGGATCCTAGAGCAGAGATTCCAGCCAAGCTATATTTAGGATTTTTCCCCCCTATGTGGGTTCCTGGTGTAGTGTTTTTGCCCCAGTCTTCCCCCTCCCCGAAGTCCACAGGAGCAGAGGATTCGCTGTAGCGAAGTAAACGCAAAACAGATGTTCATGTGAAAGTTGCCTGAGATTTGTGAATGTTTGCCATTGTTTGGGGCAGAGGGCCCTCAAACTCACTGCCCTCCAAGTCTCGAGGGCTCGTTCATTAGCCTGCCACAGGAAGCCTTTCTGTGCCTTGGTCTGAAAGTCTCTGATCATCAGGGACAGCTGTCCTGCTAGCCAAGAGGAGCTTCAAGGGTGGCAGGGGAAGCAGGCAGGGGAAGATGAGCCTGGCTGGGGGGCCTGGAATACAGCTGCCTCCCAGCCTGCTGTTCCCAGGTGTGGAACAGCGCTGTCTTCTCAGCCTGGCCATTGGTCTTTGTGCCTGCGAGGAACCCGCTCAATGGCCCAGTTCTTCTTCCTTGGCTGCCTGCTCCCCCAGTGCAGCGGTCAGCAGCTGTCCAGAACTAGGAGTGTTCATATCAACGTACGAGAAGGCTTCAGAGTTTTAGCCCTCCAGCTGGTGAAGGAGTCCTCCTGCAGACTCGTGGCCCTGGAGCCTGAGACTCCTAAATGGAAATGTTAACTGTATTTTAACATTAGGTGGCCTGTGGATTAAACCACACAATAGTTGTGTCTACCGATGGTTCCATGGTTTGGGCATTTGGTGACGGAGACTACGGAAAGCTGGGCCTGGGAAATTCAACTGCGAAATCCTCACCGCAGGTGAGTCCCTGCAGCATCGTCCCGCCCCTCCTGTCACATCCTTATGCGCATCTCCTGTTGTTTGTGATCTGCTGCTTGTGGTGTGTTCTCTTGAATGTTGTTTCGGTAATAGAATATTGATCTTATTGATTTGTCTACTCCCTCAGTCCTAGCGGACTCCTCTCGGCACTGCAGTAAATGAAAACGCAGGCTGTGAAAACGAATGCTGGGGCTAGACACTGTTGGCCTTGGGCCTGGAAGGAAGACGGCCACACAAATGAGACTGCACTAACCTCTCAGTCGTTTTGCAGGTTCACTCAGAAATAGATTGCACTGCCCTGAGCAAGGCCGTTTCCAGGATAAAATATTGGCATGGGGTTCATAAATCTAATCAGTCAGCCTAGACTTACTCCCAAATAATGGGGGCTTTATTTTCTTCATTTATTCTGAAGAAAATAAGCCCCTTAAACGCTAGCTGAAAGGTTGCGTTAGTTAAAGGGGGGTTATATTGCAACATCCTTGAACTGTTCATCATGGAATTAAAAGTGGAGTCCCTGAGAATGTTTGCCATTGTCCATTTGGGCATCCTAGATAGATGGGCACCAGTGTACTGTTCTCAGGGTGACACAACTTCTGAGGCAAGAATTGTGCCAATCACTCTGCATCCCAAGCACAGTGTTACCTCCTGAATAGAAATGAAAATTAAAAACAAATTAATGCGAATTTAATGGCTTTGAATGTGATATCTCTGCCTGTTCTTGTTTTGTCTTTTTTTTTTTAATGAGGTTGCCATTAAAATATAAAAATGGTTCCTTTTTTCTGTTTCTTTCACAGAAAGTAGATATTCTTTGTGGAATAGGAATCAAAAAAGTTGCCTGTGGAACTCAGTTTTCAGTTGCATTGACAAAAGATGGACACGTATACACCTTTGGGCAAGGTGAGTTTGGCTGAACCGGTCTCAGTCCTCAAACCTGGGTGCTGGAGGACGTCTTTTGAGAGACACGCCAGAGCCAGCTCCCAGCCCCGCCAGAGCTGCCTGTGGCAAGCATAGCCAGGGGTGTCCTTTCTTCCAGACCGGCTGATTGGCCTGCCAGAAGGACGAGCCCGGAACCACAATCGCCCCCAGCAAGTTCCAGCCCTGTCAGGGATCTTCATCGAAGACGTCGCCGTAGGAGCAGAGCACACCCTCGCTCTGTCCTCAGCTGGAGATGTCTACGCCTGGGGGAGCAATTCAGAGGGCCAGGTATGTACAGGATACGTCTGAATTTGGTCAATAAGAATGTGAAGAGGGAGACAGAAATGTATTGTGTCCTTTAAGCATGTGGTTAGCTTAGTTGGGTCATTTCTCAGTTGTACGGCAAAGCCCTCGCTCGCTCTTGATAGGCGTCCTGGGAAGGTCTGTAATGTGATGGCTTCCAGCCATCCTCTCTGTAAAGCCTAGTCAGCTTTATTACTTTTGGTCCCATTTTATTCCCCAATTTTGGGTGGAATAAGTGGACGTCTTGGATGTGCGAGCTGCCGTCGTCACCAATGTCTGACCCAAAATCACCTTGGAATAAGGGCCGAATTACCACAGCCCAGACAGAGTCCTCCGCTGGGGCTGTTCTGTGTCCGAGTGTTGTGTTTTCTGAATCTAGCTCGGATTGGGCCACACCAACCATGTCCGGGAGCCCACCCTGATTACCTTTCTGCAAGGGAAGAATATCCGACAGATCTCGGCAGGACGATGTCACAGTGCTGCATGGACTGCCCCGCCCGTTCCCCCACGAGCACCAGGTAAAAAGGCCTGGGGTGCTTTACTCGCTCTCCGCAAATCTCTGTTAGGCCACCCCTCTCTCTGCTGAGGCGCCCTTCGCGTGAGCTTCACATCTTTTGCCCCCTGAGACTCGACAGGAGAGATGCCGCGACTCTCTCGTGGCCAGACGGTCCATAGCAGCAACAGTCTCCATAGTGAATCATATATAAGTTCACAGCAATTCATTTGATTTTCAGCAGCTTTCTCCCCCCCAACATGGACACACTCCCCTCCCCCAAGACAAGACTTCTGGTGGGAGATTGGCTTTGGCCAACTGATTGGCAATCAACCATCTGGCCGACTCTCTGAAGCCGGAGGATCTTGCCCTGCTGCTTCTCCGATGAACCTCACAATGGCCGTTTCGAGAGGACCGGAGCAGAGGCTGCCCGCGGGTGGGGCTGGGGGCTGACCGCCTCTTTGTCTCGGCAGGGGTGTCGGTGCCATTACAGCTGGGCTTGCCGGATGCCATTCCGCCTCAGTATGGGGCCCTGAAGGAAGTGAGCATTCACACCGTCCGAGCCAGGCTTCGGCTGCTCTACCACTTCTCTGACCTCATGTATTCCTCGTGGAGGTTGCTGAACCTCAGTCCCAACAACCAGGTGAAGCCCCTGTCTGTGCCAGGAGAATTCTGGTGCTTTCGAATCCCTGCCTTTCTCCCCCACCCCCCTCCAGGGAAGACTTTGGACAATCTCATGGATGTAGCTGGCCTCTCCGCAAGGCAAGGTGGCGGAACCAGCACCAGGTTTTAGTCTTGGGAGCGCTCATGTACGGACAAAGCCCGTGCAAGGGGTTGGACTCTGAGTGTGGCTGCCAGTTTCTCAAGCGCCAGAAAGCCCAAGGGAGACGTTTGGAGCATCTGCATGTGCCCGAGGGGGTGAACCCTGGGCCTTCCAGATGTGCAGCCAGTGTGGCCTGAGATAGGGAGGGTGGCATTGTACCTCAGCAATCTGGAAGGCCCAGTGACAGCCCCAGGATCGGGAAAGCTGGGGCATTGTGAGGAAAGTCAGCCTGCCCAGTTTGCTCTGCTGTGGAAGAAAATGGCTGCTTCCCTTTGTGGCAAGGCAAGGAAGTGGCAGCTTTGGAAAGGGAGAACGCCCTATTCCTTCTCCACCCCAAGGTGAGGAGGGGAGAATGCCCCTGCAGCACCAGCCTTGTGGTGTGGCAATTTCCAGCGCACCTCTTTCGCCATCGGAGGGAGCACATCTTGGCGTAAAGCTTTCGGTCACCCTTCTGTTACAGAACAGCACATCCCATTACAATGCTGGGACGTGGGGGATCGTCCAAGGGCAGCTGAGGCCATTGCTGGCGCCCCGAGTCTACACCCTCCCCATGGTTCGGTCCATTGGAAAAACGATGGTTCAGGGGAAGAACTACGGCCCACAGATCACGGTCAAAAGAATATCCACCAGGTCAGCATTTTGAGCCTATGAAAGGAAACGCACGCACGACTGCCGAAAGCATGACAACGCCTACCTGCTCTGTGGGTGGTTGACATTTTCTTTGTCTCTTCCCAAAGAGGCCGGAAGTGCAAGCCCATTCTCGTTCAGATCGCAAGGCAAGTTGTGAAACTGAACGCTTCCGATCTTCGCCTGCCCTCTCGGGCCTGGAAGGTGAAGCTCGTCGGGGAAGGTGCTGATGACGCTGGGGGCGTCTTTGACGACACCATCACGGAAATGTGCCAGGTACAGGATTTCAGGATGCTGAGTTATGTTGCCTCCAATTCAGCCAGCGCTTCCGATTGTTTGTGCACACGTGGCCCATGAAAAGTTCTGCCTGGTCTGTCAGCTGAAAGGGAATGAGAACAAGGATATGTATCATCCTTGTGCTCCGTCTCCTCCTCCTGGGGGGCCAGAATAGGGGCGGTAGGCCACATCTTTGTTCTCTCTTATTAGGATTCTGGAGGGGGTGCAAAGCGTAGCCAGTAAGTAAATCCATCCTGGGACTGGAAATTGCTGAACTAAGAACGCTGGCTCTGGGAGAGGAGAAGAAGCAACCGTCCTCTTGTTCTTTATGGACTTGCTTTACTGAGCAATTTAATAATTCTTAAAACCTTTTTTTCCCCTTAATTCACAAGGAACTTGAAACTGGAATCGTAGACCTGCTGATTCCTTCCCCAAACGCAACAGCTGAAGTTGGCTACAACAGGGATCGGTAAGTTAGACGGTTCCTTTTGAAAAGGCCATTAAGGGCCTCTGAATATAAATTCAGAGAAGAGGAAGATTTAGTGAACCTGGTTTGGAGTTCGTGTTTTCTTTGGAAGGTGGGCCATGACTGGACAAAACTCAGTGGTTTGCCACAAACAACAAGCCCCTGGTGATTTCCAACCACTCACTTGCCCTGAGCCTTTCTTCACCTTTCTGTTTGACCGCTGGTTTCACAGGGGCAGAGGGGCACAGCCATCTGGACCAGGACTCAGGCACCCAACCTGTTTTCTCGCCCTCCTTTGTGGGATTTGTATTTCTCTGTCTCACTTGAAGTTTTTGCCTCGCCGTATAAGGATTCTTCCCAAAGGTGGCTTTGCAACACCCGCTGGGGCATAACTTGGGTAGTCAGTGATCCTTCATGCTGTCTCTTGGGCAGGGTGAGCCACCTGAGTCCCTGTCTCCTGGTGGTGATTCAGGGGTGCTTGTGGGTCAGTCCCAGTCTTGTGTCTTACATCTTCCCCAGGCTTCTCTTGAACCCTTCAGCCTACCTGGATGAACATCTGATGCAGTTTAAATTTCTGGGCATTCTGATGGGCGTTGCCATTCGTACCAAGAAACCGTTAGACCTCCACTTGGCCCCCATGGTCTGGAAGCAGCTCTGCTGTATCCCGCTCACTCTGGAAGACCTGGAGGAGGTGGACCTCCTCTACGTGCAAACCCTGAATAGCATTCTTCACATTGAAGACAGCGGGATCACTGAGGAGAACTTCCACGAGGTGAGCTGAGCTGCCGGGGTTCCCAGCGGTCCCGCAGAAGTCCCCACATTTTTTTCCGATGCCACCGCCTGGAGGAGCGGCTACTGAGCTGGACGGCCCTGATTTTGTAACAAAATAAAAATGGTCTTGAACGCCTGCCAATTTGGCTCACATACATGAAATCATTGGAGGAATGTGAGCGTGTGGGTCGCCGGAAGGGGCTTTTCATAAGAGCCAGAACTGGGAGGTTGAAGGGACACGATAATGTGAAAATCAACACCAAGTAGCGAAATGGCAAAAAAGTTGAACGACTGCTTTGCAAAGTGCAACACAAATAAAAACGTTTGATTTCTTTCCTGTTAGATGATTCCTCTAGATTCTTTTATTGGCCAGAGTGCTGATGGGAAAATGGTCCCCATCATCCCCGGCGGGAACAGCATCCCCCTCACGTTCTCAAACCGAAAGGAATACGTGGAAAGAGCCATCGAATATAGGCTTCACGAAATGGATCGTCAGGTAACAGTCCAGGGCGGAGACTCTTGACGTTCCACAGCCGAATCGGTTAATTTTGAGAGACTGTTTATTTTTTAGAATTTCTTCCCACGCGTGCCCGAAGGCTGAGCCACCGCTGAAATGCCGCTTGTCTTGCAGGTGGCTGCCGTGCGGGAAGGAATGTCCTGGATCATCCCGGTCCCCTTGCTGTCTCTTCTGACTGCCAAGCAGTTGGAGCAGATGGTCTGCGGCATGCCAGAGATCTCCGTGGACGTCCTGAAGAAGGTGGTGCGGTACCGAGAGGTCGACGAGCAGCACCAGCTCGTTCAGTGGTTCTGGCACACCCTGGAAGAGTTTTCCAACGAGGAGCGAGTCCTTTTCATGAGGTTTGTGTCCGGAAGATCTCGCCTGCCAGCGAACACAGCGGATATTTCTCAGCGGTTCCAAATCATGAAGGTCGATAGGGTAAGGTGCCACTTCTCCTCTTCCCGATCGCTTTCCAGTCTGATCAGCCTGCCGAGAGAGGCCAGGAGTCCAGAGAGCCCATCTCCCTGGCCGCTGCAGTGAAGGTGGCCGTGGGGGCAGCTCTGGCTTCAGTCCTCCTGCCTGGCTTCCTAAGCGCCGGCCCCGAAGGGACGGTTCCTGGGCAGCCAAGCAGACGGCGAGCCCTCTTTTGCCCACGGGGGCCAGGCTCTGCCGTTTAGGCCGCCCCGGCGAGGGGCGGGAGGCGTTGCAGAGCGCGGCAGGCTGGGCGGGAGAGGCGAGGGTCTTCGTGGCTGCGAGCCCTGCCCAGGGAGGAGGCAGGTCCCCAAGCAACGAGAGACGTTGAGCCACGGAAAGGCTTTGTGAATCCCTCCACCCTGAAGGGTGAAGCTCAGCCACGGGGTTTCAGCTTGAGTCGCAATGGCGTGGCAACAAATGCTCCTCCCAAAACGGGGTGGGACCCTTGAAGAGAAGAGCTGCCTCTGAGCTGCGGAGAGACGCGCTGGGAAATCCGTTTTGGTTCCGGGTTCATTTAGCCGGAGGAATTTAAAACTCCATCGGGCACGTCGGAACTGAAAGGCGTCCCTGGGCTAGCTTGTTAAACTGGGAACCCTGAGTTTGGCAAAAGCCCCCTGCCGCCCCCTTCCCAAGGTCTGGGAGGCCTGGGGCAGGCAGAGGCCCCCGGCCCCTTCCGCTCGACGACGAGCCCGGCCTAACCCCGCGGCCTCTCTCTCCCCGCCAGCCTTACGACAGCCTGCCTACCTCACAGACTTGCTTCTTTCAACTGCGTCTCCCACCCTACTCCAGTCAGCTCGTCATGGCGGAGCGTCTGCGCTATGCAATCAACAATTGCAGGTCTATCGATATGGACAATTATATGCTGTCCCGAAACGTGGACAACGCCGAGGGCTCGGACACAGACTATTAACTGTGGACAAAACTCCTCTCTCTCTCTCTCTCTCCCTCTCTCTCTCTCGCGCGCGCAAAGAACGCCCACGCCGGATTTCAGTGCTGACATGGTTTTACAGTAAAGGTAGATGTTTTAGGAACATAAACAGTGGCCACCCTTTTAGTTACTCTAAATGTAACAAAATTTAGATGTGTTTATTTTTTGTGACTGTAAGCAAAAAATGCAAAAAAGTGAGATCGGTAAAGTTTTCCCCCCTCCCCTTATTTTTGTTCACTTTTGATAAGTTTGCATGGAGCCTTTCTGGTGCACTTTTTACTTTGTTGGGAATGGTACCTTTCCCTTTCCCAGTGACTCTGAAGAGCTGTACATTGTGTATAATTGTTCATTAGAAAGGACAGTTTTACATGAATATTCATATATTTATTTTTGTTTTAATTTGAAATGCCTGTGCAGGGTTCCTTATGCAAAGAAAATAAAGCAGATTCAAGAACTGAAGAGTAGTTCTCTTCTTTAACGTTGTCTAATGATTAATTCAGTCTTTTTTTTATTTGTCTTGTTTTTAATTTCTACAACGTTCCTGACTTTTGTTGTTGTTGTTTTTGCTCACAATTGCCAAGATGAAACTGACATTTATGTGTTTTATGTGTTCTATGGTTTTTATATTTTTAAAGCTGCACTGGGGTGGCATTTAATTTCGTTGTACGAGAAGTACAATGACAATAAAGATTACTTTGACTTGAGACACTGAAGGCAATCAAATCTCATAAGTAGGTAGAAGGGGAACGGAGGGAAGGGAAGGAAAAAAGAAAGAAGGAAGGAAGGAAGGAAGGAAGGAAGGAAGGAAGGAAGGAAGGAAGGAAGGAAGGAAGGAAGGAAGGAAGGAAGGAAGGAAGAAGACAGAAGGAAAGAATTCTTCTTTCTCTTTTCTCATGCTGGTCTTGCAAAGTTTTGTTATAAAAGGTAGGACAGAAAGCTTAATGAGGGTTGTTTTTTCTTTCAGGGTATGAATTGGGCCCTTGCCATTCTGAGAATTAGTTCTGCCTAACTGCAATTAAGATGCATTATTTTATTTATAATAAATAACAATTTAGAGAACTACACACATGGAAAAACTAAGTCAGTATGAGTCAAGATACACAGTTCTTGGTTATTTGTTAAGATTTTAGTTGTGTTAAAAATCTAGCATGCTTAACTAAAGGAGTATCTGTAAAGGGAAGGATGGATGGTTTATCACAGAGTTACTTTTTAATTTAGAAACTCCATGTCACAAAACAACCCCTGCTAGTTTGAGAAATGGAACAGACCACAATAGTTCATCAAATGGTCCAGTAAAAGGACAGCCCAAAGTTTTGTGGGCAAACTGCCAGATCTTTGGGAGATCAGCTCTGCCACTTCCACGGCGGGCTTGAGTAGAATAACTTCCTGTTCTCCTGTTTTTACCTCTCTTTCAATGGACGCAGCCACTCGAGCTGCGCGCAGAAAGCGCCGAGCAGAATAAAACCCCGAACGTGGCCGCTTGCCTAACTAGTGCCAGAGCACTCTCTTCAACCCTTTTTCCAAGGCCCAGCCGCCTGGCCTTTTGTCTGGAATCATGTTTGCACTTCTTTCCGCATTGAGAGTCAGTGACGGGCGCATCTTCCGGACTTGCTGCACCCCGGCTGCTGTTACGTTTCTGCAAAAGTCCACGTGCAGCGTCTGCAAGGAGGCAGCGTGGAGAGTCACTGCTTCCAGAGTCCGGTCGGTGATCAGGACACAGTTCTCCAGCTGGAGGCTCCTAAGGCAGGGGCAGCTCTTGAGGAGCAGCATAATGGAATCGTCCGTGACATGGCCGCATCCGGACAGCTTCAGAGACTGCAGGCTCAGGCACCTGAAAGCGGGAGTGCCGTGGGTTAGAAAGGATGGGGAGAGGCTATCTGGACCGAAGGCCGACCAGCGGCATCTGCCCTCCTCCGTCGACTTCAGATCAATTGTCCCTCAGCCCCACCCAGCACACACACACGCACTGCTTTTAAGAATCGTTCCGAATACTGCAAAGCAAATGGTAGTTATGCCTAGCTAGAGAGGGATGGTAAAGCTTGAACAGAGAGCAAGAATTTCTTATTCTGCGTTCAGAGCCTCCTAAGCCTTTCCATTTTAGTAAGAACTACAATGGTCGCATAGCGAATTTTAAATTAAGCAGGAGGGCAATAGATTGGCAGATGTGCTTCATGTTTCAGCTCCTCTTGGAGTAGTTTGTCCTGCTCCAGGCCGTCAAAGATCAAGCACATTCAGCTACCTCTAAAGACTATATGCAAACCAGAACCAAAACAAGCAAAGTGGTTCTTTTGCACTGAATAAGGCAGTCTTTTTTTTCTTTCAATGGACAGAATTGATTGCAGATTACAATTGCCTTTTATGATTCAGTGTCTGTCCATCGCCCCGATATTTGTATTTTGCTTAAATAGCAATGTTCGGTTTTTTAAAACAAAATGAATGAAATGCTGAAAAATTACTTTTATGGTACTTTTAAATTCCTTGTAATAAAAAATAGGGTTTTTTTCTCCCTCGGGATGAACACACGGAAGATCGATAGCTTCGGCATTTGTTTTGCAGGGTGGTTTTGCAGCTGTCTTGGTCAGACCAGTGAAATAGTTAACGTTTAGGCCCCAAAGTGAGGGAGCAGGAGGGGGGGAATGACTAAGATCACATGTTTCAGCTGGCGGGGAGAGTCTCCATTGGAAAAACGCTTGGAATGCCTGAGCGCCGGCAGTGGCAGAACAGCAGTGCCCTCGCAGCCCAGAATAAGCCTGTTGGGAAGCGGAAAGGCTCGAATTGATTTTCCACTTTTAACAATCACTGGGGGGGGGGGGGGGGAAGCTTTCCTAGGGGGCAAAAGTATTTAAGGCACATGTATAAATAAAACGGCTTTCACTCCATTTCTTGGGAGGCAGCAAACGCCATTCCCATAAGAGGGCATAATCTAGGCTAGACCCACCTAGCAAGCAAGACCCGAAGAATTTTTCTTACCTGTTGGAAACGTGGAGTAAAAAATCATTCACCACATGCTCATGTAGGCTGCAGATGTTCCTCTGCAAGTCGTTCTTCATCCAGTCCTCAACATTGCACACTTTGACTTGGCTCGAATGCCAGCAGATTGAGAGGTGGCGCAAGGCTGGTCCCAGGACAAAGTTCCCCTTTGTCAGTTCGGCCAGAGAACGGAAGTGCAGCAGGGGCCACAGCGAGGGGTCCCGGAAGACCCGGAGCAGCCTGCGGCACGTCTGGGCCAAACTCTTCCTGCTGCTTTTGTCCAGGAAGGAGAAAATGTGCAGCAGGCATTCCCAATTCAGCTCTGTTAAGCGCATTGCCCTCCAGTGCCTGCAGAGCAAACGCAGCACACTCCAGCAACAGGGCACTGGGCTTAATCAGCTTCCAAAAGGCTCCAGATCCCTTGCACAAATATGGTGTGGAATGGGAGTTATTTTTGGCTCCCAGCTGGGAGAGGAGTTTCAAAGAGGACAAGGCAGCAGCCTCCCGTTCGTCTCCCTACGGAGTCAGTTACTACAGGGGTAGCAAAAAGGCCTGGTTTCGTCCACTCTTGGCTTTAAAGGGCCCGAGCCGCTTGGTACGTTAGACCTGGATTGGCAAGTTCGGCAAGAACCTGTTGGCTTCACCTCCTGCGAGCGCAGCCCCTCACCCAGAGCCCTTGTATGTGGTCCCCTTCCACAGGGATGGGCTGAATCTCGCGCTCGGGAGAAGCCATGCCCTCGACAGGAAGGGGGGGGCGTCACGCGCTGCAGCCCACGGGACAGCCCTTGGCTTCAAAGTGCTCCCACACCTGGCAGCTCTTCCCGGCAGGTGCAGCAGGAAGACCCCTTTTGCCCCAGGGCTCAACCCAGCCCGCGCCCCAGGCCCTGCACGAAGCCTGCAGCAAAGGCCTCCTTGCGAGCCCTCTTTGGCTCCCACGCCGAGTGGCTGCTTCCCCAGAGCCAGGGGCCCCTCCACTGGCAATGCTCACAAAGAGCACCCTCAACACCCATCCGTGGCTGAGCAACGCACAGCTGAGCTCTTCTGGGACTCCAGGCGGAGGGTGCATTCTGTTCACGTGTGTGTGTGTGTGGGTGGTGGGGGGGTAGGCTGGCTTTCAGCCTGCCTATGCCCTAAACCAAAGCAGCTCCGCAGCTCAGAAAGAGTGAAACGTCAAGCCTGCCAGCCGTGCAAATGCAGCACAAATCAGGGCTGGACGAGTTCCGGCCTCCAACGAAGCAGAGGTGCCCAGTTCCTGCCCCGAGAGCGCCCCGAAGCCAGGCCGAGGCTCAATTCCTCCCAGCCCAAGAGAAGACACGGCGTCAGAGACAGCGTTGAAAGGAATATATTTTATGAGACAGCTTGAACCATGGTCAAGATCACGCGACAAACGCGCTGATGACAATCACATTTATACATGAAAGTGTAATGGCCAACAAAGACGCCCACGGACTGCACACAAGCCCAAGGGCCCGCTGGCACACCCCGGAACCAGAGAGGGTCCCCTCTGCGAAGGCCGAGCGCTCAACAAGCACGGTCCGGCTCCTGCACGGGGCCCTTCTGGATGGCTCTTCGGGGACCACCAATCTCGAGGCGGAGCCCCTTTGTGATGGAAACACTGTGGCTCCAGCGGACCCCGTGGAGGAAGCAGCTCTGGGGCGGTTCAGACGACAACAGCTATGGTGGGCAAGGAGGGCGAGGCTGGGCATCTCCGTCACCACCCGCATATTCCTTGCCAAGGCCCCTCGCGGGCCCAGCAGAGCTGCGGTGGCCGAGATAAAAGTCCCACCCCGTGAGAAGAGGGTTCACCAAGAGGGGTGACAATGCAATACTCTTTCAGGCTGGGCTGGTTCGGTCCCTCTGACCCAACTCACTGAGTAGAATCCAGCGGATAAGGAAATCTCCACCAGGAAGAGAAATCGATCGCGTTGCCACAACTCGCCGATTATCTGTCCGTTTGCAACTCTGCAGGCCAGGTGGGAGGTAAATGAGGCAAGGCTTCCCTTGTCCCTGCAGGGGGAGCCTCCTGAGCCCCCAAAACACACAGCCTCTCATTTCAGCCGCCCTCCCCCCCCGAGGGAAGAGTGGCACTGCAGCACGGGGAAACGGGACGGCATTCTTTTTCCGCTGCTCTTGTGGCCCAAACTACTGAGAAAGGCACATTGACATCACCTGCTGACCCTCTGCCCTTGATTAATTCCACGGGGCGCAGCTCACAGCTGGGAGGCCCAGGAGAGCTGACCGCCCAGTTAAGCCCCGGCCTGACCTGAAGGAGAAACCCGGAGTCCCCGCAGCCGCCTCCTTGAGCAGCGGCCTGCCACGGGACTGCCAATTCTCTGCAGCCTCCCTGGGATTGCACGGCACGCAGATGGGGGCACGCAAGGCGCCAAGCGTTTCCTCTTCAGCTGGCAGAGCTGCAAGAGAGCCCCCTGGCGGACAAAAGCCTGCAGGTCAGCCAAAGGAAGAAAAAGTCTGGAAAACGGTCCAACTGGCTGCCAGGAACCACAACATGGGAATGGGAGGTTACAGCTCAGAAGAGGGAATCCGGTTTGGACCTTCTCCAGCTGCGAGTCTGGGCTTTCTTTTCTCACGGACCAACCCAATTTTGTTTATACGTGCCTGTGCGGAGGAGGGGGCAGTTGCCAGCGAGTTTCTACAACTATCCACGATTTGGCAGAATTTGGCTTCCTCTGCCCAACGCACTGCTGGAAAACCACCGGGCTCTGTGGCCCCACATTTTTATGCCTGTCTTTCTTGCCTCTGCCAGGAAAGGAGCCGGGGAGGCTTCTCCAGGCAGGAACCTATGCAGAGCCGGCCATTCCTCCTCTGCTCGGGGCAGGGTGGGGGGCATCACGCTCCTGCTTCAGCATATACCAAATCCAGGCTGCCATTCCCCTCTTTAAGCGGCACACCTCGTGCGCACACCCAGCCCTTGCCCCCTTCCCTGTTTTTGGACTTTCCTGCGTCTCCTCCCATCCCTTACTTGAACTGAAGAGTTCTGGAGAATTAAAAGTTTATACACACATTTGGCTGATTTGAACAAAATGTAATGCCAACTACTGAATGGACATGAATTCTTTTACCTGGACCAAACTGACAGCTTTAAAAAAAAACCTCTTCCATGAAGGATTAAGAAAAGCAGAGACTGAAAAGTCATCTTCCAAACCTGCCCAAATTCTTCCCTTCCAAATCTCTTCTTTACAGTCTCAACGGTCTATGATTGTAGCTTCGTGATCTAAGCGTAAAACACTTAATACTGTACTTTCCATTTTTCTTCCGAATAATCACAAGGCAGGAGGTCAGACAGTGACATTCATGGAGTGATTCTATACACTGGGCTAGTGAAATGACTAGCAAATCCTGAATTCTGATTTTTGGTACCTTAATTGCAGCAGAATAGTAATTTTCCATATTCATATAAAGGATTTTTTAAAAAGAGTTTCTATTACAAACAATGCAGCCATCTACTGAAGTACAATCTACAGACTAAAAAACAGCCTTCAGAGAAACGAAAATAGCAGCAGTCGCATGGCCTGTTTAATGCAGCCCCATTTAGTCCCTTGAAAAAGAAAAGATCCCAAAGTCTGTCCGTGTGTCCCACGTGCAGGTTCTGCTCAGCAGGGCAAGTCGCCAATCCTAAGAGAGGGACAGCCGAGAGCTGCCAGCGTTTCATAACAGAGCACGCCACCGTGCTTATCAAAAGGATTCAAGTTTCCCTCCTGTAAATCTGCCTTTAGAAAGCAAACTGGAACATTGATATAGGTAAGTCAAACATAAAAGTTGCTCTTGAAACTATATATAAAATTTGAGTTTAAGCAGCACTTCAGTATCTGCTGAGGTTTTGCCTTTTTTCTGGTATAACTAACCACAAAGTTAGCTAGTGTCCATTTTTTAATAAATCAAATGCTACTACCGACAATGTAAAACTAGAACCCACAAAATTTTTTTGAAAAGTGCACAATGAAATCAAGAGTCTCGGATCAAGTATCTGTGGAGAACTGGAAATGTTTTGTCCATGGGACTTGATATGCACAGGGCAGACAGAGGTATTAAAGTTTCTCGGATCCAGACTTGGTCTGCCGGTCAACGTAGAAGAGGATATAGGCCTTGGCTTTCAGTACGGTCTCCTCGTCCGTCAGCGTTACCGTGCTGTCGTTGAAATGGAACCAGCGCCCTTCGTGAGTCGCGTAAGCGGTGTAATGTCCAGAACCAACCCTGAAAATGCCAGCACACGCAACATGAAAGGAGACGCCCCTTTTTCTGTTTCCAAAGCCAGCGAGCAGCTCAAGAGGACAGCGTCGCCCGAAGGCTGTCCGGGAGCAGCCGTGCACCTCTCGTGGCCTCGGCAGCCTTTCCGCAAAGCAAGCCCACGCAAGATGGCGCCCCTCGAGCCGAGCCACACGGTATTCAAGGGCTTCCGACTGCTTAATCCTGCCAGTTTAACGGCCACTTTTTCCGAGAGAAATCCCGCCTGTTCACAGAGAAGGCCACCCGAGGATGGCCGTTCTGGGGAGGGAGGGCAGGCCACGGGAGAGCCACCCTAGCTCCCGAGCGCTCTGCAGGGGCTTGGACCACAGCCCTGCCTGCCGTTGGAGGAGCGGATGCTTCCGTCTGGCCCCCATCGTGATTCAATTCATGCCAGTTTTTCAGACCGATGCCCCTGAGACCCAGACCCTTCCAAGTACTCACCCTGAACCATGGTGCACAACCACGGCCGCGAGGTCGTACAGGCAGCTGTCTGGGCCACTGTTTTCAGGCTGCACAGGGGGATAGGAAGCAAAAGAAACTGAGTGCGCCTGAAGCCGCGGTCTTTTCCCCACCTCTTCTTCCCAGGCCACGTCCCATACCTCTAGCAAGTAGCACTTCATGTCTAGGCCTCGCAGAGGGAACTCGACAAAGGTGTCCACTTTGTTCCTCAGGTACGCCGTCCAGTGGAAGCGTTTCAGGTGCAGGCACAGCACCTGGGCATTAAAGGGAACACACAAGCACAAAACCCTGAATGGGTCAGTTTGTGAAAACCCTAAAATCAAAGCACAGTTTGGCAGCAGCTTTAGACAGAGGAGCACAAATTATTCTATGAAAAAATAAAACAATTTCACAATAACAGCAATTATTTATCTAAAATATTTATATACTGCTTCCTATTAAATCTCAAAGCAGTTTACAGAAGCTCACAGACCTAGCAACAATTCAGTGCAAAGTAAGTACCTGAGTACATGTCCTTTAGATGCCAGAGATGTTCACTCTCAGATTTTAAGACACCATATGAAACACGCCCCCCCCCCCAAAATAGTTTTCATGCCTGGGTCACCTCCACAACGTTCACTAGAAGACAGCACTGGGACCCTACAGCTTTTATTTGTATACCAAAAAAATCCCACAACTTCCACTGAGGGGAACTCACTTTTGGTAGCTTCTGCATCCAGAACTTCTTGGTGGACTTTTGCTTCTTCTTACATTTGTGACACATGTAGAGCTCTGAGTCATCAAGTTCTTCCAGGTCTGTGAAGCTACGGAGACAATCTAGAGCGGAGTTCAATTTACACGGTTAGTCCTAGCTATCACTTGCACCTGCAACAGTTCGATAAAAAAAGAATAATTACAGAGACGGAAGAGCAACTTTCTAAAAACCTACCCCGCAACGTACATATTGGTCCATTCTCTTGGTTCTTGCTACGTTTATTCCGGAACTGACTTGGAATATCTAGTGAAAGGTCTAAAAAACATAGAGTTTTTAGAGTTATAGATTAGATTCTGATGTGACCAGTGTTACAAAGGGAAACATTCTTCAAATACTTTCAAGGTGGGTATATTTTAAACCTCTTACCTAGGAATGGATCAAACTTTCTGGATTCAGTTCCACATATCAAGCAGTTGACTTCATTCTGAAGAACACCTCCAAAGATGGTTGTAACCACGGTAGAAGTGCCATTACTGAAGAAAAGGTGGGGGCAGGAATGTCAGGACAGCAGGTTCTGTAGCTGTGGCTTATGCTAGGACCCTCCAATTATCGTATTTCTATTCAGGCATTTCATTTCTGAACAAAAGCAACCCACGGGGTAGACAGAGGCGGGAGATGGGTGCTAAGCCACCACCCTGCCCTTTGCTGCCCTGCTCCAATAGCCAGGAGGCTACTCACCGAGGCTAGCCACACAGGATGCCCTGCCATCATTGACATGCCTCTCTCACGGGAGACACCACGCAATGAAGATCACCCAAGTCCCCAAGTCCTAACCCTTGTTCTCCTCACAAGGAGCGCCAAAGCCAATGTCAACCATCAGAAGTTCTTGTCTAACAACATAACTGCCACCCAGTTTTGTTCCACAAGAAAGAAACTCGATTAAGGAACAGCCTTTTCAGTGAGAATTTGCACGCTCTGACAAACCTTTTTAGAATTTTTTTTAACTTAAATTTTATTCTTTAGCTGGACTGCATGAAACTAAGGTTGCAAAAGAACTCAGACTTACACGCAGCATCTACTGCCAGCAGTGAGACCAGGATTCTCTTGGACAAGGACTGGGTGGGCAGCACCGTTGAAGCCTTCTTGGAGTTCCAGATGGAGGTGGTCCAAGAGGTAGCGCATGAACTCGTGGGCATCTTGCTGCTGGTATCCCCTTAACATAAACAAATCCAGGAATATATAGACTGATCACCAACTTCTATGAACACTGCACATGGGGAAGGTGGAAAGGACAAGCTCAAGAATGCATGCTGTCTGAACTAAAAAGGAAACTGCTTCTTAAATCATCAGACCACATGGAGGACTTAATTTATAAAGCCTGACTTGAGGAAGTCCTTTGCTACCCAATGCAAGAATCTTTCTCATATGCAAACTCAGAAGTTCAAACTTTAGGGCAGTTTGGGATATCCATGTGCGTGTGTGCAGGTCACACACACACACACACACACACAGAGTATCTACGTATGTGAGCACAGCCCCTCAGGAAACCAAGGAGCTTCTCCACACCCAAGTCTCACGCTGGCTGGAAGGGAAAAAGTCTAACAGTAATCAGAAAACAAAAAGACGAATGAATGTTGCTCTTCAAGGCCAACCAGGAGGTGGAGATGTTTTATTCAGGCAGAGTAAAAATGGATCAGCAGTTACCAAGGACTCTAAGAACACCTTGTTTTACTTAATCCAGACATCTTACTTTCAAGATAGAGAAAGGTTCGTTTAAACAAGGACAATTTCTCGCAGAAGACATCCTTCTTGAGGTACTGTACTGAGATGTTTTTATTATCCTTAAGTTTGCAATGCATTGGGTTTTTAAAAATTAACCCAATCACATACTCTCTACCCCAGCATCCACTTCTCCCTCACTCCCCCAGGCCAGATGCCACATTTTTGGATGAAAATGCCTGCCTCTGCTCACAGTGACGGCAACAGTGTTGTGACTACCGTCACAAACGGGAGCACAGCAAAAGAAACGTGCCCGGGCGAGGGTGGCAGGCTGCCCCACCCATGAACCAGCAAGGCAGAAGCGCCACTACTACACGTGGCACCTCTCTGCCTTTGGAGCATCGCCGCCAGTGCAGAGACGCATCTAGAGCACCGAGATGACCAGGCTGCACCAATTCCATTTTCGGCAGCATTTTCCAAGCCTCCATTCCTTTTCAGAGAGGTTCATGCCCACGCTTTCTATTCTTTCAGCTGGCATTAAAAACACAACAGCCGTATTTGCTTCACCGGGTTTTCTGAGCACAAGCTGACCAGTTTTTACATTCCGTACAAATCCTCATCCGTCACCACATCCTGGGCGCGTCTTTTACATAAAGCTGCAATGCCAGAAGCTGGAGCTGAAAGTTCCAGGGAATCTGTGGGACTTGCGGCCAAGCGAACCAAGCTGGGCGGCAGGGCACCGAGGACTTCAAAGGACTGCCAGACCACCTGCCGGGCCGTCCTGGGACGTGCCATACACTGGAGCCACTTTCCCCAAGAGGACGCCCTCCAGAATTCAAGCGGTCCTCACCCAAGCCCTGGCAAGGCGACCAGCTAGGGAAGGCAGGTCTGGGCTCTGAGGTGGTAGGCTTGGCAATGGTTAGGGCTCACAATGCCCCAGATACAGCTCCCCCCACCTCCTGCAAGGGAGCATCCCACACGTCTCCTTTTGCTCTGGGGCAGACAAGGTCACCTTGGCCTTTGTAACCACATGCACGGAAGTGCAGTTCAGTTCCTCTCTCCAAATCCCTCACACACATTTTGCACATCCTCAGGAGCCAACATCATCAAAGAACGTGTCCTTCTCCCACTTTTGGTTAAGCACAGAGGAACCCACAGTGCTGAAAATCTGCTAGAACAAGTTTGGGGGTCAGACTCTCGCTTCACCCTCAAACAGTCTGGGAGGGGATTCCTGTCACAGGACTGGAGAAAGCAAGATCAGGGTTTTGCTCTCCACCTGAAACGACTGATGCTAAACTTCCTTGATTCTCCCTGGGGAAATGCGCAAGGGGCAAGTGGGAGAGGAGGCTAAGGGCCGCCGCCTTCTCCCTGTTGGGTCTCTTGTATCACAGGTGTCCAGAGCATCTTTTCAGCACTGCTAGAGGCATTAACACATCAACAGAACATCTTTACTACCTGAAAACATGGAGCAACTTACCTTTCTGCACAATTAATCCTAATAGAGTTCAGTGCTCCTTTGAAAGAGGTTCAGGGGCCAAGACAGGGAGACCTTGGAGAGGAATGACACTTGGATTTACTGGCGTGAACTATTAATCTCTTTGACAGCCTGGGTGGAAAATGCTTCCTGCACACAAGAATCATTCTCTTTGCAGCCCTTACTCAGAGTTACAATGACAGAATCTAGTTTAATATGGAGAGAATCAAGGAAGTTTTGCCCAGTATGTTTTGCTTCAGCCTTTCTAAGCAACATTCCTGCCCAAGCAGAGCTCCGGGGTTTGCTGGGATTCTCAGCCACACTGCATGACTAAGAAACGTGGTAGGTCTTAGCACCACTAAACCTCAGAGACAAGGAAAATACTCTTAGCACTGCTCCTTCTGTTTTGGGGAAGAGTCAAAGCCCTCTGGCACACAGCAGGCATCCTTCTGAAGACCAAGCCGCCCTCCAAACAAGGTCAAAGGACACGGTTGGCCAACACAAGCCTGTTCCTTTCAGAGAAAGTAACTGATTCCTAATGAAGGTTTCTCCAGAAACATACAGGACTCACCTAAAGTTGGGCATGATTTTCCAAACAACATAAAACAAGGATTCGGGGCTGAATGCTGTTTGACTTCCTTGCCACAAAGCACACAGTGTCTTCCGAAACTCTTCCACCAAGGAACTGGAGAAGGAAAACAGTATTTATTCTTAGAAAGAAAACAGGCTATAAATGAACACTCCCACTACATTTGTGAACAACTAACCACTGAGGGGGGTTTAGCCTACAGTTATGGTGCCACTGATTCCAAATATCAAATAACCGAAACCCCTCTCTCTGCTAGTCATGTCAGCACGCGCTAGCTTCTTCTGGGATCCTCTGCTTCGGGGTCAACCACTCACACGCTACTATCTCCTTGGCTCCGCGTGTGGTACGTTCGCCGGCCTGCAGTCTTCCCGTTCCGAAGTTCCACCGCTGGCAGTTCCTTGAAGTAACAGCAGAACTGTGGAATGTTGCTGTGGGAAGAAGGACGTGTCAGCCAGACGCGCCGGAAAGAAGCTGGAGGGCGACTGTTTTCTTTGGCAGTCCCTCAGCAATCAGGAGAGACTTGATTTAAAATAATAACACCACCACCTTCGATGCTCTAAAATTGCATGCGGCATTCCTGCACATTAATGCACTTGAAAGGGAACCTGCATAATAGAGTTCTGTATGGCAGGATCCTGCCGGAATAACTACGCCACTAAAGCAGATGCAACCAGACGCAAAAGTGGAACCCCGGAGTTTCTGGAGGTAGATGAAGAGACTCTTGCGTGGAATCCACTACATTACTGTGATCCACGGCATGCACAAAAATTGAGCCCCTAGGCCCCTTGGGGGAAATGCCCCGTTCCCAAATGAGAGGTACCTGAGGGACTGAAGGATGGCATTCATGAAACACGTGTTCCCCAAATTCCGAAGACCTGTTGCGCACAAGCTGGCGGGGCTCCCCTGCGAACCATGGAGATCACCATGAATTGACATACAATAAACCACCAATTTTCTCCAACCTACCTTCTCCTTCTAAAGGAACGTGATGTCATGACACAAAACAGATTCCTAAACCCACTTCTAAAATATTAGGGTAAGTGTTTAATTATTGTTAGTCAATTACAGAGAATTTAGAGCACAGAAAACAACAATTTTAATTCATGTCTTAGAATGTTCATAGAATACCCTGAAATCGCACAAAATCAGTCAGCGCGTTCCCGTGTTTCTAGAATTCCCCGACGCCCCAGCATTCTTCCATGGGAAAATTCAGATCCCGCTCTGGACACACACCAAGTCCTTCTCCCGGCTATTGCAGGAAGGACCCAACAGCAGTGGGCTCTAGCAAGCTGCTTGTGAGCTGGAAGCCAGGACCCTCCGCAGGCCTGGTTCATGGCTTTGGGCAAACCTTCGCACTTGCTTAGGGCAGGACCCCACAGGAACTGCCAGGCTAGTTTACGCCAGGCTGAATAAAATGGCAACTAATTATTTGGCCTGTTGGCACAAATCCAGTAGACTTTTCTCAGCTGAAAGCGAATTATTCAGAACCTTTAACGTTCAGAATTGGTCACTGAGCGCCGCCAACACTGAAAATGTCACTCAAAGGGCCAGCAGGCAAGAACCAATTAAGAGTTAAAGTCCAAGATGTTTTTGGGGAAAAGAGCTTCACTGATCAACGAGATGTGCTCCAAAGCTACTGCTTGAAAGTTGAGGGCATATAAACAAGGAGAGCATACTTACATTTATTTTTAATAACTTGCTGTTTACAGAGGCACTTTCAAGAAGTTTTCTTTTCCTATGTCGGTCTACTGTAAAACCTGAGCTGTGGGAAGGAATAAACTGATGTTTTGAGACATACTTAACACCACAAAGAGAGCGCATGACAAACAAACCCAGCCACAATATATACCACTTAAGGCATGAAGGAGTATACGCATCTTATAAATAAATAAATGTTTCAAAATTGCCTATTATACCCGGAACGTTCCTTTACCCACAGAGAGACTCATCCTCGGCTACAAAGGTATCACACAATTACAGTTTCAAAACAAATTTCTGTATTCCCTAGAGAACAGCCTCAACCCCAATTCTACTTTCAGTAGCATGTTATCAGATAATATCTTCATTAATCTGGTGAACACGCTCAAGTTTACCCTAAAACCTGTGACCTAAAGCAACAAACCGTTTTCTGAATCAAAGGCCATTCCACAGACAATTCCCAGGAGACTTGAAGTGCCATTTATGCTCCCTCAAGCCAACCACCCAGAACCTTACAAACGGCTTTGGTTTGGGGCCTGCTCTCCAACCAAAGATATTCTGGCTTCTGAGCCCTTCTAGGATAACGGCTACTCAGCATTCTCGGGGCATAACCCAGGCAGAAACCCGTGCTACAAATGGCTACACCTCCGAGAAAGTAACTGCCGCCCCACATTCATTTCAGTGAGGCCTCCTAGAACAATTCTCCCAAATGTGCCCCTATGGAAATTGGTGGAGGGCACATATAGACTTACAGTGCATACATACAATTCACAAGGAGAGGCTGCTAAAAAGAAACACTATCGCCGTGTCCACCTTCAGACAAAGACAGGCCAGGCCACTTACTTTTCCAAGTTTTGTAGATGCTCTCGGACTTTCTGTACCAGGCCTAGCTTGGTGTCATTGACTACGAAGTCATCACAACGATAACTGTGAAGAAAATGTACAACGGTCACAGGACTGGCCGCCCATCAGCACCGCTGACTCCCTGGCCCCAGGCAGAAGAGGACCAAAAGACCAGTATCACTTCCTGCCCCCTTCAAGAGGGACGAAAGCATCCTGCCTTTTAAGACAGAGCCACAAAATGCTGAAACAGAAGAAGGAAAACACAATAGTGTGGATTTAGCTACCCACCCTCTTCCTCCAGGACACCGAGCAGAGCTTCTCCCCATCCCAAATTCTTTTCCAACCAATTCTGTGGCTCCTGGCCAAGCTCAGTCCTCAGAGATCCTCCTTGGTCTTTCTGCCAGTCTAATGCCGTCATCGCTTCCGCATGACCAGCCCCAACTGACGGGTCACTCAATGACTCATCTGGGCTCAGCTTTTACCAGGCTGACTTTCCGCTGTACCACAATACGTGCCACAGCGGTGGGACCCCATAAGCTGATCGGCTCGATTCAGCAACCAAGGCAACCGAGGAAGCGTGAGTTGTGGACTTACAAAACATTTCCCACTTGCAATCCTCAAAGATTATGCAATGTGGACAAGATGCAGAATGTCCTCTCAATATAACAAGTGTTCCCTTTTTCTAGTTGCGGCCAAATGTTTTCCTTCTCACTTTATTTTTAGCATCTTGCTTTTCAGACTTGCATCTTTTGATTCCTAATTACTGCCTAAAATAGGTATAAACCCCACACTGGGGACCAAATACTTGGCACAGAAAAATGAAATTTATGCAAGAACCCTGTTAACAGAGTTGACCTTTGTAGTCTTTAATTTACAGGGCCAAGTAATGCTTCTACTTCAATAATTTTGGTAAAGACATCATCCATGCCAGGAGTAAGGAACTGGCTTAGTGTTGAAGGAAGCATCAGAAAGACATCGTGAGCTGCAAAATGAAGGCTCAGTTGTACATTTTAGAAGACTGGAACATTAAGGTAACAAAGCAAAGGCGTGAAAGAGAAAGAAACTCTTCATAGTTATTTAACAGAAGGGGAATTCCTTTCTTTGCATGCTTTCCCAAAACTCTGAATCTGTAATCTTTGAAATTAAAGTAAATGTGGAATGGCCATGTTTCAAATCAACTCTTTATCCAGTTAATTTAAGAAAGACTTCAAGCAATGAGAATGTAACAGCATTGGGTTCAGACATAATAGCAAACCACAATCCTATATGGAGCCTCCGTCCTCTTCCCTTTATTGTTTATGTTTGGTAAACCACCATTTTCTGTTATAGTCAAACAATAACCATAACAGACCTTCGCTCTGCAAACCAGGATCAGATGCTGATTTGAACTGAGCTGTATCTTGCTGTCATCCTTCAAAGGCTTTATCTGTTAAACTGAACTTTAGAAAGCCTGCTTCCCGGAGTTGGCATTTGGGGCTCAGGGTCAAACAAAACCCCGTATGAAAGAGTTACAGAATTTCAGTGAACTGGACAGAACGTCCTTCAGGCCGAAGACGCTCTCGTTTACCCGCCCTGAGCACCAAGAGGTTCAGACAGACGTACAAACAAGGAGCGACCAAACGCCTCAACCTGAGGGGTGAGCTGGGAGCCACCTTGGCCTTTCCATGACATGGCCTCTGCTACAGCACCATCTCAATCTCCACCCGCCACTTTATATAGATGTGGTGGCTGCCAACAGAAACATAAAAACGAACTTACCAGTAGGTACTGTAACTGCTGCAATCCATGCACACTGTATGTTGAAATTTTTCTTGCTTTTCTGCTTTCTTAGGGTTCATTAAAGAAACCTGAGCATCTTCGTAATGCTTCTTTGCATGGCCATTTACATACCTTGAAGGGTCAAAAAAGAAAAAAAAAAAGAGATTTTAGAAGCCTTCCTTCCTTCCCTAACTAGTAAACAGGCTTCAAGGCAACTGCATTAGCTCCCGTTTATTATCGCCCAATTTGTCTCAGATTTAAAGCACCACAACTCAGCAGATTTAGAAACACTCCAACAGGTTCAAAACCTTGGACATGTATAAGTAATGCAGAGATCAGAATGGTTTTTTGGTCAGTTTTGCTGGGTTTATAACCCTGCTGTTCATCCAAACAAAGGAATTTCAAATGTTCTAATAAAAGCTGACAGATTATTTTATCTCTCCCATTTTAGATGACATCCCAAGTATCTTCACCTCACTATGCCCTCAGGAGTATGCAAATGGGTTTCTGTTTTTAAGCAGCCACACAAAGCAGCAGGAACAACTGTAGGTGTCCGTCCTACCCCGAGCAGGACAGCCTCATGGAGACCGGCCACTCCTTGACCAAACCCTCCAACAGTTCTACCAAATGTGGACAACAACGTGCTCTTAAATCTTACTGCACCTTATCCTTATTTACTAGACAACTCTGAAGCAACGGACATGACTACAGTTGGAATCTCGGCCAGCATTCCCCAGAGGTGCTTATGGGCCAAACTGTAGGAGTTTTAGTCTGAACAGATGTGGGAGCAAGAGAGTGGGGACAGCTGGTCTATGCCAAAGTCAGGCCAGCTGGTCCTTCTCGAGATGTTGTTGTCCCAGGCAACAAAACAGAGGGGAGATCAGGAAAATAGCACCCCTGGGAGGCTGTGTCCTGCACTCACCTTCCGCAGTGGACACTTGAGCAAGTCAGGCAGATCCAAGGACTTTTGTTAGAGCGGCACACTATCGGCAGGAAAAAGTCAGACAAAAAATCAGTTACACAAGCTGATGCTTTATTACATTACTCACAAAACAAGTTTTACTGCATCAGCTGCTCCAGAAAACTAGTGGGGAAAAACCCATCATAATAACAGCCATGCTGTATGAATAGTTTAAAATTAAATATTTAGTACTTATATAAGCAGGAAGGTGGGATATAAATTTAATACATTTTCACCATATGAAATGTTTTCAATTGCACATTCCTCTCCTTCATCACATGTTAACCAGTTGCGCTTGATGTATTTAATACCTAGCATTATGTTCAAAATAAAATAAAATAAAACCACCTGCAATAGAAACAATTTCACTGGATGGATTATGAATTAGGTGAGTCAAAGTGGTTACTGTGCCAAATTCACCAGTGGAACCCTAGTCACAACTGATCAACCCGAGCATATAAAAAGTGGGATGACCTTCTACTTCACTAGGGTCTGGTATCAACAACCTGCAGAGCATGAGGAAGATTCCACAGCTAATCGGGCAACCAATATATTGGGAAGGCAGAGGGAAAAAATCAGCCTCTCAAGCCACACAACAGCCCTTTGACTACCATCCACCTGGTGAAGGCAGACAGGACCCATGAACGGTTGGCTAAATTTCACTAAACCTCTTTGAACAAAGCCCTTGGCCATAGCTTCTGCCACTGTAGCTTAAAACCTAAAACATGAGGCTTGATTTGAAAGGCTGAAACAACAAGACAAGGGTTAACTTGTCTTCTAAGCACATCTGTCTCTAAGTGCAGAACACCCCCAACCCTGAAGTTAATTACAATTTGTCAGTTCTTATATATCGCCAAACTGTAGTCAAACTCCATTAACATGGTGCACTGGAAAAAAGATATAATAGAAAGCAGTTTTCAGAGAGAACCCAGTGCAGATATCCTTCAAGTCTGTCTGAACTCTACAGCAGTAAGTTCTTATTAAGTCTAAGTATTTTCAGAACAGCATCAAATACTTGTCTAGGAGGGATGTGGTAAAAAAAAAAATCTGTGATGGTGTAAGGAAGCCTGGAGTCACATCCTTCTTTTCAGCAACTTCCTGTTAACTGAGTAATTCAGAAACTATACTTTCTATTGCATAATAGGAGAAAAACAATGCCACTGTTTAGAATATAAGAATTTGAAGTGCCCAAATGTTCGCTTATTATTTGCAATTAGCCAGACCGTTCCTTGTAAAGGATTAAAGTATGCTGCCCTATAAATAAGTAACATTTAGCTTTCAAGCACTGCGCCATGCTTGAGAGTGCTGCATCTGGCCCAGAATCCCTTCGAGCGCAGAACAAGGTAGGTAGGCCTTGTTTTAGGCACCCTGCAAAGTGGGTGTCGGGCGAGTACAGACTCGGGGTTCAGTTCAGCTTCACTATCTGTAGCAAGGCCTGCTCTCCAAGCCCCCATCTTATCCCACAGACTCAAGCCTCTAAGACTGTGGTACAGTAAAACAATATGCCAACTGCAAAAGCACTCAGTCATTAGTCCAGAGGTGACGCCCAAGGCAGCTTTAAAAAGCCTGTCTCTAAAGGGTGTTTAAGCAAAGTCATCATAATCTGAAAAAGCATTAGCTTAAAGCTGCAGCTAAAAATACTCGGTGCTCCTCTGACTCCCGGCTCCTTGCAGCTCCTCCCTGCCCAGGCCCACCAGACGTCCTTTGGCCTTTCCCCTTTGCCCTCTCTTCTCCAACTCTTTGCTCCCAGTGCCACTGAGCCGTCCGAAAAAGCTGCTTTTCTGCCGTCCCAGTCAGTCTGGACTGAGCTGACACAGAGCAACAGGGCCAGCTGTCAGGAGTCAGAGCCATCCTGTGTGGGCAGCCCCACGCAACTGATCGACAGTCCCCCAGCGGTAGGGAGCCCAGACCCGCTTTCTCAGGAGTGGCCCCACCCCTGGAACAGCCTCCTTGCTGAGGTTATTGGCCCTTCAGAAACTGGAGAAAAATGGGATTGTCCTGGCATCTGGCGATTCAAGAGCGGTCTCCATCCACATGGATTTCTTTCTTATTTTTGCTTGTGTTTTTCTTCTTGTTACAGCATGTGACGTGCACGCTTTTATTGTTGTAAATGTATTGTGGCACATGTAAACATAAATGCATAAATGGACCAAGACCCCGAAGTGAACCTTGCTGAAGGTACATGCTGGGGAATGTAGCTTCTCCTTCTGGAAATCTGGTTTATTCTAAGAAACGTTCTTTCTGGGACTGTAGGGATTAGTAAGATCTACTGACACCAAGAAACGGTAACAGCAGCATTTCCAGGGAATGGACCCAGCTGAAATGAACAGGAACACTTATGCAACAGAACCAGGGAGATTTTTAAAAACAACACTGTGTTTTTCTTTTTAAAAATATGTTGAAGCGCTTAAATTATCAAACCATTTTCACTCTCATCTGCACCAAACTGAAACCCAACGGTATCCACTAAATATTTACGAGCCAGTCTGGAGACCTGGTTTCCATCCAGCCAACTCCGACTGAACAAGAGTAAAGAAAACTATTTCCCATTTTTGGGGAGGGAAGAGCTCCTGCGGGACTCCACAATCCCTTACCCGGAACTGTGGCCGGCTGCTCATTTTTCAGCACTTGTTGCAATATCGCTGGTAAGTAACACCAAATGGGATGCCTGTTGATTTTGAGTGGTTATTTAATTCAACAAGCTGAGTATTTCAAAGCCCAAGGAACCAAGGCCAAGGCCCTCTGATCTTCAGGCCCAACCAGCCACAAAGAAGTCTGAAGCCTCCCCTGGGATGTGAGTCGGAGTCCCCCTCGCTCTTCTGCATGTAATCTTCACGGTGGAGGAGCTTCACCAGCATCTAAGTGCCTGTGAGTCATCTCCAACCCGAGGCCAAATGATAGCTTGGCTGCTCAGCCTCCCACATTCTCGGCTTTCTGGGTTCCTCTTCTGATTTGAGATAACCCTAACCGACCAACATATCCTAAACAGGCAAACTGCCGGGCCATGAAAGAGAGAAGCCCTTGGGACTGGGTACCTCTTCGTGTTGGGGGCTAGTTTGCATTTGGGGTGCTGGGTGCTTTGTGGAGGACCTGGCTTTGGGGATATTATTTCTGCTGCAGTGAAAGTTTATGACAACCACAGATGGGGGTGGCAGTTTCTGTTCTGCGCCTGGTGTTGCCTACAGTTCTGTCCTTTGCTCAGTTTTTACACTGCATTTATTTTTAAGCATCCTGAGAAATAAACATAATGTCTCCTTCGAGTACAGCTCAACTCCTGGAGACTCCACAACCATGTCCATAATTTTCTTGAATTTATTTGCCTTTGCCTCCTTCTAGATGTGTTTTATTTGGTTTCTATTTCCTGAGTGATCTCCCATCCAAGTACTGGCCAGGACTGACCCTGCTTAGCTTTCTGAAAGCCAAACAAGGATCATGAACTCACTTGTTCTTTATTGCACGGACAAATTCATCTGCACAAAATTCCAAGTACTACTAATGTGAAACACTGAAACTCAATGCCACAGTATTGCAAACTAAATCCTTAGGCCTAAAACATAGCTTTTCCTTAGCTATGCTTCACAGCTTCTGATAAACTGCTGTGTATAATTGCTATGCTTCAGTCTCCATCTAAGACAAAAACCTTGCCCAGAATGTAATTTGATCTATAATTTTAGTACTGTTTACTGTTTTGTAGTGATTTGTACTGCATTAACCAAGTATATTCAATTTTAAGTTCAACAGAGATAATCCTATGTTCTGTGTTCTTGTAGCTCTTTTATCTTTCTTACTTATACCTTTTTCATTTATACTCTTTCAAAATATTGAAAAGTATATTGTTTAAAAAAATAATGTAATCAATAATTCTCATACCCCGTTTGTGGGAATTTTGATTAGCTTCCCTACAGTTAATTCTGCTGCTGACAAAATGAACCCTTAATTACTGACCATTCAGCTAGGACGTGGTAGTTTGCCCTTAAGGATCCGGCCACTGGCTGCAGGTTTTTCAGCTTAAGGGGACAATTCCACTGCCCCTTAGAAACAGTTTCCTGTTGCATAAAATACAATCTAATGTGTTAAATGTGTTAAGACCCGCTGTGTTTTTTCAAAGAACAACTAACCTCTGCTGCCATAATCCACCCAACTGTTGAGAAAGGGACAGTCTGTGGACAACAGTTGCACAAGTGAACCTAGAAGTCTGCCATTTTATAGAGATTCACACTTCTCTGCGGTTATCCAATCCTTGACAGTAAAACAACAGAGCCATCTTAGTTACCCTGTTTGAATTATGTGGATTTGTAGGGACAAAATGCCAGCCCCACCAAATCGCATCAAGCAGGCCCATCCAGCAAGGCAGAATCAAAGGACTATTTGGATTAAAGCAGTGCCCGGCTGAAATCTTTTCGCTGATAGTACTGATGAAGTCAAGCTATACAAAACCTTTCCTTACAAAGCCCTCAACACCATACGAAAAAGCCACACGATATCTTAGCGAAGAGAAAGCATGTGCGAATTAAATGGCGGCATAAGAACACGTCCTCCAACCTGGCATCATCCGGAACTGCTACACCTGAGGACATCGATGCAGAGAGCGAGCAGGACCAACCTGTGGTTCCGCAGGGAAGGATTCCTGGGGCTCACTGCCCTACTCCAGGGTGCCTTGTGGGCGAATACTATTTCCAACCAGTAACCGCTCCCTCCAGGGAGGGCTCTACAGCTGGAGTGCAGAAGCCAGCAATTTGAACAGGCCAGAGCAGAATTGCTGGCTTCAGACTCTAATATCTGATCCAGAATTACCACAGGCCGTGCCTTGGATGATGATCCATTCCCTTTGCTCAGTTTGGATAATTGTACTCAGCCTTTGGACTCAGCCCTGCCATTTCCTTCGCCATCACTGTAATTTGTTTGGTTTTTGTGCTGGGCAAACAAGACGGCACACAAACTGGGCAGGAGCAGCAGCAATAGACTGCCCACTCTTGGCTCTGCTAGCACATACTGAGAAGGAAAGCATGTGCCACTTCCTTGTGGCACACCTCTGAAGTATTTCCCCAAGAATAAAATGCTGACCGAGGCAAACATGGCCCCAGCAGCCAGAAAAGAGGCACCTGCACAACATTTCTTATGCTGTGCCGCCACCAATGCCACTTCTGCCTTGGAAGGTGGCAAGGTATGGCCCTTGCGCCAGTATGGCCATGCCAGGGAAAATGTGCCCACTGCTAGAAGAATGGCATGGCTTATTCAACCATCCACAGATGCAATCCCAGATAGCGTTAGCTCTCCCAAAAGGAGGCACCCTCTCCCCAATTGCTATGACTCCGTGGGCTGGGAAAAGCACTCTGTGTCCCTGCCCTTTTCTTTGCAGAGGTTCCCCACCTGCCTGCTTCACCTGAGATGGAAGACGACACTGCAGGGTTCGCCAGATGATGAGCATCCTTTATTTATTTATTTATTTATTTATTTATTTATTCAGTCAGTCAGTCAGTCAGTCAGTCAGTCAGTCAGTCTCAGGAGACAATTATTGTGATCCTGGGTGGAAACTCTAAACTAGGCAAACATTATTAGCTGCCAAGAGAGCAATTAAGGTCAATGTGTAACCAAATGAGGGCTGCATTCATCCACACTGTAAAGGAGACAGGACAAAGGTGAAGTTCAGGTGCTTTCTTATTCCAAATATAATGAATTAAGAAGTCATCCTGAAAACAACTTAACCTTTGGGGCAAAAAAATTTACATGTGAAACAACAGTCAGAAATGCCACATTACAAAAATCTTTGTCTAGGTCTTCTTACTGTGAATAGTGGAAATTTCTGGGTGCTCATCTACAGCTATTGGGGGAGGGCATTCAAGAAAGACCAACAAGCTCCAGAACTGACGGCCACAATCCGCTAATAATTTTAGCTTTTCTTTGCTACATGGATACAACAACTAGCATAGTACTTCCATTACTGCTGTCCTAGATTTATAAATGAAGGTTGCAACTGTGACCAAGTAAGTTTGGGAATAAGGAAACCTAAATAGGAGCTGCCTCTCAGCCAGCGGGACGGAAGAGTGGCTTAGAGCTCTCTATCGATGGTCCGGTAACAGCTTCATCTCCGCAGGTAGCAGCACCTGGGTGGCCTTTTCTGGGCTGGGAAGCTATGCAGGTCCGGCCTGCCCAGTCAGCACCAGCGTGGGAGACAGCGAGGGAATCACCGGGCCGTAGGGCTGGACTACAGAAAGTCCCAGGAGGTGGCAGCGGCAAGCCGCTTCAGTACTGCTGCCAAGAAAACTACATGGATGTATCCATAAAGTCACCCGCAGAGACTTCTTTAAAAAAATATATATTTACTTCATTAAAAGTTCGTGCCTGGGCCAAGACAGACAATTCTTAAGCTACCTCAATGGAGATCATCACGGCCAGCAATGGGCCCAATTAAATCCATCTCTTAACATTTTTACAGCTCAGCAAAACCACTCCAAGGGTTTGACATTTATACAGCAGCAAGTTTTTTTTAATCCATCAATTATAATGCAATACAGCTTCTCTGCATTAGAAAAACATCCTTGTATTGTTTGTCATCAGAGCAAGCAAAATATCCAGGAATTTCACTCACTGTATTCCTTTCTTGCGGAACAAATGAGAGGGTTTTCAAAGAAGAGTTGTGAAATTTCACTTTAAAATGTCCCAAACGTAAGGGAAAATAGGAAGTTTATTCATTCTGGCCCAGAGGTAGTCACGGCATCATGCTATGAAACTACTTAAAGGGCCACTAAAAGTACACAAATTGTTCAACAATTGTTTAGACAGTCCAAGGCAAGTTTAAATAAAATCTTGGATTTTATCTAAATGTTGATTATTGCAAAAGTTGTTATGAAGGAGACCTTAATAAGGATTCTCAAAATGGACGGGGTTGAGATATTAGACATGTTATATTATTTGTCTATTCATTACTTGCCTTAATCCCCAGGAACTCTAGGCAGTGTATACAATGCAAAACAGAGTATCAAAATACATAACAATACAAAGAACAAACAGTAAATGGTAGCGCGACGATTAAAATGCGCTGATTATTTTCACCCTTACTAAAAAGCTGGTTTCCAGCAGACGACAGCTATTTTTGGCCCACTGTTTGCTTCAATGCACTTCCTATTATCTCCGTGCAAAACAGTATAAGGTTTACCAGCATTAACCCGTTAACCGGTCCGGCTGTTCCGCCTTACGACGTCTACCAGCCCAACGCCGACATCCCTCTGCTTGACGCTGCCCGCCGCGATTTGCAAGGGAGAAGTGAAAACCGGCCCAGCGGCTATCCGCGCACTTTGCGGTCTGAGCCGCGAGTCGGAGGGTCGCTGCGCGCTCCGCCCTCGGCTTCCCGCCGCGGCATCCACCGAGCCCGGCAGACCCAGCGCGGAGCTTCAAGCGGGGCAAAGCGGGAAGCCGCCGGGGGCGTCGGGAGCGCAGGCGCCCTCCCAGCGCCGGCAGCGCAGTCGCGGCCTCTCCTTCAGCCGAGGGCCGCCGCCGCCGCCGGGCCGGGCCGGGCCGGGCCGGGCCGGGCCCGCTCGGGGGCCCGCTGCGCGCAGGACGCCTCGCCGACGGCACAACCGGCGCCCAGCCCGGCCCAGCGCGGCCGAGGCGCGAGGTCACAGAGGCCAAGGGCTTCGGGGCGCGGCCCCCCAGGCAGCAGCCCCCGCCCGGACCCTCCCGCTGGCCAAGCCCGCGCTTCCCCACCTCGGCGACGGGAAGGCTGGACGGGCGGACTCCAACTCCCAGAATTCCCCGGCCGGCGAAGCCGGGCGGAGAGCTCTGGGAGTTGAAGTCCGCCCATCCCCGAGCTGCCCGGGGACCGCGGCCGGCCAGCCGGCCGGCTGCCCTGCCCGGAGGGGCCCCCGAGCCCCGCTCTCCTCCGGGAGGCGGAGGGGCCCGAGGCCCCCTCAGCGAGGACCCCCGGGCGCCTCGCCGAGGCGCCGAGCAGCCACGTTTCCTCCAGCAGGGGCCGGGGCCGGAACAAAGCCGGCGCCCGCTCGGCGGCCTCCCCCGGCAACGGGCCCTTCGCGGCAGGGCCGCCCCCGAGCACGAGGCGCCCCCCCGGGAGGCCGCGGGTCACGACGACGGCCCGGGCGCCGGACTCACCGCTGCAGCACCACGAGGAGGGCGAGCCCTGCGGGAACTTGGCCGAGTCGGGCGCGAGGCAGACGCTGGCGCCCAGGTGCGGGCACTCCATGGCGGCGGCGGCGGCGGCGGTGCCCGCCGGCCTGCTCGCTCCTCGCCCTGCGTCGGCGCCGCGCGCACGCCGACGCACCGCGCCTGCGCCTGCGCCGCCCGCAGGCCACGCCCCCGCGCGCCATCCCTCCCTCCCTCCCTCCCTCCCTCCCGTCCGGGTGCAGGAACCCGGCGGGGCCGGGAGGCCGCGATCGCTTCCGGCTGCGGAGCGAAGGAGAGGGGCGGCCCGCGCGAGAGCGCCGCCCGCCCCGCGGCCCCGCTTCCCCGATCGCTCCCCGCCGCCGCCCCGCATCACGCAGCGTTCGCATGGGCGCCGGAAATGCGGGCGCCCCGCGGCTGCTCTCTGCCGCCCCTAGAGGCGCGGCTGCAGTTCCCGGGCGCCCGCCAGGGGGAGTCCGCTCGCAGCGCCGCCCGCGCGAGTGGGCAGGCGGGCGGGGGCTGTGCCGAGCGGAGCGGCCGCTGCCGGCCTCGGGGTCTCCGGCGGAGGGCCGGGCAGCGCGTGGCCGGGCCCCGCCGGGGGCGCCCGGAGCGGGCGTTCGCGAGCCGGCCGCCGGGAGGGGCCCGCGCCCCCTCCGCGCTCCCGGCGGCCGCTCTCCCGCGGCGCCCAGGAGAGGCTGCCGCGGGCAACGCGCGGCGGCGGCGGCGGCGGCGGCTTGGGGTCCTGGCGGGCAGGGCCCGGAGCCGGGAGAAGGGCGGGCGCCACGGAAGGGTCGGGCCAAGCCAAGCCAAGCCCGGGACCGAGGGCTTCCGTGGGCCGCTGCGGGGCCGGGCGGGGTCGCAGCCGCGGGCGGGGGATTCGCTCCCGGGGCCCCTCGGAGGGCCCCTGCTCCGAGCCTGCCCGGGCGCGGACCGGCCGCCCTTCCTCCGCCCGGGCCGCCCCGCTTGGTGCGCGCCGCTCGCGCCCGGCTCCCCTCTCCGGAGCCTCCCCGCGGGCGGCCCCGGCACGGCGCTCGGGAACGGGCGGGCGGTTCTGCCGCGAAGGGCGCGCGGCCAGCGGCGCGGCGATCCGAAGCCCTCCGGGGCCCGTCCGGGGCGGCGGCCTCGCGTTGGGGGGCGAGACGCGCCGCTCCGGCCCGCTGCCCGCGGTTCCGCCTGGCCGCCTCCGGGCGACCCCCCCACGCGGAGGCGCCCCTGCGGCCGAGGGGCGCTCCGCTGTGGCGGCGGCCGAAACCCCAACCGGGACTGGGGAGCTGTCCGCCTTTCGAGGCCCCCCTTATTTTGCTGCAGGCTACGGGAGGGCAGAATCGACTTCGGAATCAGGTTCCTCGGCTTGTTTCGGAAAAGCCGCGGCCTCGGCCTCGTGCGGTGGGAACCGCGCAGGGCTCTGGGCCGCCGTTCAGAGGATGGGCAGCTGTGGCCGCCTTTGCTGGCAAATCGGAGGGCGTTTTCCTGGCCCAGATGCATCCCAAAGCTTGCACGCTGTCCTCACCGGGGTTGGCGGCCAGAGGAATCCCAAAGCCCCAGGAACCCTTGCAAAGAATCCACTCGCTGGGTCTTTTCAAAGGCCCGGCAGAGATCGCAGCCGGTATCCCTCTGCCCAGTATTGTGGCACCGGGGCAAGGCCGTGCTGCCGGGCCATTGGTCCCCGGGTGGTCAGTCCTCAGAGGAACACCCCAAAGTCGTGGGCTGCCCCCGTCTCAGGCCCCAACGAGGACCTCCCCCAGAGCAAGTCCACGAGCTGCAAGCAGCTGCGCAGCACATCAGCAGAGCCTCTCTAGCGGGCCACCCTGTCTCAGCATATCCCAGCCTGGTGTCTCCTACGTGTGTTGAACTCCCGGCTGCCTGGATGGCAGCCCCAGGCATTCTGAGGGCATCACATAAGGGAAGAGCGCGCTGCCTGAACCAGGCATGCCAGGCCATGTCGCTTGTGTCGTGGGGCTGAGCGGGCGGGAGATCTTGGAGGAGGATCTTCTTCAATCCACAGCAGTTAAAATAATAATAATAATAATAATAATAATAATAATAATAATAATAATAATAATTGCTGGATGTTTTCAGAGTTGCAAGATGGGCCCGAAAACATTGGGGAGATGTTCCTTGCACTGTCAATGAATCCAGTATTATCATTTCCATCCAGAATATTATTAGTTCATCATTTGGCATGTGAATCTGGACCTATTTTTGTCTGTGGTCCCTCTCCGTTTTCTGTAATCATCTGCTCATCTTTTTCAAGCCTTCTCCCAGAACATGGGTTGCTGCACCACGATGCCTCAGGAGCCGGGACGTGCCTAGAGGTCATAAGCCTATGACCCCCAGGTTCCAGTCGGGTTTGGCAGCGTCACAAACGCCTGTCCTCAGGACGACAGGGGAAAGCTGCCAGCTCTGGTGTCCAGCCTGGCCCCCTGTGCCAGGGCCTGCCTTTCCTCTTCCTCCCACGGAGGCTTATGGAGCGCAGCCTGATTGCTCAGGAAAACAGTCCCACTCGGATCAGGGTGGTCGCCCAATCAGCCTTTGCCCAGGCCTGGAGAAACCACCTGCTCTGAGAGGGGTCAGGTGGCACGAGAAAACCAAGCCCCCGTCGTGGCAACTGCAAGGGGGGACCGAGGGAGCCGTCTTGCGGGGTTGAGGTGTAATTCTCGACTGAAGGCAGCAGAGAGGCAGCTGGCCCTCCAAGAGACCCCAGGGATCTCCGTTCTTCCTCGAATACCAAGCCAAGATGCACAAGCCTGGCGTTCTCCACCAAGGCGCCTCCACCACCTCCATTCAGGTCACTGTTTCGATGCACATCCGACTCCCCCTGCATCGGTACAAAAGAATGAGCATCCGGATGTCTCCACTCTCCTCCATCTTATTATCCCAAGGTTAACCAAAAAAGGTCAAGAGGGCCCGCCAGGCTGGCCGAGGATAGCCCTCTTCTTGCAGCCACGTCCTTGTTTTAGCCCCCCCCCCACCCGTCCCCAGGAGCTCAGGCTCCGATACGTGATGTGTCCTCCTTTCCCCACAGAAGACGGTGCCAGAAATAAAATGGGAATTGGGTGGAGTCTGCAGACCTTCGGTCAGGCTCTATTTTGAAAACAGATGCTTATAGTGTCGTGGAGAAACCATCCATCGCTCCAGACAACTTAAAGAAACCACTGGAAAAAAAAATTCTCCAAGGAGAGTCTCACCTACCCACGCTCAAGACAGGATGCTCTGGCCCAGATCCAAAGCAATGAAAGCCAAGAAATCAATCCGATTGAAACACCCTTCGGGGCTCCGTCTGCCAGCAGAAGCCTCCCCACCCTGCTTTTAACTGTTGAATGAAGAATGCTTTTATTGCCCCCAGTTCTAAAAATGCCATCATCCTTTTACGGCCTTTCTTGCAATGTCCCTGCATAAGACGACCCTAAGATAGACTGCAACTGAAATAGGGTTCTCTCCCTGCAAAATACCTAACAAGGCTGGAGGACGTGGGGCGGGAGGCTCCGCTTTCTACCTCCAGTTCCATATTTTCCAAAGAGCTGCCTCAGAGTTCATTGATGGCTGTTGTCAGCTCTGAGCAAGCCTGGGGAGCCAAAAGACACCTCAAAAGAGGATGGCCCCCCACAGTCAGCCAAGAAGGTCCCCTAAGCAAGGCCAGTGGAATTAAATCTCCCCCCCGCCCCCGGAAATCAAGGGCCTTTTGTTTGCTGAAGGAATGCTGCAAAACTAGGAGAGGCAGGAAAACGTTAAAACGTTAGCGGCTGCGGTAACAAAGGAGAAGGTCATTCCGTGAAATGTGGGAGCTGATGACTCTGTGCAGGATTCCTACCAGCAGATGTTTGTCCGGGGAGGAAGGTGTCAGAAAAACCAATTCTGTAAAGATCCCAGCTCTAAAGATACGCTAGAGGCAGCTAATTGCTGGGGGAATCAGGCGGCCCCCTGGATGGGGGTCACATACAGTCTTGGCCTCTGCTTTGGGGTCAAGCTACGGGGGAGCCTGGCTTCCCCACAGGCTGGCACCCTCGCACGTGGCCAGGCTTGCAACGAGGAGGCTCCAGCGAGGTCACCGAGTTTGCTTGTGCAGCCAATGCCTCGAGATGCCTCGTGGCTCCTTCCTTAAAATCTGTCACGGCATCAACGGCGCAGATGGAACTTTGGCCAAAACCACGAAAGGGTTGGATTAAGGGTTGGGAACGGCGGAGCCTACCTGCCAATTCATCTGCTTTGCGTTTAGGGAGAGCTCCTGCGTGTCGCTGGGCCCGTTGCTGCCCAAGGAACAGGCGGACGGCGTGGCTGAGCAGCTGAGCAGCAGCTCCAAATAACAAGGGTGAAGATCAAAATAAGTGTTTAATGCAAGTGCTTCTTAAGCCTGAGAGGTCTGCAGAGCCTGAGAAGAGCCATCCTCACTGTCCCTGCTGTGCTCGGAGGGGATGCCTCTCCTTGCCGTGACACAGAACAATTCTTTGTTCAGCGATCTGCAGCTTGACTCACCTGCGGATTCGGCCCTCGTGACTCAGGTACTAGGATTTCCTTCAACAGGTAGGTCTGCAACCCGTGTTGCTCAACTTTCTCTTGCGCACACGGAAGGAACATTTCCCGTTTGATCAGCTCCTGGATCCGGTCACAGGCCCCCATGTCACATCCAGGTACCGTGATCTAGTTTGAATGACCGCTCAGACATGCTGGTTCTGGATTCCAGCAAGAATGCTGGGACCTCAGATTAAAGCCTGAATTCCTATTCCTTGCCCCTGGAAGCTTTCCGATGTCCAACATTTCTTGGGGAATGTCTTTTCTGCAATGAGTTTTGCAGCAAGCAGAGTACAATGAAAAACACACTTGGGGCAAAAGCATGTGTGCCCACAAAATCTTCCAGTAAAAGTATGCACCCGGGGCCCTGCTTTTAGAAGACGACATGTTATATTTGGAAGTTACTGATATTATTGCATTTCCTTCTCAATTTTCCTCCTAAGAGCTCAGGGCGCCGATCATCTCTCCCACGTGAGTGCCCAGGTTCAGCCAGTGAATATGTTATCGTGCAGTGAGGCTCACACTGAACTCCTCCATGCCTGTAAATCGTGCTGGATCAGGCCCAAATGGGAAGCTGGAGGATGGTGACCAGCGCCTGGATGTGTTCGTGTCCAGGTCATGCCATCCGTCGGAGCGACCCTCAGAGCCAGAACTTGGGAAGGACGCGAAATGTTCCAGTCTTTCTCTGGCTGCTCTGCAGCCTTTCTCAAAGTCACCTTCACAAAGAGTGTGTGTGTGTGTGTGTGTGTGAGATTAGTGGAGGTGTGGCAAAGACTTGAACATACATGTGCACACCTGTCTGCCGAGGTAGAGACATTTGCGTAACCCTGATCCACTCCCCTTCCCCAGGAATCACGTTGGAGCCTCAGGGACGGAACGTAGATCATACGGTCGGGGCCCTTAGGAGGGCAGCGAGGCCCGGTCCTTGCAGCGGGCGTTTGGCCGGCACGAGGGGCGCTCCTGCCCGGAGGAGCGCAATACGCTTATGTCCCTGATTGCTGATTAAGGGCTGTGTCTTGTTTTAGCCGGGGCCGTTTATTTTGTTCTGTTTTTTCTTGTTGCTTTATTGGTGACAATAAACCTCGAGTCGCATTGTTTGAGAATGGGTGGCGTTTAAATGCAATAAAGAAACACAAAACAATCCTGCCCCACTTTAATTCTGAAAATGCATCGGCGGCGGTATTATGTTTTACTGTCTCCATGCAGTCTTTCCCATCCTGGTTTGCGCCAAATGGGAAGTTGTGAACTCCAATGACATCAGCTGGCATGTCCCCCGGCTGTGCCAATTAGAACGATGGGAGTTGTAGTCCAGCACTTCTGGAAAATGACCTGGGAGTATGAGCGCCATCCGTACGCGTGGGATCAATTTTCATGGGCTCCCTGGAACATTCCAGGGAAATGGTATTTGGCAAAGGGCGGCATTTGTAATTTTTGTACTATCTATTGAAACACCGCTAAACCACTTCCTATCAAGTACCTCAAGCCTTTCTGCAACCGGTCTCTGATCGTAACCCCCTTGGCAGCCCGGCCATTGCCACCGTGGTGCCTGCAGAGGCTTTGCGCTCCAGAACAGGGAGGAGGTCAGCATCTGAGTCCCGGGAAGGGGCAGCTGAGGTCTCGGAGCTGAAGCTGGTCACAGCCGTTCCCACTCCTGGAGGCCTTTGGCCCTCTGGAGATCCAGAGGACTCTAGCAGCACCCCGACAGGGCACCCTGGGGCGTTCAAGGCAAGCGCCGCCCCTGAAGCGCCAGAGACACATTCCTCTCCCAGCGAGAGGCAGAAACGAGGGATTCTCCCAAATCCAGCACTGGGATTGGCCACAGCAGCCTCACAGCCTCTTTGTTTCATGCCACCCCATCCCTATTCCTGGTAAACTAACGCTGCAATTTGATGGTTTTCTTTTTTAATGGCATGTTTAACAACCACACGGCTACACTGCTGCTATTTTCCAAGATACACTTCCAAATTTGAGTTACGATACGCTAGCAATCCAAATAAAACTGGAATGTCATGAAACTAGCCACAGTCTGAGCAAAAAGAACACGCATAAATCACTTACTGACAGGAAAATAAGAGTTCTCAGGGAAAGAGCGGAAAGGGGGTGGACCAGCCCCAGCTCCAGAGCAACAAAATGACCGCTGCAGTTTGGGGGCTGCCACTCCCAAGGCCCTGCCAGCCCCTGGGGCCTGCCTGGCCTCTGCGCAAAGAAAGCTGAAGGCAGGAGAGAAACCCTGGCCTGAGTCTTCTGGAGAGCCTCACGGCAGTCACCTCGTGCGGGAGGAGAAGTACCCCGCTCAGCGCAAAAGGCCTTCTTGGTCAGCTGCTGGGCTGGAAGGAGAGCGCTAAATCAGGGCTTCTCAGCCTTGGCAGCTTTAGGATGAGTGGACTTCAACGCCCAGAATTCCCCAGCCAGCCAATTCCCCCTGCTGGCTGGGGAATTCTGGGCGTTGAAGTCCACTCATCCTAAAGCTGCCAAGGCTGAGAAGCCCTGGTCGAGAAGGCAACAAGGCAGGGCTGGCACGCAGAGCTGCTGAAACCAGATCCCGGCCAAACGTCTGCCTCGCTCCCCCCCCGACTGGCCGGAGCCGCCGCCACGGAGGGAGCGCGCGAGAGCCGACGGCCCCGGGGCTGAAGGCGACGCGCGGGAGGCGAGCGACACCTGGGCGCGGGCGCGGACGGTGCCCGAGGCCGCAGCGCGGACGCGTGCGCGTGCCCGGCGCCTCGCCTCGGAGCAGGCCCCTTCCCCAAGAGACCCGCACCTGTATTTTGCGGGGCGCGCGCGTCACAAACGCCCCGGCACCTTCCCAAGAGAAGGTGGCGCTGCCACAGGGACACGCGTGGGGGCCGGGGGGCCGGGGCGAAGGAGGACGAGGCCGCCCCGCCCCCGGGCGCTCAGCTGGTCCACCGCCGGCTTCGCCCCAGAGGCCGTCTGTCTGCCTGACGCCCGGTCCCACGAGCGGCTCAAAGCGGAGCGAAACGATCCGTCCGGGGAAAACCCTGAAGACGAGGAAGTTAAGGGGGGAGGGGGGCTGGCTGGGCTGGGCCCCAGTGCGCTGCCGCCGCCGCAGCGCCCACGGAGCTGGGGGTGATGGGGCCGGGAGTGCAGCCCTGCAGGAGGGCGGGCTCGGAGCGGGCCTCCGACGGGAGGGCGACAGAGGGGCGGCGTCCCCGGTGCCATCCTGGGGGCCGGCCGTCCGCTGACATCACGGCTCGGGGGCCGAGGCGGAGGCGCCAGCGCTGCCCGCGGAACAGGCAGAGGCTCGGCGGCTCGGGCCAGCGCACACCTGCGGACGGGGCCCCGAGGCGCGCCAGTCGGAGGACCCGCCAGGACGCCCGCGATGCCCGCCCGCCCGGCCCTGCACGCCGCCCTCCTCGCCCTCTGGCTCCAGGCTCACCTGTCCCGGGCGGCCCCTCTGAACGGTAACTGCTGCCTCGGCGGGGCGGGGCCTTTCTGGGGCGGGGGGCGGCTAGGGAGCCCGGCTCTAACCCAGCCCTGGCTTTGTCCCGCGAGCGGGCAGCCCCCCATCGCCGGGGGTCGCGCTCCCTCCACCTGGCAAGGGCGCTGCAGCGGCTGGGGGCTCCGGCTCTGAGCCCCCTCCCCCGCTGCTCCAGGACCCCCTTCTGGCCTTGCTGAAGGAGCCCCCCCACCCAATCAGCAGGTGTCTCGTCCTGAGCGTCGCTGGGCTCGCCCTGGTTTTTCTGGCAAGGTGTAAATGCTCGCAGTGACTCCACGGGACATATTTTCAGCCAAGAGACCGAAGAAATCCAAACTGCTCAGACCAAACCACAATTTGCGCTAAGAATATGGTAGAGCGTTTCTTAGTGTCTGGTTTGGATGATTATTTCGGGAGTCCTCCTCAGCAGCTTCATCCCAGCCCCCAGCAACCTTATGCCACTTCGGCAGATCTAAGGGTGCAACTGGGGGCTGGCGGATCACTAGACCAGGGCAACTTCAACAACACTTCCATCTGGGAGCCAGAGAAAGAAAAGGCAAATCTCTGGCCGGGGGCAGCAACGGTTGCTGTCTCAGAGCCTCCCCCCCCCCCCCCCACTGGCCCTCTCACCTTCCATCCAGAGCTTAGTGGGAGCAATCAAGCCAAAAAGGTGTCGCTCTCCTGTCCCTCCACGGATTGAGACCTGAGTCTCCAGGGCAGCCGGCCGACACGCCTGCAAAGGGAGAAGCTCCATCAGGCCATTTCAGGCGTTCTCCCTAGTTTGGAAATAACTCAAACTGAGTTTGTCTCTTCCAATAAGAGTGCAGATGGAGCCAGGCTTTGCCCAGCTGGGGCACACATCACAGTATCCTTCATGAAAAGGGCTGGGCGCCATGCCAGCCCCAGAGACCCTAAGCACCCAGTGGATTTTAATCTGCAGAAGTTGGTCAGGAAGGAAGGAGACCAACAAGGGAGAATCTCCCTTCTTCTTTAGCAGCGAGAGTCCTGAACCAAGAGATATGACACGGAGGGTGGTAGGGGCACCTGCAGGGTCTCCCCCCCCCAGGCCTTTGTGGGAAGAGAGGGCTTGACCCTCCTCACGTATGCCAGGCCTGGGGCCACACAAGATGATCTTGGCAAGGCTTCAGAGAAGAATCCCAAGGAGAGGATTGAAAAAAGAGCAAACTCTGCAGAAATTCTTCTGTTCTTGTTTAAAGGCAAATTGGAAGCCCCAGTCCTGATTCTAAAAAAGAAAGATGTGGAGGGAAGAGCTGTGAGGGACAGGGTTACTTGGAGGAGGGGAAGGAGAGACCAGGTGGACCCAGCAGGCAAATCAAGGGAGGAATTCTTCTGCACAAGCCTAAAATGCGATGCTCCAGGAAATGTTTGGTGGAGCAAAATGGACATTTTGTTCCCCAAAATGGACATTTCCAGAGATGGGACTACAATCTCATTTTCTCAAATGGACAAAATGGACAAAATGTTCCCCAAAATGGACATTTCCAGAGATGGGACTACAATCTCATTTTCTCAGAGATCAGTCCCACTGTGCCTAGAGACCTTCTTCCCTGCTTAAATTGTATGTGGCAATTTCATCACCTTTTGAGGAGAGCGCACCAGAGTCAGTGCTTCAGCCGCACATTTCCTAGGGGAGTACAAATGATGGAGGGGTCAAGGATAGACAAGTGCAGGGGGCCACAGATCCCTTAACCCACAAAGGGACCCTCTGCTTTCCAATCCTTTGCTCTCAGTAGCCCGCCTGAAGCTTCCCGTGCTGCAGTTTCACATGCCAGGAGCAAATAAGATCAGGGCCCCACCTGCACGCAAATTGTCAGGGGGGCGTGGGGCGTCCTCAGCCAGGTCTGCACAGAGACTTCTCCACCCTTGTTTCCACAAGCAACCCTGGGAATGAGAATCCAGCAGTGAGAAATTCACAGAAAGCCACAGCTGCTGCCCTTGCAGGTTCAAAGTCTGGAGCGCCTACTTTGTTCTGCCCGAAGGTTGGGCTGGCCCAGGTTTTAAAAGGATGGGGGCCATCTTATTTCCAAATCCAGGTTTATTCACTAAACAATGTTTTCAAGACAAAAAAAACTCCAGGCACAGTAGCTCAGCTGCAAATATTTCCTTTATGGTTTTATTATACTTCTGGTTTTGTATATGGGGTAAAGCAACACTACTTTAATATGAAGTTGACGTCCCTTTTATTTTCCTTCCAGGATCAAAGTGGTCCTATATCGGTAAGTCCCCGTTTTCATTCATTAGATTAAATCATATTTCATTATCTTGGTGGCTCCGCGTCTGATTAGATCTGGGGAGGTATAATTTAGTTAATAGCAGAATATACTTGATGCCACAATCTGTACAAGCTTCCCATTCATTTATATAAACTTGCCATCATGTGATAAAATTGGGGGTGGCTTCATAACTTAGCCTGGCTAACACACAGTAATCAGTTCAGGCAACACACTAAGATGTTTTTGGATAGTTTGGGGTTGAGTGTGTTGCGGGAACCCAGCAGTCGTTCTACTATGTTGGGTGAACCAGATTACCACGCTAAGCCATCATAGGGTTTATCTGTCTGGGCACTGCATGTTAAGAAATCACATTGGTTATCTTTTCTTAACCCAGTTTTATGTTAAGCACGGTGGCTGAGCCCCACCACCTGGTCTAACAGAAGGCGATTGTGTCACATGAAACTATCATGTCAGGCTGAGCTGATCACTACCAGGTGAACCAGTTGGGTGAGTCAGCAGGTTGATTATGTGAAATGCTGTCCGGTGGCAGCTGAGACGTGCACCAAGACAGGTGTCTGGACGAAGCATCCCAAGAGCCTGGGGCTTCTCCATGCTACCTCTGACAGCATACCACGTGTTTGAGCACAGGTAGATGGGAAACGAACCCAATCCCTATCTTTTCTCAGGACGCCACAGGGGAAAACACTCAGACTTCATCCAGTGCTAGCCTGGCCACCAGAGCAGGAAGTATGCCCCACAGATTGCAGCCATCTCTGGACATGCACGAGCGCAGGCACACCGTTTTCTGAGCCATATTTGAGAAAGGAGGACACCTCCCCTTCTAGCCAACAAGCTTTCAGTTATACAATCCAGGTTTCACATGCATATATTTGCACTCTTCCTTTCGGTAGACAGCCTATAAGGCAAGCACGTTCAGGTGAACAATCCCATCCTAGGCAATGGTACAGGCTGCTTACTGCTCCTCCCACTGGACCCCAAGTTCATCTGAATGCAGGATCATGACCCTGATGCAGCTGAAGATACTGTTGTCCTCCTAAGGAGACCCCAGCTGAAGTTCAGCAAGGACTCCCTGCTATTACTGGAAGAGGATGTGACTCATAAGTCAGATCAGAGTCCTGTCCATCTTCCCTCCCATTCACGTAGGAAACTGGAAGATGGGAACCTCTGCGTAGCCTTAAGAGTAGGAGTTTCCTTAGAAAAAGGTATTGTGCAGGAACGTATAGTCCTTAGAAATGCCACGACTAGCACTTCCCAGTTCAGTGATGTATCAAAGCCAAAAGTGCAACTCTGCTGATGAGACAAGATAGAAACTATGTTCGTCAGAATTTATCATACCCAAAGAACTTGGGCAACAGGCATGACTCTCTTTCTGATCCTTCAATTTTATCTTCACAATCATCTCCCTAGGAAGCATGTAAGGCTGAGAGAGAGCAACTGGCTGAGCAGGGATTTGAAACTGGGCCTCCCTGCAGCCAGCCTGACAGTCTTTTCCCTGACTTCTGCTCAAGTACCTGATATTTATTCGGTCCAGGGGTGTCTTTGTGCTGTCTGCCAATTGCAGGGTCTTCAGTTGTCTGCTTGAAGACTGGTGCCTGCTTGCATATCATGGCCAGGGGTTGAGTCTGACTGGGGGAAGGGGCTTATCTTTGCCTCCCATAAAGGAAGGAATAGACATGGGACGATATCTTGACTTGAACATCTGGAGTTTTGCTGTCCTAGGTCCTGATGGAGAAAAACTGTGGCCGAAGAAGTACCCTTTTTGTGGAGGAGTCTTCCAGTCTCCCATTGACTTCCACAATGATATTCTCCAGTATGATTCCACACTTTTGCCAATAGAACTGGAAGGCTATAACGTATCTTCTGCTGTCAAGTTTCTTTTGACCAATAATGGACATTCAGGTAACAGCAGCTAATAAGGACGGAGGAGGAATATTCTGAGGGTATCTGAACAGCTGTGAGCATGACCGATCAAATAACACAGTTGGCTTCCAGATGTCCTCAACAGGCCATGCTAGCTAGGGATGATGAGTGTTGGAGCTAACACATCTGGAGGCACAAAGTTGTGGTAGGCTATTTTCAACAAGTTAGAGCATTTAAAAAAAGGACCATTGGCATTCTCTGAGGTTGGGGTATCTCCTGGGCACCTAATGTTGCAATGCTGCCACTCCTCTCCTCTCTCCTCTCTTCTCCCATAGTAAAAATGAATCTTTCTTCTGCCATGCGCATCCGGAATCTCTCTTTCCAGTACTCGGCAGCGCAGCTCCACTTGCACTGGGGAAATCGGAACAAGCAGGAAGGATCCGAACACACAGTCAGTGGGAGGCATTTTGCTGCTGAGGTGAGACAATCCTGCACTGTTGGATTATATCTGTCCCTGTATTTAAGACCATGTCAGGAAATAGGGCATCAGTTGTCAAAAGCTAGAGATGGCTTTCATCTCTACAGCATCCAGCGGGCCATTAAATGAGATCCCTTCATGGTTTGCATCTTGGACTGAACAGCTGCTGCGGTCTGTTGTATGCGAGATAGCAGCCGTCCCCATCCTGCAGCCCTCCAGATATCTTGACGTTTGATTCCCATTATCCCCAGCTTCCTCATGTGTCAAAGGTCAACGGATGCAGTTATCAGGACCGGCACATGCTGGCCCTGCTCCCCCGTCCTTTCCTTTCTCTTCTTCTGCCTATGCCATCCTGAGCACCCTCGGACGAGAGATTTCAGCACCCAAAACCTTTGGGGCTTTCCCCAACCCTCGTCCTTCAAGAACCTGCACTGACCTTCACTCTCTTTCCTGATTTGTTCCTTCTTCCAACAAACACCCATTTTCAAACACTACAACAGCAAATGATAATATAAGCAAATTCAATCAGAGAACAGCCGTTTTTCCTCCCTCTATTCGCTTATGGATTGCTGCGTGGGATGAAATTACCAGATGAGCAGCAGAGAGACGCAGACTTGTGCTCTCTAGCCCGTGACTTCATCTTTATCGGCTAATCGCTTCTGTTTCTCTGGCTGCACAATCCTCGCTTTCACGTTTGCCCCAAAGAACGGCCTCCAGGAGCCCCGTATGAACACAGCACAATGGGAGGACCCAGCAATGGATTGTCATTATCCTCAATTCCTCCCATTCATAACCATAACATTGTTTCATGTCCCAGACTAATTATAAGTCTAGGGAAGGCCTGGGATGCCCTGAAGTTATAATTCCAGGTCACCAGCAAAGACAAAAGACCCTGAGTTCAGGGCTCGGCCACGGGAATTGGGTGCCCTGGGGAGAAAGCCCGTGAGTTCTCCCAGCTATTAAGAAGGAGGGCCATCTCGCAGGAAGCTCCCCTTGCCATAACTGAGATCATCCGTAATTTGTCACTTTGGGAGTCCCTGCCAGTGCCCTACAACCAAGGCTGTAATGCCAGTTTTTGCAAAGGGGGGACTCGCTGGACAGCCCTAGTCATTGCTGCTGATTTCCTGGTCCCTGCCTTGGTTAAATCTCCATCCTCAGCATGAAACAAACGGCAAATACCACTCAACCCGGAGAGGGGAAAAAGCCCTTTTGCCCAGTTGAAATGCGACATTTTGCTTTTAATTAGAAACGCAAAGCCTTTTGTAAATTTAGGGCTTAAGCTGCTGGTGTGAAGTAGGACATTCGTCCAAGGGAAGGGAGAAAGTCTCCATCCGCTGCTTCATGATTAATCTGGCTTTCTGTAGAAAGGAGAAGGCCCAACAGCAGTCAAACGGGCTAGTGGAAGTACGTGAACACAAACGGATGAATCAAACCTGCCTAACAATTCAAACCCCTCAGTGGGATTTTGATTTTCAGTGATAGTCAAGGTGTAAATGTCGTCAGAACAACTCTTGAGCATGTCATGCTGCCATAACTCATCCTCTTTCGTAAGCCTTGTAAATCTCAGTTACCATTTTATTCTCCCTCTGCAGCTGCACATTGTTCATTATAACTCTGACCGATATCCGGATCCGAAATCAGCAGTCGACAAGTCCAGTGGGCTGGCTGTCCTGGCAGTCCTGATTGAGGTGAGGCCTGCTTTCCCCCATGACAGGACCTGGTGGTTTCAGATGACTCTGAGGACTGCCAGGACTACTCGATAGTGCAAAGAGCATCCTTTCCGCGGGTGGAACTGGCCCATCCTCCATGTGCTGCTGAAGGACCGTTTTCCTTCTCTCTGTGTTTTCATAGAAGCACAGGAGTGTCCACGAAGTCACCAGCTCAGCTTCAAGATGATTTTACTTTTCTGTACTGATTTAAAAACCCACCTCTCCCCATCTCACGTGTCAGCTGCTTAAAATGTTTGGAATTATTTTTCCAGAGTGATTATTTTGCAAATGATTTGGTGAGCCACAATCATGACGATTAAGTATTTTAGAGGGTGGGCAGCAAGGTGTGATGATTATTCTAGCAAGAGCAGTTCAGGATCATCTAAAAGTGGATCTAAAATCAGGAGTGTATATTTGCCCTGAAATTAAATTACCGCAGCCCACAAAATCAGTAGTTCATTTGCTCAGCAAAGGAAGGCATAAATCAAACTGCTGGGCCAGATCAAAACCACTTGGCTCCCAAAATAAAAATCCAGATGCCCCTCACGTGCAACTTCCCATTCAATTTCTGAGCCCCTGAACGTGCAGCGCTCCCCGTTGCGTCCATGACCAAGAAGCTTTTCCTGCTGGGTTGTGCCCTGTGGCTTAATGTCCACCTTCTGCTCTGGGGCCCAACAGTGGCCGCACGTGCTTGCCAGGGACCAGAACAAGTAGAAAATCAACCCTGTCCATTTTGTTACAGACAGGCCAATTCAATCCATCGTATGAAAAGATCTTCAGCCATTTCCAGCACGTGAAATACAAAGGTAAGAAAGAATTTGCGACTGAGAAGAGGGCCCCTAACCCAAACAGCCAAGGCAAGATACTTGGTCATTATAAGGACAATTAATTCCTTGCTTTAGGTGTCAGGTCAATTTGCAATATATACAGTTGCAATATACATATATATAACAATCTGGTTTATAAAATGCAAGAATGAGGCAGAAGAGACTAAATTGTTTACAAGCAAGCTGCTGTCACGACGGTTATTTTCTGCCAGGCTTTGATCCTCTAAGATCTCTCTCTCTCTGGCTGCCTGACTCACTGTCCCTATTTTCTCTGCCTAAATGACAGTAAACAAACTCTGCACTCTAGCATTTGTCCAAATGACAACAACACCACATCAGCGGCGTGTTCAGCCACATAAGGGTTTTCAGCAGGCAGCCACACCGACTGGCCGGGCTGACCTTGGTCTTTCAAAACATCTGGCTTCTTTAGCTAGATGCAGTTACAACCAGTCCCTGTGGTTGGCTGCTGAAAGCCCTAAAGAAGTTGGTTGAGTGCATAGATGAATTATCTGAAACTCTAGGGAAAAGGACAAGATAAATATTTAGGGAATGTTCCATCCAAAATCAAAGTTGCATGAGTCCAATTGATGACACAGCTGATTTCTTTCAGATCAGGAAACAATTGTTCCAGGTTTCAATGTCCAAGATTTGCTCCCAGATAGACTGGATGACTACTACCGCTATGAAGGATCTTTGACCACACCTCCATGCTATCCAACTGTTCTCTGGACAGTTTTCCGAAAACCTGTACAAATTTCAGCAGAACAGGCAAGTTCCATAAAACAGAGATTACTTTCAATTAACAGAAGTGATTTTGCAGGCAACTTGAATGAAATTATCACTCGCTTCAGGGCTCTCCAGGTTTTCTGAGACCCTGATAAATGCTGATCTTGTAACAGATGTGATAGATAGATAGATAGATAGATAGATAGATAGATAGATAGATAGATAGATAGATAGATAGATAGATAGAATGGTTATATCCCAGTCTTCTATAAAACAATTCAAGAGATCCTGAGATGCATCTCACCAACAGCGTAGGATTCTTGGAAGCATTTGCAAATGCATCATCTACTGCATAATTTACCATAAGCAACACCTTTACAGCTTTCTACAGTCCATTATTTTCAAAGGAATCCGACCAATTCTGATTCTTCTGTTATGCCATTTGCATTTTAATTCTGCAAATATACTTTTTGCAGAATTAAAAAAACTTTTTAATATGGTTCTTTCAACTGCAGTCAATGGTGCAAGTACCTAACATTTTAAGCTATAGCAAAATTAAACTGGGGAAAACACATCTGTCCAAAGGCAGTCCCTACCCTTCTGAAGATGTGATTGCTAACCGTGGAATGTTTTGCTCACAGCTGCTGGCTCTGGAAACCACACTATACTGCACCCAGTCGAACGATCCTGCCCCTCTTGAAATGGTGGACAATTTCCGGAGAGTTCAGGAATTTGATGAAAGGCTGGTTTCTGTCTCCTTCCAACAAGGTAGGCAAGAGAAAATGCCCTCGTGCCAAGAAAATGTATGACGATGACTTAGGTTGATTTGAACGAGAGAAGAGTTGGGCTCGTGATGTCTGAGCGCTCGCTCTCAGCCATACGTTCTCCAGCAGCATTTCTCTGGTGACCCTGAAGACAAGGTCCATGGAGACCCCTGCTGTGTTAGGCTTAGTTTGCAGGCCAAGGGGGCAAGACTGGCACCCAGCATGCAGCCAAGTGGGTGGCTACGAAGCACGTTCCACTCTGGTGCATCTGCAAGGCCTGGTAATTATGGCCTTTACCTGAGACTTACTCTAAAAATATGGATTCCAAGTTCAGCCTCAAACAACAACATCACCATAACATCACAAGGTACTTTCTGAAAAGCTGGAAAGAAGTTAGAGCAGTGTTAAAGGTGCCCAGATGGAGGGTTGAAGCCCAGGCTGCCCTGAGGGTCCTTGGCCATCAGATGTTCTGTAGCACGCTTGATAGAACCAGGAGTAAAATTTTGGGGGAAATGTGCTCCCACATAGACTGTGTAGATTTCATTTAAATATAAGGAAAAACTTCCTGACGGGAAGGTCTGTCCAACAGTGGAGTAGCCTCCCTACAGAGCTTGTAGGTTCTCCATCTCTGGAGGTGTTTAAGAGTCCTCTCCTGCAGTGTTTAAATGTTTTTGCACATTGCAGAGGGTTGGACTAGATGATCTTGTGGTCACCCCAATGTTTGGATCCTATGCCTTGCCCTAGTAGGGATCCTTTGAGGACTGAATCTGATAGCCCAGCACCCTGTAGTTCTGTTTTCCATAATCTGCAAAGGCCTCGTCATCTGCCCTCAGATTAAGAAATTGGGTGCACAGCTTCAGAACTACAGACAGATGCCTCTGCTACAAAATATATGAAATTAAACATATTCTCCCTAAATCTATTTACAAGTCTCAATACGTTATTTTCCCCAATGCTGCTTTTTAAGACAGTCATGGTCACTGATGATGTTATAACACAGGGGAACACAGGAGAAAAGTTTGTAAACGGTTTACAACAAGATGCATTTCAGATGGCACTAAATATTGAAACCTGTCCTGGAGGGTTTAAGAGTCTGACCAAACTCAGTGTGTGTGCAGAAGTTTTATTACTGTTTGTTGTAAGTTGGGAGGGGCGCTGAAGAGCGAAGAGTGATCTGAAGTATAAAATTCACACCCACCTTGATGGTTAAAGGGAAACACCTCTGCTCTCTGGACTGATTGCGGCCGGCGGCTGATGGCCGCCTCCCCCTTGGGCTGCTGGATCCAGCCCAGCGCTTCTCCCTAGACCCAAGGCCTGCCCCGTCTCCCCGGGGTCCCCAAGGCGCTCAGTCCAGAGCAGCAGCAGCAGCAGCAGCAGCAGGGCAGGGCGGTGGTCTTGTGCATCTCAAAGAAATCACAACTTTGCCTTGCAGGGAGACTCTTTCTGGGGAGTTTCAAAGGATCAGACGAAGCCCTGCAGGAGGTTGAGTTTGACACGTAAAAAGCAGGAAAGGCTCATCACGGTGGGTTGCCAAAATCCACCGTCATGGGTGTAAAAATTAGCCATCTGACTCTGGTGAAATGGGAGGCTGCAATCATTGGCTAAAGTGTGTTACGTGGCGCTGCAATATGGACCGAACAGTAGCCTTTGTTAAAAAAAAAAGAGAGAGAGAGAGAGGGAGAGAAACCATGAAAGAAACAGTGGGAAAACGTGGGAAGATTGTGATAGCTAGACCTGCACTATGTTACGAATAAGCGGGGTGATGGAGCAGGAGGGTGGGAAGACTGTATAAACAGCCCCCCCAGCCCCAGCCAGCCACCATGAGGGGGTGCTGAGCAGACTGCTTGGGGTCACAGGGGAGAGGGCGTATCCTGTAGCTGCCCACGACGAGTCCAAACTGAATCACGGTCCCTTCCAAGAGAGGCTCATTGGCATAGCCGACCGGAGGTCTCAGAGTTGCATGTAAGAAATTGCAATTTATGGAACAAAAGAGCAGCAAAGATGGCTAATTTTTTTTCTTGAAACAAGTTTGAATATAAATATGTAGAAATACAGAGATGTATATACAAGTGATGACTGCTTTTGGAAAGAATAGCCGGGGGGGGCACTCCAAGATGATTGTATTCTTTTCTATTTTGGCATTGCTCCCAAATTTATAATAAATTTTGCTCTAAGCTTAGCCTTGTACAGAGTATTTCCTTTAAATGTCAACGGCTGTGATGACATTTAGCCTTGTACAGAGTATTTCCTTTAAATGTCAACGACCCTCCTGTGCTTAGCACGGTTGCTGTCCTAGTCGTGTTATACACACTTCTTTTCGAGGACGGGGCTGACAAACTCGAGTGGAATTAGACGGGAAATTTTGCAGAAGCAAAGCTGCCAGGCCAACAGCCAGCGCCTACGAGATCCTCTCTAAGACCGGGGCTGTGCGGGGCGCGCCCGTGTGAGAAAAGTCAAGGCGGCCGCTTTGATCGGCGACTTTTTGGATTCCCCACGGATGCCCTGCTTAAGACTGCACAAACACACACTCAGCACCCACAGAAGGCAGAGAGAGAAAGAGAAGGGAGGAAAAGCCCTGCGTTGCCTCATGTTTTTAAAGGAGCAGAACCGCCCAGTTTATCGGGGAGTCAAACCGAAGCTGCCGCTTCCCAGAACGAACTCTGAGCCAGCAGCTCTCGCCCAGAACAAGCGCGCAAATTAGCAATCGGGTTCCCAGTTTGCAACGAGGACTGGGCTGGGAAAACCAAAGGGGCCTCCCTCCCTCCCGGCTTGAGCCCCAGGACAGCACCGGGCAGGGTGTGCGTGCGGACAAGCAGGCAGTTACAGGAAGGGGTCCCTTTGCCAGCTCGCTGCTTAAGGGGCCGACTTCACAAAGGCCGTTTCCTTCTAGGCTTTGAAGTCAAGGTGAGTCTGTGTCTCTCTGTGGCTGATCTGCCAGGCTCCTCTTTAAGCCCCCGTATGGGGAGAGGAGGGGTCCCCTCTGTGTTTTCACTCACGTGGGTCCCAAATAAACTGACCGGCCGAAGACCTTTTGGCCCAAACTGGCATCAAACCGTAGCCACCTCGCTTGCTGCTAAAGATGACCTGGAATGACTTTCTGGCACGGCATCCACTATGATTCAGCCACGAGGTTTTTACCCCAAGAACTCCGGGCACCTTCTGGATTCGGATCCGCCCTCTTCCAAGGACACGCGGGAGATCGGGCTGCGGACCGAGGGGAGGCTTTCGGGGCCGGGGCCGCACCCTCAGCATGCCCGGGCTCTTCGTGCACAACCAGTTTCTGCTTGCCTTGGCAAGTCAATTCTTTGTTTTAAAAACACAGCACAAGAAAAATCCTGAAGTCTCCGGCACCAGCAGGCCTCCCGTGGTCTCCCTCTCCCTCCTGCGTTCGCCGTGAGGCAGCTCTTAAGGAACGAACATGGAGACCTCATTATCCATTTAATTAAAAACGGCTGGCTTGAAAACGCGAAGGGAAAAGAATCAGAAACAGCGGAGGCGAGCGAAGGCGCTTGAACCCAGAGCATACAGAAGTGGAACAGTTACTGTACTTCCAAACTTGTTAGGTGTCCGATTCCTCCTAGATATATCCCAGGAGCAGAATTCTACTAAGATCTGCCCTGTCGACATACGAGAGGGTTTCCTTTCAAGAAGAGGCGGGACCCTTCCCCTTAATACAGGTCGATGCTGTAATATATTCGTGCCCCCTTCCCTTCCACACGCGAAATCGTATTTTTAAAACGGCATAGGCGTGTGGGGCGCTTGACTCACAAAAGCCTTTGCCAGTGTTCGTGTTTAACAGGCAAGGATCCTTGTCGGCTTGGCTGTCACAGAATTGCCTTCTGAACTGACTTTCTAGCATTAACAAAACGAAACAGCCACAGGGTTTAGTACTGGGCACCGAAACAACCTAAAGTGCTCCCACCCAGTTGTATGTTTAGACTGCAGTTTGATTAGCGTCCAGGCATGTGCGGAATTTTACTCCGCTTTGAAGGGGGAAGGCCCTTTAGGGTTGCTCACCGGGAAGGGCTTTGCAGTCGCAGAGGGGTTTTGTGTCTGAGCAGGGTTCTTACCGTGATGCTGCTATTCTTCCTACTGGATTTCTGCTCTTCTGCTTCTCGGGGCCATTGCAGTTGTCGGCAGCCGGGTTCATTTGGAAAGCAAGCCCTACCTCTCAGCCTGCTGCCCAGGAACAAGATGGAAAATGCAAGCTTGGTCTGTGTTTACAGTTGCTTGGGGGGCTGTGTTCAAGCCCGCTCTGGAAGCCCTCATGAGCATCTGTCTTTGCTGCTGATGCAAAGGCTGCCTCGGCCACGCTGCCTCTCTTCTGCCTGCTGTCAGTGGCGACTCAACCTGTCCGTGACGCTCCTTCCTAGCAATGGAGGGGAAGTGTTGCCACGTTGATACTTTCCCAGCACCTGGACGTGGATCTACAGCAGTTGGTCACTCGGGCACTGCTGGAGGGAAGGAGGAGAAAGGAGGCCAGATTCTGCATGATGTTGGCACGTGCTTGTTTATAGACATCTTGAACTTTTAGCTATTATTTAAGTAGAAGTGTGCAGTCCATCTCCTGATGACCCAATTCACCTGGAGGACAGCAGATGGACGGTGGCCATGCCTTAACCCCCTATTTGTCCTGTTTACCCCCTATTTAGAAGCCAGTGGTTCATCCTACGGAGCTTTGGTAGGGCTGAATCTATGAATATGTTTCCACCTTTTCTTCCCCAAGAAGAAAACCAGCTTGTGCTTTTGAATAGCTGATCTTGACTCACCCTGGGGTCTGGTCAGTATTTGTAACTTCTATTGGTCGTGCAGTGGAGGAAGACTTTCATCTCAGCTCATTAACTGCATTTGTTGGATTGTCTGCTTCTTGAACAAGGACATCCCTGCTGCGTTCTGGCTGTCAAAAGGGATCACCTGACTTCTGCCTTAGTCCAACAGATAATGTGGTCTTGCACAAAGCAGTTCCATAATACATTTCTTGAAGTCACCACAGGACTCTGGAGTGTTTGCTGCAAAAAAGCCTAATGGGTCTCCTCCTTTAGAATCTGACTTCTAATTTGCAAAATCTTTTGCAATCTGTAACCTATCATGCAAATCCACAAATTAGCTGATTGCCTAGAGCCAGTTAACTGTGGAATGGTTGCCAATGCAGAAGGTTTGGGAAATATTTTATTACTACAAGCCAAATTCCAATTTATCACAAAAAAACTTCCAATGGAAGAGAATATATGTAGCTCAGGGTTGAACTGTGGAGTTTTTGGTGTTCGGAGGGCACCAAGAATTCCATAAAAGAACTTGCCATAGGAAATGACAAAAGTTCAAAACATATCCAATAGTTTTATGCCCAGATGTTACATGGAAATGATAAATGGCTGAAGTTTGGGGATATGGTTTATACTATGCAGTTGACTAAGGTGTGGATTTCCTTTTGAGTAAGTGCTATAGCAAACCATGCAGAGGGGCAGGATTAGTGCAATGGGGTCTCCCTGACCTACAAGGGCCCAGGAGCAGCCACTGGCTTGGATGGCCAAGGGTCTTGGGCTGGTCCTGGCTGGGAAGCCCTGCCAACCTCATGGACAGTGATGTGGGTAAACAAGAGAAACCTGGCTGGGCAGCCAAGGGAGGTGACCCAACCATTCTGCCCTTCTTTCTCCTGCAAGCCCGGCCTGGCATTTAGTGAAACTCCCCCTTCCTGCCATTCAGAGGCCAGGATTATCCTCCTTAGATTTGTCTTTATCCAATAGTGATTTCAGTGACACCATCGTGATTTTGCATTTCCATTTTGCTTCTCCCTTTCTTCAAGATCCAGCTCCAGGTGAACAGAGTCCAGGTATGTTTTCCTCAAGAGCTCTTTGCAGAAATTATCCTCTGTTCTTCAGTGTGATTTCCACCTCTCCCAGTAAAATCTGCAGCTTGCCATTGCTCTGATAACATCTAGAATCAACAGACCTTTTGACCTTCTCCTGCCTGCCTCCTCTCCAAGTTAAGCTCCTGCCCTGAGAGTAACATTAACCTTACTAATTCAGAATCAACCCACTGGAAAAATTTAATCAGCATGTCTATTGTTCTAAGGCCTTCACAAACTACAAAGAAAGTTTCTTCTTAGATATGATTGAACCTAAAATTGCGTATTATTCAATACTGTAAAGAAAAGACAGCTGGCCTAGGACATTGCTGAAGATGCAAATTATACATCTGTCATAAATATCACACACCCATGTCCTTATTAATGCAGGACCAACATCTTACCACAATGGAAGAGAGGCTGTGCAAATCATGAACATTCAGTTACACCATGCTATTTAACCTCTGAGTCATGCTCTTACTCCAAATTCTCAAAGGCCAATTGATTTTATTCCACATCATAAAAGCATCTTAATCTTCAGAAAATGTTCTAGGAAAGCTACTTATCTAACTGGGTTTTCCCTTCAAGGGCTGATTACAGCAACATATCCAAGTAGGAGGAAGATTCTCCTATCCACAGGTCTCACTAATAAGTTCTTTTCTCCCCCCAACCACCTGACCTGATCCCAGGTTTTGTCCTCTTTGTGGTATTAGCCAGCGTCCTCGGCATTGTCTTTGTTGCCATGGTAGCCTTTTGGCTGATTCGAAGGAAGAGGTAAGACGCTTGTTCCGCTCCATCTTTGCTTGGGGCCCTGGCCCTTCACCGTCCACGCCTTTCTGACCCATTCAGTTAATCCCTGCGGTTCACTGAAATACCCAGAAATAATGTTCTTTCTGGGGTCCCTGCCCTTCCTACCCTTTCCCCGTTGCTTGCTCTTTTGCCACCTCCTAATTCCGATGCCATTTCACAAGAGGTTCAAAAGGAGGCAGAGGACAGATGCAAGCATCTGGTAAGCCTTTTCACCAGGGATGGTATCCTCCTCGCCTTATGAAGGGCTGCTGTTCTTCCAAGAGGAAGACTCAGGAGAGAAGCATCACGTGCCAGGCTGTCTGGCCAGAAGGGACAATTCCTGCCTCCACGAGGGAGAAGCCAGAGTCCACTCGTCATGAGTTTTCCCAAGCCCCTCACCTGGTCATAAAGGAACCCCATCTGTGGTCTGAATGACCACTGCTGGCTCCCGTATTCGCAGACTCAGAAATAGATAAGGCCTTCTGATCTCCTTGTTATTGTGCCCTTTGGAGTCCCCACCTTATGCTGCTCCAGCTCAGTAAATCACAGTCCTTTGACATAATCGCCGATGCCCAGCTGCTGCTTCAACCATGGCTAACCCAGGTGTTCTGTTTTTCAGCCTCCAAAGGGCAAAGGAAGAGAAAGGGGTAATCTACAAGCCAGCGGTCACCACAGAGGAGGAGGTGGAGGAGAACCTCTCCAAAGCTTAAACTTCTGCAGTGCTAAAGCTTTACCCGGCCTTGAAGGCTGGATGAGCCAAGCTTTATTGACTCTTTGCCATGTTTATCGGCCAAGTTGGGTTTTCTGATTCCTTGAGTGCAGAGAGGGCTCTTCTCCCTGGTGCAACAGGATTTGAGAAGGCAAACAGAGACTGGTGTGAAGGGATCTCCCTCCAAAGAACCACATAATGGTTTAGGAGAGGTTCAGGGGCTTGCTTAATCTTATAGCATCTAAATGTGAGATTTATGAATGATATAAATAATAATAATAATAATAATCTGCCTCAAAAAAAGCTGCTCATGTTTATCTACTGAATAGATGAATCTCACATTTGATGAGATTCTAACCCATGAAATTATTACTACTAACATGTATTAGGAATAGATCACCAGGATACTTAAGTGTTGATGTTAACTTCTTAGAGGCATAATGTGTAGTTCAGTTATCTCTTTTAAGTCCACTGATTTCAACAGGGCTTACCTGTCTGCTTAATCTCTTCCATTTAAGGCTAAGATAAGCTATATCAGACATGACTGCTAAGAAATGCATGGGGGCTTATTCCATGGGTGTAGAATTATGGCCTATGTTTTGTACTTGGGTCTCTGGAATCGAAGACCAAGCATCTCAGGTTTTAAGAATAGTCCAGACCGAAGAAGGCTGGCTCAGGTAGTTAATGAGTAAAACATGGGTCAAATGAAATACTGATGCCATCTACTCTGAGATTATGGTGAACTAATATTATCGGAGGGCTACATAAATCTTGTTTCCTTCCTACGGTGACCTCTAGGGAAGCTGCAGTTTTCTACAGGAGAGTCTACTTTATTATAATCATGAAAATCTCTTACAGATAATGTGCGATTTTATGTATCATCATACAGTAAATATTTTTATTAAGAGTTTTGTGAGTTTCTCTGTCTCCCTCCCTCCCTCCCTCTTACACACACACAATGTACTGAGAGACACCGAGTGAAATTCTATTCTTGGTTGAGGGCCAGACTATATTTACATTTTGTGTTTTCTGAACTATCCACCAAGTTCTGCAGCACTCGTAAACCACAACAGAGACTTTGATACCAACATTGTAAGCTAAAAGGTTTTCAGACCACCTCTTGGATCCCTGGAATTCCTCAGTGAGAAAAGGAATGAGGGGCAAAGTTCTCCAATGCAGCTACACCCTTGGCTGTAGCTAGTTCCCTGAATAAGCACCTTCCAATGTTCTCCAGAATAGTACCCAAAAGTAAGGGATCTGCAGTTGATACAATCAGAGTACAAATTTCTCAAAAAATACAGAGTGTGAAAGCCACCGGTCTCCTGGTTCATTTCCGTGCCATTCGGCGCATCTTACTGGTAAGAGTGCCAAAGAGCGCTGCCTTAGGGGTTTAGGAGGAAGGAATGTCAAAGGAAGTGATAGACGAAATGTGCATATTGGACACCTAACATCCTGACCTTCTGGCAATATTCCAAATATTAGAGATGGTGATGGTGGGGAACCCTTTGGGTTTTCTTTCAAATAAAATATCTGAGCCAGGCTGGAGTCCAGGGTGTCCTTCAGAAGGCTTTAACCTTCTTGAGAACAGCAAGTGCTTGCAGAAGGTCCAAATCAAATCATGGACATCTGTAGGGATCCCCGCCTGAAAGTGTGGAAAGCTACATCATCAGGGTCAACCAGAGGCTAGAAAGCCTGTGGTCTGTTGGAGACCTTTTTAAGTTGAGAAATGGTCAAGTTGGTCAGATTTAAATTCTGCTGGAGAGAGATTCAAGGGCTGCTTTTGTTACTTCCAACAAACTTTAAGCTTGAGAGTGGACTATAAAATAATCCTATGTGCAGATCCTTGTCAAACTGGGCTGGAATTCATGCTGGAATTCCTATCTTAAATTTTCCTGGGATGAGCCTGAATGCAGCAGAAATATGGAAAATAAAATAGACAACCAGTTTTCCATTATTTTTTTCAAAGGTATATGTCTGTCTGCCATCCATCCATCCATCCATCCATCCATCCATCCATCCATCCATCCATCCATCATTAGAGGAATAGCTACAAAAACATATCCACAAATACTACCCAACAGCTGGACCCCAACCAAACAGGAGGACAAGCACTAATTACAGCTGGGGTTAGACCTCAAACACAACTCATTCCTGCAACAGAAGATGCTTGAAAGGGACTAGCTATCACTATGCTGTAAATGATCTTAAGGAAACACCCAGTGTACAGTGATAATTCTATTACTTTGCCAGAGTGATGGGACAAATCTCACCTGGCTGCTGTCCTTGAGGCTGATCTGATGCAGCAAAACAGGAGTCAAAATTTAGGTACCAGCTCTATCCTGTTTCAGAGCTTTGAGCTCTACTTTGAAGGACCTCCTAGAGCTTAGAAAGAATTATTGATAAGTAGTCATAACTCATCATTATCCAATTACAGAGAAGCCAACCTATTTTTCAGAAGTTACTTAAATGGATTATGAATCAGCAAGACAAGTACTTTACATCAGATTATGATTGTAATACTAACTGTAGTAACACAAAACAGGCTGTCACGCTTCTCACAAGGCTTATAGAAAATACATTCCCAATTAATGTTTTCAAAACCTTTTTAAAGTCAAAACCAAATGCAAGTTTTCACCCCGCCCCTTCTTGCACGCACTTGTACTAAAGCATCCATAAGCAGCCTACCATGTCTCCCTTTCATCTCTGCAAATCGCCCAAAGAATTTATCTGTAGGATCCATCTCCAGATTCAGCTTCCTATCATGGCCAGCCACCTGCCCCGGAAAGATCACTTGCAGAATGTCCAGGAGATGGTCAGGACTGACCGACATTTGGCTGAATCCTGGAATTCAATCCAAGACAGACTGTCTCGGAGCATACAGCTACATTAATAATTTACAATTAATCATTTTTCTTGTATAACATATACGCCACGAGTCATTAGATTGTGGCAGATATAAACAAAATAAAGAAACTTCTGCAAATAGCAGCTGTTGAAAGACCCCTGAGCTACCCCCAATGGACATTTTATTTGAAGACGGTTGCCTTTACTCCAAGAAGTGGGACATTCAGTAACGTCCTGCATTTCCAATTCCTAAACCCGCAACGTAAAGCGTGAGCTAGAATTTTTTCAAAACTCAACCAGCGAAGAGCAAGCAATGCAACTGCAGAATTGAAAAACCTGAAGCACACATCATTCTCTAGACCAGTGTTTCTCAACCTCAGCAACTCGAAGATGTGTGGACTTCAACTCCCAGAATTCCCCAGCCAGAGCTGAAATCCACCCATCTTAAAAGGTTGCTGAGGTTGAGAAACGCTGCTCTAGGCAAACGCAGGCTTCACGGCTTTTTCTCCAGCCGAGATTTAAAATACACGGCTGCATTTTTACAAAGATTTCATACGCCAAGGAAATGTTACAAGTTGGCACAACAATAATATTAATAACACCTAGGAAATGTCATGGTGGCTAACCACAATTCACGCTTGGAGCAGCAGAAACCCAGTGTCCAATGAAGTCCCGTGGCCAGCGGGGAGGACAGAGAAGCCGAGGGGAAGGCAGGCAGCTATGAGTAGCGAACGACTCTCCTTTCGAGGAAACTCACCCTTTCTGAGAGAGCTCTGATGCCACAATCTGGACTGTTATCGTTTTGTCTTTTGCTTGCGAGGCCGACATTCTGCAATGTTTCAAAAGAAAAACAACCCCGTGGGAGAACTGTACCCGGAACTCAAAGCAAAAGGGGGAAAAAAGCTTATTTTGTGGCCCGAATAAGAATCACAGCGGGTGTGAGATATACACCATTTACACACACTGCCGCAAGACAGTTTGCTCTACCTCCCCACCAGCACTGGAAATGAACACCCAAGGACCATGGCCTGCAGAACGTGGCACAACTGGTTGAGCTCATCCATGGTTTACAAGCCACAATGGGTAGGTCCCGTCATCCTCCTACGCCGCAAACCAACCGCATTATGATTTAAAGGGAGAGCCGAACCACACCGTGACTTGGCAGCACTGCCGGGATGCGAGGATAGTCCCAAAGTCAGCTGAGCGGCCGCACTGGTGCCCTGCTGCCCCCTGGCGGGCTCCAGGCGCCTGCCAGCCTGTCCGTCCGTCCGTCCATCCAGCAGCAGCCCACAGCCTGGCCAGTCTCCGAATTCCTCAGCCACCCATGCACACCCAGGACAAGCAGAAGGCCCCACACGAGGGAAAGCACAGGAAGAACACAGGCAACCTGGTGCTGTCCAGATGTTTTGGGCTTGAGCTTCAGAGAGCCTAGCACGGTGTGGGTCAAGACGATGGACTAGGGCTGGGGAGACGCACATTCTGGTCCCTGCTCCTCCATGGAAATTCACCGAGTGACTTCGGGGCAACCATTCACTCTCAGTCCAACCTTTCTTCCCAGGCTGCTGCAGTGGGGAAGAAATGAGGGGGGATTCCCATCAAGCTGGGATAGGAATCGAACCAACAAAAAGCTCCCTTCAGCCTCAGGACGAGAACACAGGAGCCCTGGTCCCAAAATCTGGACTGGAGGGTGTCCGGATGCCCATCCCTGCCAAGGGAAGGGTCAGGCGCTCCACTCAGAATCCCGAAGACAGAGGTCCAGCAGAGAGATGCAGGGTCGACTGAACGCGCTTGCCCTGCACGCTCTCGAGCGTCCCGGGCCGAGGACGAAACTGCCTGCAACAGAGCAGACAACTGGGATGTGATTCAGGTGGTCTCTGGACAGGCGCTGGGGCACCCTCCAGATGTTCATTTCCCACTCCCGGGTTGGTCCATCATGAGGACACATCTGGCCACTTTCACCTTTTTATATAGCCATGATATAAATTGACAGCGCAACCACACCCAACAAATTACTTGGCTCTGGCCCCTGCACCTAAAGACGGCCATTGTTGACCTTGACAAAGCACACCGAAAGACAACCCACAGCTGAACGCACGGGGCAGTTCTCCTACGCATTATGGCTGCACTATCTGGGCTCTTTAAGATAACGAGACGCAGGATGGACATGACAAAGGTGCGCAAAACTATGCAAGGGAGTGGAAACAACAGATGAGCCCTCATTATTGGAGTCTAACCATGGTTTGACAAATAATCTGCAATAACTTGGGCTCATATGGGACACCACAGACAATCTGATCTACTTGTTGAGAAGAAAAATGGATGGCTTTTTGGCTAGGCCACCTCGGCAAGACAAGACTGGCGGCTGCATCTAGACAACGTAGGGTGGTCGCAGAGAAGCTAAGCAGGGCCAAACCCGCTAGATATAAAGAACCTCCTTGACTACACGGTGTGTGTGTGTATTTCATACAAAAACTGACCCCTTAATTATATAGTTTTATTTGAGATGCACATCGTTATAAAATAATTAATAATTCACTTGAAATAACACCCCTCCCCTCTTTTTTGTTTTACACAGGATCAGTACACAGTTAGTTGAAAAGGTACTTACAAGCTTTCCACATTATCTACAGGAGCTCTTCCATGTTAGGTCTTTGGAGACAACATGTTTCACAATGGTGGAATAATTCTAGGTAAAAATTAGTCTATTTTGGATCATGCAGAATTAGTATATTGCATTAAATGTCTTTTGCACATAAAAATATCTGTAAGGCCATAGGAATGCACTAACATTTTCCAGAAGCTATGGAACTTTCCCGCAAATTGTGAGTTGATTTACTCTGGAATGTAATTTATTTAGATTTCTTAAAATTAAATCATAACATTAGAATATGGCAATATCAATACAGAGATCTAGTACAATGGACCTTGCAACGTTTTCCATTTCAGCATTTCTCTAATTACCAGACCCTTTGTCCATTTTAATTGCAGTCAAAAGCTTTGGAAGCTGTTAATCAAATGAATGGCGGACACATTCAATGCAAGATGCCATGGAGGCTACCAGTCACAATGGATTTTATTCTTTCACATCTGAAAAGTAAGACATGGGAAAGCACTCGGTACATGTACATACCCCATTTATTAAAAAAAAAGCTGGTAAGTATTATACAAGTACTATACAGAAGACCCAAGTTCAGAAAAGGGTTTTTTCTATTCTCACATGCAGCACAGGAGCCTGAAGGTGGAACTGGATGGGTAACACTTAAAAATCCTTAAAACCATGAGAAGCCAAGGGAGAGGAGAATGGCACGATGAAAGGACAGGCTGCCCGTTTTCCGTCTGCCTTCTCTCTCTGGGACAGGGGGCAATAAGCCAGAGACGGGCGAAGGAAAGGGAAAGACCCCGGGCTGTTCCGTCCTTCGAAAACAAGGAAGAGTCACCTTCAAGGCCTCCACCTTGAAGGAGGGCCAGAGCTCCAGAGCCCAGCCCACCAGAGATGCGCAGGGTGCCACTCCCAGGGCTGGGCTTCGGTGCTCAATACTCCACGGTTTGGCTTCTGTGGGTGGGCCCCTTTGCACAGGCCTTGGTCTGCTCAAGCGAAGGATGGGATGGCAACCCCCCACCGCTGCCAGAGCCTTCGCAACCAGTCAATCCACTTGCATGGCCTTTCCCCAACTGGCTGCCCACAAGATGTGCTATGCTGTGGCCAGCGTGGCCCTGCTGGCCTTGGGTGATGGGGCCTGTAGCCCAGCACATCCGGAGGACTGCAGATTGGATAAGGAGGACAGGATGCAGCAGATCTCCATTTGACAAGCTTTCTCTACAACAAGGCCCCTGTAAAAAAAATTCAAGCGGGCACCTGTGGCCCTTAATGTGGCTGCAGAGGCTAAACCTTTTCCTTAAGACTAAGGCTGTTTCCAGGTAACAGTCTCTTAAAAAAAGTCCAGCAGGGAAGAAATAGTTCTGTCATTAAACAACTGACAGGAACAAAACCTAAACTTTAATATTATAAAGGAAAGTTAACTGTGTGTTACCCTTACACAAAGCTTAAAGTGAAATTCCTATGGTCTTACTCAAATTATGTACACTGTAGCACAGCTAGAAGTAAGAAAATAGCATATATTTTTTTTTAATAAAACAGAGTAGATACCCCAATTTGCTGCTGCTTCAAAAAGCACTTTGTAACATTTCAACTAGCTGCAGGCTCTCTCAAGGAGAAATGTTCAGAGACGAAGCCTTCGTATGCGGAACCCAAGAGGTGGAAGAGAATGCCAACCAAGAGAAAAGCAAAGGAAGGGAAATATGCGACGGGCACGTCAGTTTTGGTTTAAGACAATCCTGAGAGAGAGGTTCTACAATCAGAGGTGACTACCGGTGGACCTGCCCTGGGGGTGCGTGTCCCCTGCCTCCAAGAAAGCACTTCTGCTCTCAAATGCTAACGTGCTGGTGGAAGGGGCAAAGAGGCAAAGGCGTGTCTTGCTGCCCAGCGCTCCCGCCCTGTCCTCCCTTGAACGACACGGGGCATCGCAGCCAGTCCTTAAGGGCCTAACAGAGGAGCCATGCTCGCAGCTCCGCAAAAATGGCTGACCCGTCCCAGGTATCCCAGGAAAAGAATGATGTCAGTGCTCAAAGCTCAGAAACGAAATACTGCAAAGGGCCTGGCACACCAACGGAGCAGACCGTGGGAAGGCAGTGCCTTCTGGATGAGGCGGTGGAGCTAGGAGTTACCGCGTGCACAGTCCCAGGTTTGGCACGTGAGTAAGAGTAAAGCACCTGTTTCAAAGGCGTTCGGTCGCGGCATCGCACACCAAGCCCAGAAATGAGAAGGCAGTTCAGCTTCAGTCTGCGTTACAGCTCTGAACCAAGATCTGGGACTTCAAGGACCAAGGAGAGTCCTTAGCCTCATCAAGCCGTCGCCTTCTGATGGATTGGGACCCCACCTACACCCACTACACAGGCCTCCTCTATCCGGGTTCAGAGAGCCACTGCACTTAATGCAGGGGAAAAAGCAGGGATTTGATTCAACCGAGTGCAGCAAGAAACAGAAGTGAAGCTGTAGTAGAGCCAGATTAAGGTACAAGAGGAGATGCTGTGAACAGTCAGGGAACATTTTCTTTCCATGAGACCCAGAAAAGAAACATCCTGCGTTCAGAAAAACAAACTCATTTTGATATACACAGGTATATTTGTGAAACAATCTGAACCCAAAAGGAGCTTTTAAGTTTTTTGAGTTTTCCACCTCTCCATTACGGTTGCCTTATCTATTGGCATCCCCAGGGAAAAAAGACTCGGAACATATTCCAGGCCAACACGTGCCCAGCAAACACGCACCCCAGATCCCCACGGGTGCCCAGTGCCACTTCCCCTTTCCACGGCCACGGGGTCCATGGAAAGACCATGGACTTCCAGCCAGCTGCCCTTCTGGACTGGATGGCAAAGGGCCGCAAACGAATGGGAGCGGAGGAGGCTGCTGCAGCAGATGGGGGGTCCCCCGGCCCTGGCTGGGGAGGGCGGGATCACGCCCTTGATGGTCGGCAGGCTTTAAACAGAGATGTTTGCAGTCGCTGAAAAGGAAAAAAGAAGTGGACAAAGCTTGTAAGGAAGGCTTACAAGCACCAAACCACCAACTGCTCTGTGCACGTATGACACGGCCCTAACGTGCAACAAGGACTAATGCAGAAGTGCAAAGAAACTACTCAGCAGCTTTTGAAGCAGGCAGTGAGACAAGGAAAGAAAAGCGAGCTCTGGCCCGGGGAGCCTCTCTCTCCACTTCACAGCTTCCATTTCTCGGAGGGAAGAGCCTGGCGATGGCGGCCCGCAGAGTGAGCCCAGGCCCATCCGCTCTTGGTTCAGCGTGTTCCATGTTCAAACAGAGCCCTCAGCAGCAGCCGCTCTGAGGCTGGGGCAGCCCGTGCTTTCAGAGAAGCAGGAAAAGGTTTTTTTCTAGGTAGGCTGCAGTCTGTTTTCAGAGGTTCGTCAAAGCAGCGTGCATCGAAAGAAGCTGCTCTTCTTCGACCGGTTCTCCGTTAATCTCAGGGGCCCGCCGGCAGCTGCTGGACCGTGGTCATTCTGCGGAGAGAGACAAGCGCCAGAGGGAGGGCGGAATTACTCTGTGCAACGGCAGGGGTCCCCCACGCTCAAGCAAGAGCAGCTAAGAGGTCTCCGTCTTACAGAGCACTGCGAATTCAAGCAATTAGGTGCAGGCTTTTCTTTTAACCTCTGCAAGGGTCTTTTAAAAAACTTTACTGGTAACTTCTTTCCTTTTCTGAAATAGGAGTGAAGTGTAACTCAAACGAAATTCAGAAAAACATCGGGGATTTGGAAAGCACTCAAGCGAACGTTAGCTGCATTTAATGAAAACAGGCATGGAAAATGCTCATGCAAATCCCAATCAGGCATGAGGAAGTCCCACTTAATTATGCTTCCTGCACATGGATTCTGGACTTTGTCTTTTGTATTATTTGGCAGATTGGGGAACAATTACATGCTTTAGTTCAACAGATGAAAAAGCGAAAAAGATTATGAGTTTTTGTTTGTTCGCAGTCAGCCCAGGACATTTTGGTATTGTGGGGAAAATCAAGAGGATATGAGCCTTGACCTGGAACACAAGGTGGAAGGCTCAGTCCAGCAACCCTTTTTCAAGCTCACCCAGCTAGGCTTGATGCTATTTGCCACTATTCCCACGTCTCAAGAAGGGCTGCTGAGATGTTGCACGAGAGCTTCAACCTGATCCTCCCCTTCTGCATGGTCACCTTCAATGTTTGGCAAAAACTATTCTCTGGGCGGTTTCTTAACAGTAAGTAAGGAAAGTGACAATTTTCGCAGGCAGATTAGAAGAGCTACCTGCTGCTAAGAGTCAAGCTAGGCTTCTTCTGAAGTAGCAAGCAGAAAGGCTTCCTAGCACAGCCCTGAATTCTGATTCCACTGCTGGCAAATCAAGGCTGTCTCAGAGGGACGGCCTGACCTCCTTCAAGATGCACCTGCAAAGTGCCGGGGACTTAAAGCTATGATATCTGAGGCACCTGTCACGGACCTGCATTTTTCTAATCGCATCTAGAAAGCTTGCGACGTGATTAACAGGCTGACTTATTCTTTATTTGCATTTTTGTCTTGCAAAGGGAGCACTGGGCCATGAGCAAAAAATGGGTTCCCACCAGAGCAGAACAAGCACAGCATGAGAGGCACTTGGGCAGAGCGTTGCTTTTGAAGATACAGGACTGAATGTCATGTAATGGGTTCAAAACACACATTTTGGTTCAGACAAGTGCCTTTGTTTTCAGGCTGTTTTGATTCAAGTTTGTCGTGTGCCACAATGCTGGGTCTGGCTCCCTGTCCTGCTGAGGCATGAAGTAGAACTATAATTGTTTAATGTTGCTCAAGGGATGTTATTCATTCAACTATTTCAGAATTTTGCTCATTGGGCTCTTCCCTCTGTACAATTGAGCCCCAAAGGGTTGAATGCTCCCCCAAAGCCATGGGTAGAGTGTCCTCACTACCTGTCCCAGCTCCTCTCTTGGCATGGTCCTGTTCCTTCCCTGTTCTGGTTCCACACAGCCTTGAATGCATGGAAGAAAGATCTGATGATAGACTTACTTCATAAAGCAGAGCAACTGGTGGAAGTGGTTGTTGGTGGAGGTTGGTAAAGTTAGATGGTAGGGCTGACTGGTTGTAAACCTTTGTCAGCTTGTTCAACAGCTGGGATATCCAGTTTATAGGCTTATAGCATACAGCTATATAAGGGTTATTTTTACTATGAATGTAAAAATAACACAACATACAATAGGCTGTACTGATTTTATTGCTTTGGGGTAATTTTAACTGTCACTGGCAATTTAGATATGGTTTTAAATAGGTGTTTATTACACTTTATTATTGTAATGCAATTTTGTTGTCTGACTCTTTATTGTTCTGATCATTGATCAAATAAATCTTTGCCTAGCTTAGTTTTTACTTGTTAATGTTGATTGTGGTTGGACTGCATCCTGGTGGGGGGTTCATTAAACTAATTTTTTGTTTTCTTACCAGGGAGCCAGGAAGAAAGGGGCCCACCAAAGCCATGCTCAGCCTAGTCAATGCCCCCAATCCCCCATAGCTGGACAGCACAGATGGCCAGAGGCTGCCCCTCTAGGAAAAATGTTGATTGGCTCTTAAGCCAACCTTTTAGCTGCCTGGGCCAACCAACCCTCTTAGTCCCTGCAAAATGCAGAAGACACACCCATCAGGACATACTGACACCAGGAGAAACCAACCATTTTTCTGTTGAGCTTTGTCATAATATCCCGTGCAAGGGTGAAGAAAGCCTGGAATGAAGAGAAAAGTTATGATGAGATCCACGAGATCCAAACAACTGACTTTTCTTTACTGATTGACTGGTTTTATTTAAAAGGATTGGCCACCCAACTCCAGTGGACTTTAGATAATGACATCTGAGTGTAGGATGAAGTTTTTTAGGGGAAGACATCTATTATGCTTCCATTGCCTTTCCCAACTTTTTGAGCTATGAATCCCAATCCAGAAATTGCTCTCTCTTCAAATATCCGTGCTGGCATCATACCCTTGCCAAATACTGGTGGCAACGTTTTTTATCCCAAGAGTGGGTCGCTAAGGAGGGCCAAGGACTGGTTGGCATGACTACAGCTGTGGGCATCACCCTTGTTCTCCTGACAGCAGAAGCCCTGCAAAAGAATTGATGGATCTGCCCTCTACTGCGCAAGACCGAAAGTGAAGCGAAGGAGGGTATGATCCTCTTTCACTTTGTGCTAGCCCTCAATAAGGGCAAGTGGCAAAGGCAACTGCCAGGGCGGCAGAGAAAAAGTTGGGACGACTCTCATTACCGACTGCCTCCAAAGAGGCCGAGAGTTTCTGCGTGCAGAATTGAGTCTTGGCCACAGAACGACGGACTTTCCAGTTCCTCGGCAAGCGGCAAAGATGCCTTGAAATGCTTAAGAGGCAGGAAGAGATGTGGGTTCCTGCTCCCCCCTCCCTATTCTAGACGTCATCTTCACTGCTACAGGCCTCACCCACTGCTAGCACCTATGATGCCCTTACCTCTTCCACGTTGATGCTGGACTTTGCACTTGTTTCCAGAAACTTGATGCCATAGTCAATTGCTAACTGCAATATAAGATTTCAACAAGCAATCAGGATCGGTGGTTTCATTATCAGTTGGCAGCTTTAAGCTGCATAAATGGCAAGTTTTAATGCAAGTTCTGACACTTGAAGCAATTACATTCTTTAGCTGGGGAGCAAGAAAAGGTGCCTGCAAAACCACTTCCACACGAAGGCAAAAAATCAGGTGGAGTCTGGTGGCATCTTTTCCAACTAACCAATTTTATGAAAAGGATGCAGTTCAAGAAAGCTTCTGCCTTTTAATAACATTTGTTAGTCAGAAAAGGTGCTACCAGAACCCTCCTGATTTTTTGCTAACGTGGACTAACACGGCTCCCCTCCTACAATTTCACACACACAGGGCACGTTAATTGGCCTCCCTTGCAGATTTCAGTCTCTCACGCTTTCTAAAAACTCACCCTTCCGGGGCCCAACCAGAAGACCAAGGGCCTGGAAATGGTCAGACTGAGATGTCTTGATGCACGTGGGATGGGAGATGCCATAAAGAACGTCAGTTTCTGGCCTCTGAATTTGGCTACTACCTTTTAGTTTGTCTGGATTCTTTTGTCTTTGGTCAGTCATTTAAAACTCAAAGCTTTCCCCTATTGTATTAATATTTCTTCTTTGTGCTCACAGAGGGTCATCCCTACTATCCCCCAAAAAACCCCAACATGTGCAGTGCTAGTTATAGCTCACTCAGGGTTTTAGTAAGGAAGGATACATTCTACTAAACCCAGAAATGACCATGTTTTTCTAAAACAAGCTGAAAGAGAATTTTGAGCCAACTAAAGGACCTCTGAAAAAATCACCTTCTTCATCCTTCGTTGGCGCTCTTTCACACAAATGTAAAGGAGCAACGTCACCTCATCGGTTTGTGTGCGCGCATGTGAGTACAGAAGAGGGAAACTCCATCCCCTTGGGCCAAAAATGCATACTCCACACTCCAAATCTGCTCTTCTTTCCCCAATCTGGTGGCTTTTGGATGGGTTGGGCTTCAATTCCCATCATCCACACCCATGAGGAAAACTGCTGGGTGGGCTAATATTATGGAGCAGACGTTGAATAGCAGCATAAGCTAAGTTGAGAAAGATCCATTCAAGGTAAATTCTACTGGATGAATTTGTCAACCAACCAATTAAGCCTGTGATCTTTTTTCAGGTGAAGTCACTCCAGTAATGCTTCCCTCAATTATTGTGGGGAAACTGCTTCATCACAGACCATCCCGCACAAAAGCAGAAATCAGGTATTGAAATGTATTCAGTTTCCTGTAGCCTTTCACTCCCTCCCTCCTAAGAAAAAGACACCTCAAATATTAAAAACTCAGGTCTCCCCAAATGACTGGTTTTGCAAGATTTACCTTTTCTCCTTTTTCCTTCGAAACTTGCCTTTTCTCATTCATGTCACATTTGTTGCCCAGGATCATCCTTTCTACATCTGAAGAAGCATGCTGAGTGAAAGGGGGGGGGGGGAGAAACCGAGTTAAGAAGAGCAGCCTTACCCAGCTGTAATGTTCTGAACCCAAAGCACTTAGAGGGACGGGGTCTGTCAAAAAGGGCCACAACCCATTTCCTGTCCCAGATGTCTTCCCTGAGGCTGAGCTCTGCAAAGCCCACTCTTTTAAAATCCGCTTTGCTCACATGCCGCACTGGTGAAAAGAGCACTGAGGGGTAAACAAAGCTTCAGAAATAAGAGGAGAAGAAATGGATGAGGCATTAGCCCAAAACTGAGCAGCACTCCTGCCAACAGGAGAGGAAATCTGGAAAGCCAGTACTGAAGGAGAAAAACTGAAACAATTGCTAGCCAAGGCAGCTGAAGCAGAGAGAAGCCACGGATACAAATTTTGAGTCCCCCTTTGTATTAGCTATTTCTTGTTTTATCTCTGTCCCACAGAGGGAAAAAAAGCCCTGATGGTCTTCCGCAGCTAGTCTCTCCCAAGAAACAGTCAGTCTGTCCCTCCCCCCACCTGTGTGTGTGTTCTCTACACGGGACCCTGCGAACGCTCCCCATTTTGTGGCTGGAAACCTTGATTCCCACCTTCGATCAAAAGAGCCTCAGCCTCATGTCTCATTTAATGCAGGAGCCATTCTGATTGTTGTGTTAATTAAAGTGACTTAATTATTTCAATCTAGGTGCAAAGTTTCACAACTTACTAGCTAAGGAGAGCTAGCTATTTTCCTTTCAGGCACACCTACCTCTTCTATGTTCCTTATCCAGTTTTTAATATTGTCAAAAGACTTTTCATTGGTGATATCATAAACCAGCATTATCCCCTAGGAAAAGAAAAAGAGGACAGCCATCATCAAACAATTCCCTTTACACCGTTCCTACTCCTAAAGTTTGAACAGGAGCAACGATGGGGGAAGTAGGAGGAGCACTTCTACGTGCCTTCCATCTCCAGCCTGAATCCATTTATTCAGATGTAAATTTGTATGATGAGAAAAATAAAATCCTAATTAGATGTTATCACACAACTACATGCAAATCACAATCCAGTCAGACAAAGTCCTGTCTTCTCAATGCATTGTTCTTATAAGAGCGTGGCAACAATAGATCTTTCTATGTCAATTAAAATAGGCCTCATTCTTCAAACATCTCTGTGTCAACTATTGATAATGAGGTTTGTTAAGTGAGATGTTCACTGCAAGTTAAAAAGCCACCTACTTTCTGTAAAAACCCTAACCGCTCAAGAGGACTGGCTTCTTTTTAAGCTGATATTCTCGCCTTTCAGACACAGCCACCGCAGATATGCTAAGGGCCTCCTTTTGTTCTGTTGCAGCCATTTCATAAAAGATCTAATTCGGCCGTCTGGTTTTAGTCCAGGGCCCTGGCAAGCCCACAGGAAGGACATCTGCAGGACGCTTCCCCTCCTGTTGGGTTCCAGCATCTTTCCATCATCAGCCTGATCCTCCCTCCCTGGTCCAGCCTCCTTCAGCTGCGGCTTTAAAGCCCAGGGCCTTGCTGGCCTCCGTAGTTCCAGCTCTGCCCATCCCACTGCAAGGAGTCTGGCTTCCCCTCAGAATCCACCCCAGCTTTCCAGGAGGGAACACAAATAAGAGAAGGTCAGGCTGCTTAAGAAGGAAGGCAGGAGGGCCTCTTTTCCCCATCCCAAATGCCTTCACGCCCTGCATTGCCCCACAGAACGTACTCCTCAGCACAATGCCCTCCTCTGAAGGTACCGCTTCTGCTTAAACCAGGCAGCCATTTCTGATTTTTTTTTTTTTTCAGTCTGCTGCTTCCCATATTTGGCCAGGGAGAAAGTCAGCAGCTGTAAACAGTCACTCAGCAACTTCACTGAGGCGGCAAAGCACTTTAAATGTGCTGCAGCAACAGATCGTTTGCAGTTCCTGTCCTGTAAGTCCTGCTGCTTGTGAAGCCTCAACTTTTCTTGATGGCATGATGGGCCTTTGGGGAAAAGGACTTGAGAAAGACGAGGCCCACGACTCCTCCCCTCCTGAGCAAGCTCACAAGGAATCGGGGTGCTACGGAAAATGGGCTGCGGGTGAGTTCAGGTAACTCGTCAGCAAAGGCCAGTCTGAGAAGGCACGCTCACCATGGCACCTCTGTAATACGCCGTTGTGATGGTGCGGAATCTCTCCTGGCCTGCAGTATCCCTGAAAACCAAGACATATTATGAAACAGAGGGTCGGGGGGAGGGGAATTCAGTGCGCCACCCCCTTCCCAAGTACCCGCAAGACCTTTAACAACGCTTAACTTTCAGCTGAATACTGGCACCCGACCCTGCGCATAACCTGGGCAAGGAGCAGGACTTGGAATCCAGCCCAGCTGCAGCCCCAGTGCCAACTCCACCTGGGGGTCTGACGAGCCAGAAGGTTCCAGAACGTGCTTGCAGGTCAACCCTTGGCAGGCCGATATGGAAACGACGAACATGCCCCCAAGTAAACCCCTTCCCTTGCGTTAGGCCTTGTGCACTTTCTCCCTGGTCCGTCTGACTTCCATTAAACACTGATTTCCAACCTGGGGCCTTTCAGATGTCTTGGACAAAGCCCAAAAGAGTCACGAAGGCCAAACTTCTGCTACAGCAAAGAGGCAAGGTTCGTAACACCATCCCTAGTGCCCTGTCAAATAACTGCCACCGTTGCCCCAGGCTATTAATTCTTCAGAGATACTTTTGCATGGAGCTTCAGAGAGGAAGACCAATTTATTGGCGGGCACATTTCAGGAACTCACACTTATATTTTGAGGCCAGTTGCGTTCTGATCACTTACCATATTTGCAGTTTGATTTTCTTCCCATCTAATTCTATTGTTCTGATTTTAAAGTCAATTCCTAAAAAAAAAAAAAAAGTGGGGAGTTAAATTAGGGTTCTGTTCTGTCTTGCTGCAAAGATCTCCCACATCTAAGAGTTTAGACTAGCAAAGCACCTTCGGCATCAGACCCACTCAAAGCTCCACAACCCTTATTGAGCGAATTCTGGTTGAAATAGTCCAAAACAAAAGTCACTGTTTAAATTAATGGTGCCACCTGTTCCCTCAGGGGTATAAAGAACCCAAATTTAACCACAGCTCGCCTAATACTCCTGCTTTTTAGCAAGTGGGGAATTTTTCAGCAGAGATGCAGTTCTGCCCACAAAGAAGTCCTTGTCTGCAAACAGTGAAGAGAAGTGCACAATTCTTTAGATACAAAAGGAATTTCTGATCATTCCCCAAAGCTCAGCTGGTTTAAATATCTCACTGGGCACCATAACACAGCAATAGTACCCAACAGCTGATCCCAGCCTGGGGCTTGGTGGGGCTTTATTTCTTCTTCTTTCAGGGCAACAATGGAAAGTCTTACTAACGCCTGCAGCTCTTTGCAATGGCTACAATGAGCCACCCACGGACGCTTCCTCTGTTTCCTCCCTTCAGCAACAGGAAGTGGTGAACCGCTGCATCCATCAGCAGTGCAGGTCTGCTGACTGGCTGCTACTTCCTGAGGAACAGGTTGCAAGAAGCACGAAAGAAGTGGCTTCCAGAGCTGGGGGAGAAAAATAAGCCCAGCCTACAGAGCCGCTTAAAGCCTGAACCACGAGGAGCTCGACTGCTTTCTTCCCTATTCCCCTAGCCAACAGAGGGGAGCACGCTGCTGCAAACACGGAGCCGCTAGAAGAAGGCCTCCCTTCAAGGTGAACGCAGCCCTAGGTCCCGGCTGGCCACCTCTCCCGGGGCAGTTCCAGCCTCTGAGGGCCTGCAGTGGGAATCTGACAGACAGGCGGGGAGCAGGACTAACGTGTCCACGAGAACAGCGCATACGTTTCTCTCTACGGAGTCTAAGCCTTCCAAGTTCGGAACAGCAGGTTCTACCTGAAGCACAGTCACAGTAGAGGGGTCCCCTAAGTAGGAGACCCTCTCTCATGCATTCAAGACGTAAACTCCCCAAAGGGTCAAGCACTTCTCCGGCTTTGACTCAGCAAACACCATCTGCCCAGCGGTCAGAAGCTGGGCCCCCCATGCCAGGACGCCACCTGAGAAACAGGACTCCCACGTGCCCTGTATGAGGGGCAGAGTTAAGTCAAGGCCAGGAAAGAGGGAGGAGAGGCAAAATGGGCCCATACTGATCCCACTGCAAAAAGGGGCCTAGCCCCGCTGAGGGCAATCTGGAGAGCAGAAGGGAACAGCTGGACCTCTGCAGCAAGTCTTCTATCAGCCAACTCTGCTCTGAATTAAGCAAGATTCATACCGAGTATCTTTCGTAGAACTGAATGCCTGTTGTCAATTAGGGTAAAGTTAATGGAGCTCAACTTCTGGTGACTTCATAGACAAGTATATGAATTTTCTTAGCAATGATATGGAAGCAGCTTGTCACTGCCATTGCTTTCTTCCAAAATTTTAAAACTCCCTGGCCAAGTACCGCAGCTTTAGGATTCCTGATGGCTTCCCATCCAAGTACCACATGTGCCCGCGCATGGCTTGCTGATATTGGTAGTGAGCATAAGATTCCCTATGTCTGAGGCAGTGTGAAAGGCCACCCACAATAAACACGGTCGGCTTTCCTTGACCCTCCTCCTGATCTGCAGCCACAGAGGTGGCTCACCACCTCCACACGCCGTGGCTGCTCTTGGGAAAAGAGCTCAAGGTTGACAGGAAAAAGAAAGTGATGGATCCGTGCCTTTTCTCAGGACGGAAAAGAAACACTGCCTGCATGAATAGATTTCAGACAGAGGAATTTGCAACATGAACAAAGATGCACTTTTCTGGAAGAAATGCAGGTCAAGGAAGGACAAGTTTCTCCCCAAGCCAGCTTCTTGCACCAGCATCCTTCACGTTGCTTTTTCCCACATAGCAGTACCCGGCTCTTCTGCGCTGGCTAGTTGGAAGGGAACCCCTACATCCCCTTTCTGGCTGTAGCACTGAAAGTCCATTTTTTCCACTCACAGACATAACCATTTACGTTCTGCTTAGTCCTTTGCTGCAAACAATTTACTTTCTATTTCCAGTCTATACATCAACAAGCCTGTAAATAATTACTCACTGATGTTTTTAAAGCCACAGCTTAACTGAATTTAACAGAATAGGACATACCAAAGGTCCTGGAACTGAAGTTTCATTTTCATCCTTGGAGGATACAGGCTTTCTATTTGCCTGGCAACTTATAAAAATCATGCCAATAAATAGACAAAATGCACAATGGGACTGCAACTGACATGATAGGAGGAGAGTAGTGTTGGTCTGTGGTTGTATTAAAAGATGTAAGTTTTTGTGAGGTGCAGCTCCCTTCATCAGATACACAGAGTGGCTTCATCGACCTCTGATGAAGGGAGTTGCAGTTCATGAAAGCTACGCCTTTTAATAAAACTTGTGAGTTGGAAAAGGTGTTACCAGATTCCTTCTGATTTTTGCAACTGACATGAGTACCGGTAAAATTTTGGGGAGGATGACTTGCATGTTTCGGTTTTGTTTTGAAAAGCTTAAAATACACTAAATGCCATACAAAGGATCACTTCATTGGCTTTCCAGATATTAACATTTGTCATGCACTGCTGCACCTACAAGTTCTTGCATGCACATACAGGTCTTTGGGGGAAAAAAATACCCACCAAGTCCAGCACCGGAAGACGTGTTCCATTTAAATGTATCTGCTGCAGGGAGCAGATAGCCCCTTTCGCATATATAGCAAGGGCTTACAGAATTTCACACTGCCAGTTTAAAACATGTTTGCCTGATGGGGTTATGGATGAAAGCTGAAGAGAACATCAACTTTGGGCATCTTCTCTAACATGATTGATGGACTTCAATTCATCCCAGCTGGCATGGTCATTGTCCCTAATTAAAATTAGTCACCTCCCTAAATAGAGATGTAACTGATTTTTAGCGCCCCAATTGCTAAAAGTGAGAGAATACAGAAACCAAGAAAAAGAAATCTAAGTGACTTTTTAAAGAACAACAATGAAGAACATAAAGCATAGCCATATGGATTAAGTGGGCTATTAGCAAGTCTAAACCGACCCACGTTGGATCTGCCCTGTTCGGAGCCTGCTGGGGGAGCCTGTTGGGAGCAAAAGTGAAGTGCGGCATTCTCTGATATAAAAAGGGCCTGCACAATAGCGACGGGGCTTCTTCTAGAGATCAACAGCATGGGGACATCGCAGTACAGTAGACTACGTGCATCAACCAGATAGGTAGCCCAGCACAGCACTCTGAAACAGAGAACATATCCCCGTTGCTAAACAACAAGAGAGGGTTCCACACACGGCCATATGGCCTGCCACTTTGAACTCTGGATACATTTCCACATTTCCTATTAATCTACAGACCCAAAGCATATGGAGATTTGTTCTTCTCTGGAAATGTCTTCTATGTAGCGTGAGATAATTAATTCACTGGCTGTGTGACACTCTTCACAGCTTCAGGGAATTGGGTGACAAATCTGCACAAGGACCCACTGCTAGTCTCTGTTTCTCCAAGAAGCATCGTGGTCCCAGTTGCAAATAATCTGCTTACTAGCCTCTCAACCACACATTCCTGAAGATGGAAGAAAGGAAAATAAAGGACTTGTTAAACTATGGCCCAATTAATCCTGTCATGGACAAAGAGTCAGAAAAATAGGCACAGATGTTCTATTCTTGCACACTATTAACTAATTAATAACTCTGAATTGTACCCAGAAATATACTGGTAGTTAATGCAGCTCCCATAGAATAGGTGTCATTCCAGCAATGTATTCTTGGCCTATCAACAAATGGTTACCTACATTTTGAACCTTCTGTAGTTTCTTAGTCTTCAAAACCAGCCCAATATATGAATTGGGTTGAAGCAATGCTATTTTACTGCAGTAGATCCCCCTGTGGTTAAGGCATTCCAAAACTCAGCCATTTCAGTGTTTTCAGTTCTCAGATTTTAGAGAACTGGACCATAGAGACTCTACCCTGAAACACACACTTCAAAGGGACAGTCTTTATGGAAGAAGTACTCAGAATTTAATTTCCAGATTATGCCTTCACAGTCCAACTGCCAGGGGCAGAAGCACAAACACAGTGAATTGAATCACTTTTCTAGAGGGAAACAGTGGAATCCTCCTTAGAGCGTAGGATCGCTCTCCTCTTTCCCCTTTAAGATGACACAGGCTGGAAACCCCTGGCACTGGATTATCTGGTGGCCTTTGTCCACCCTAACATGTCAAACTAGACCAAAAGAGCAGAGAAATAATCCAATATTGCTTAACATATGCATGAAGTCATTACAAGTACTTCACATTGTCTACATCAGCAGCACCGCAAGGCAGGGGAAACAAACTTGTAAAGGAGTGAAAACATTCCCAGAAACCACATCCAGAAATGCAACTTCCTTACAAGCACTGTCAAATTAAAGGAACCTACATGTTCTCCACAGCCTTGCAGGGCTCCTTTAAGAAGGACATCACCAACTGACTATTTACAGAATTCTTCAAACTATCAGTCATGCAATTGTTGCACACCACTATTCTAGTCAAACAGAGAACTCTCAACAGTTGGAACATTGTTCAGAGAGAAATTCGTGCATGCAAGTAACTTTCCATTAAGACGCATAAGGATCCCGCTGTGACATGAGCAGTATGGAATGCAGGCATAGGAAGTTCATACGGCAAACAGAGGGAACCGGACCAAATTCTGTTCTAGGAGAGATGAGTTTTCACTTTAAGGGATGCAGTTGTGTTTGGCGCTGATGCAGAAGTTTGAGCATTCTTCTACCCCTTTAGCGAGGCCCAGGGCAGATGCTAAAAACAAATCAGATGCATCCTTTTTGTCTGTAAGATCAGGACACCCCTCCAGCCTTTGAGTCAGAATAAGATTAGCTGGTTCATCTGTTATCTTTCAAGCAGCTCTAAAATCCCATTCAAACCCAGTAACAGCATTGCAAAAAAAACAAAAACAAACCCATTCTTTATTTTAGGAGGTAAACTGGAAAATAAAACTTCATGCTTTACTACAAGAGAAGCTGAATACCCTAGTAAGATCAACAGAGATGTTAAATTCTGCACGCATATTGAAGCCCAATTCTGGAAATACGCTTGACAGTTGTCAATGAAAGTTCAAGTGAATCCACTTAAGACTGTAATGTTAAGAATCATTCTGTGCTCTGGTCATTACCTAAATGTGGTTAATATAAATTGGTCAACTACCACATCATAAATGAGAGGATAAGGCTCAATGATTTTTATGTTCATCTTTGCAAATGTCAACTCACTGAAGCTGTCCAAATTTAATAACAGGAGAAAGGCTTAACAAGGGGCCTTGCTTTATCACACTGGGAGCGTGCTACTTCCTAAATTCAAATCTCCTAGGATTTCTCAGGCAACAAAAAAGTGAGCTTAGTTCTGAACGAAAAGGCCTATTTTGTGGTTTTGCCAGGGCAAGTTAGTAGTGATAAAACATCTATTCAGATAACAGATTCAAAGCATGTCTTGTTAATCCCAGAAGAGGCCACGCACAGAGGCGCAAAGCCAGAAGTCAAGGCAATTTCTGCCTTGACAACGGCTTGAAAACCTTTCTTGAAGTAAGAGTCATAACCCACAAGCTGGAGTGTCTCAAGCAGGGCCATGTGGGATCGCCTGCGTTACTTAAACCGTCTAGGCAAAAAGCAGGATGAAAAACTCATGAGGGCCTACAGCATTTCAGCATTAACAGACAACTGAAGATGTTTCCTGCAAGCCCTGAAGAAACAGGATCTGCTTTTAACCAGAATTTGAGTTTAGGATCAAATAAGAACATAATTTTTAAAGATGTTACAAAACCCACTAAAATAGTGCCCAGTGTTCAAACCACAATAGGTATTTTGCATATATTGTTTGGAACACTTTTCTCGTAGCTCACAATAATTTCCACACAGCAGATGTTTTGGTTAGGAATTGAACACATGCCTAAAGTTCTTAAAGGTTAATGGGTTAATGTCTCAGTCAAATGAGACCCACAGAATCCAAGACCGCTTCATCTGCCAATTAAAGGGGATGAAGCTATCAGACATCTGTCAAATGGGGAGACAAAAGGTGTCAGACCTCAACCATGAAAGCAAAGCCAGAAGGCGAGCAGGAAAGGAAGAAGCTTCCAGGACACCTAGTTTAGGGTTGTAACTGCAGGCAACAGACTGAACCAAGTCTGGCATTTAAAAATCCCAGGGAGATATACAAAATCAGGAGTCTGGTAGCACCTTTTCCGATGGATGTTGTTGTTGTTGTTTAGTCGTTAAGTCGTGTCCGACTCTTCGTGACCCCATGAACCATATTGCGCCAGGCCTTCCTGTCCTTCACTGCCTCCCTGAGTTTGCTCAGTTTCATGCTCATTGCTTCAGTGATGCTATCTAACCATCTCATCCTCTGCCGTCCTCTTCTCCTTTTGCCTTCAATCTTTCCCAGCATCAGGGTCTTCTCCAAAGAGATCTCTCTTCGCATTAGGTGACCAAAATATCTGAGCTTGAGCTTCATTATCGATCCTTCCAATGAGCAATCAGGGTTGATTTCCTTTAAGATTGACTGGTTTGACCTCCTAGCAGTCCAGGGGACTCTCAAGAGTCTTCTCCAGCACCACAGTTCAAAGGCATCAATTCTTCGGCGCTCGGCCTTTTTTATGGTCCAGCTCTCACAGCCATACATTACTCCGATGGATACATTTTATTAAAAGGCATTTGCTTTTTGAAAAGCTGCCACAGTACCAGAATCCTTCTGACTTTTTGCCACCATAGACTAACACGGTGCTCCCCCTAGGAAGGGGATGAGGATCTCTTGAAGCGAGTTAAGATGTTGTGGGCTGAAAAACCAAGACCAGCATGTGCAAATAAGGCCGTCTACTCTCTCTTATCCGTCTCCCACAACCTATGTTTTGATATTTCAGGCACTGCAAGCATCTTTGATAGTGTGGCCTAGTGGGTGGGAGGGAGGGAGGAAGGGAGGGAGGGAGGGAGGGAGGGAGGACAGCCCCCTCCCTGCTTCTCATTCCCTGCTGGCTTGAAATACAAAGACTGGGGATTTGAGGAGAATTTTCATTTATTTTTTCCTTTATTTTTATACCACCACATCCTAACAAATTCCTGGTGGTATACAGCCTAAAACAGAATAAAATACAGAATAAAAACTATATAGCAACATCTCAAATTACCAGAATTTAAGCAAGAACTAACCACTGAAAGCTTTTCTTTTCACCATCTTCCTAAATATTGGGAGGGAGGGTGCCATATGGATAGCTGGGGGTGGGGGGAAGATTGGGGGAAGAGTCTGTTACCAAGGTTAGCAGCCCCCACAGAGAAGCACTGACTTCTGGACACTCTCTCCAAATCTCTTGACAAGGGGGACTCAGCATCTCCATGCGGGATGTGCGAACGGGGCAGGTAGACTCTATTTGAAACAGGCAGCCCTGAGGATACTTGGATGCAAAATCATACAGGGCTTTATAGGTCAAAGCCAGCACTTTGAATTGCCCCTGGAAGCCTCTTGTTAGCCAATGCAGAGCACGTGTCACCAGTATAATGGGCAACTCGTGGTTTTCACTTGCCAACTGGCGAAGAACTGTGTTTTGCACCCACTGCAGACTCCAAGCAGTCTTCAAAGGCAGCCTCACGTAGCACCCACTGCAGTAATCTATACAGGACATGACGAGGGCCAAGTCACTGCTGCTAGGACCTTTTGATCAGAAGAGCCTGTGACTGGTGCATCCATCATAGCTGGGCAAAGGACCTTCTCCCTACAGTGACCACCTGCCTGTCTACCATGAGCCATGAATCCAGGAGAAACTCTTAAGTCGTGGCCTTATTTCTTCAGCAGAATGCTGCCCCGACAGATGGTCTTCTGGACAAACAGCAACTTAGTCGGATTCAACTTCAGTTCGTTTCTTCCCATCCAGACATGGACAGGCCTCACTGGGTCAAGAGATCTGCTATACACCCAGGCGGCCCAGGGCGGATACGTATATCCAGGTATCCCCAACATACTGATGATACATCACCCCAAACCGATGGATGGCTCCATGTAAATGTTAAAAAGTAGGAGGAACAGACAGAATCTGTTATTCTAGATTCGGTGAATGAATTATTCCTTCTCAAGTTTAATAAAAATGTTTAATAAAACATTTAAAGGAGTATTTCACAGAATCACCTAACTCCAAGATTCAAAAGGTAGTAATTTTCTACAGCACATGCCTGAATTATTGAACGAGCAACACTGTTAGCTGCTGCAGAAGGCCAGGCCAGTAAACTCCAGATATTCGATCTAGAAGAGCAGTCTGGACACTTTCCAAGCATCTAGTCATTGCAACAGGGTGACAAGCCGCTGCTTGCCTTACATTCCGCTGTTTTCTGCAGGAAGTGATTGAACACACACACACACAATATCAAAAAAAATCCCCCAAACCTACACTCATATGCAAAACAGATGCCTTTCTCAGTTTATGCTAGTTTTCCGCTTTCTAAATTCCATGAAGCAGCAACTATAGATCTCAAACACACTACGGCTACAAGTGAAAAACACTTAATACAGAGTAAAATACAGCAATCGCATGTGTCTTTGGAACACACATTTGTAAGGTGGTATTCCATCTCTGATTAGCAAAATAAATTTGAGACAAAAAGTTAAAAATTCCGCTGACCAGAGTTAAGTTTTTGGTTACTTCCTGGTTAGGTCCATCTTATTCCTGGCAAAATTACAAAAATGGTTTAATGTTGTCTTCCTCTAGTCTCAGTGTATCCTACTCCTTTAGGATTTCCTAGGGGTCTCCCATCCAAGTCCTAACCAAGTAAAACCCTGCTTAGCTTTTGAGAACTTACTATTTATCAGAATAGGGCACAGCCTCATGAAAAATTAAATCTGATTCAGGATAGCTATTTTTGTTCACAAAGACATATTAATTCATTACTAAAGGGTTCAGTGCTGCCAAATTTAAATTATGTATGAAAAATATTAAACTGCTGTTTCTGAAGCAAAGCCTCGGTTACTGCTTTTGCTGGCATTTTGCTACCTCTCAAGATGGGACTTTTATCTCCATGTCTTTTCTAAAGTGTTTAGAAATTGATGTTACATCACGTTCCTTTTAAGCAAACTGGAGCAACAGAAAATGAGATCCAGGCGAACTATTGTAAGAAAAAAAGGCCCTCTGAACACACAAGCGGCTTTTGTGGACACCGTTCCAGATCCTGATTTCATCTTGGATAAGAATGTAAATATTACAAATTTGTTTCATAGTCAGCAAGTTTCTGCGCTGAATCTGAACTCCTCCCAGATCACAAGGGAGCCAGCCCTGTAGCTCAAGCGATGTCACCACTGCCAGCCACAGAATGCGGTGCTCCCCGGGGAGAACAAATCTTTTCAACTGTTCTAAACTTGAATCCGCTTAACCAGAAAACACATCACAGTAATCAATTAATTAATCAAGGCTGCCAGGGGCCTAAATCGGGTTGCTGCAGCAGTCAAACAGGGTGCTCTAATACCTCTGCTACAACAGGAGGTTTGGATGGGGGCCTGGTAACCTCTGATCAACTTTTACAAGTCAATGCAATGATATATCAGCTTCTTAAGGAAGCTGACGCTGTATGCGATCCTGTCAAGTTTCATTTCCCTTTTAGATCTGTTTAAGGGCAAGAATTTCCACTCAAGGAAGCCGTAAAATCCTGCCTGCAGAGTACAACCCTTCCACTAAATTTTGCAGATTCAAGTATAGCTGAATCACGGTCCCGATTCATCTAATGCTGGCTGGAGATGGGGACTGTAGTTCAGCACATCTGCAGGTCATCAAGTTGCGGAAAGGCGTACGACAGCCCATTTGGAAACTTGGCAAGGCGGGAGAATGAACACTGAAAGGTAGAACAATAACCACACCATGCTGAAAGATACAGCAGCCTATGCTTGGAGCTGAAAGATTCAGGTTTTTTACAACGTCTTCATTGCAAACTATAGCTTTTGCATCATAAGGATGAACCGTGTCAAGCTCTGGGCCCACATGCTTCCAAATGCAAATGAAGAGAGCAGAAGCTTTTGGTTTCAAGTGGCTGTACAGAAGAAAAGAAAAGAAAAAAAACCCCAGCAAGATATGGCTTGCCACAAACTAGAAATGAACTCTCCTCGGTTTCTGAGAAACCAAAAAAGGATTTTTGACATGTTCTCCACCATCTCATTTAACTATCAGAGAGCACAGGAGGAGATTCCATTCCAAGTCAGAATGGGACTGAGCCGGGTGGGGGGTTCTAGCAAAGTCAGTGAATGAGCGACGGGCTCTTTTTGCACACTGTGTCTGTGCTCAAAGTTCCTCTTCTTTCAGCCAAAATAAATACAACGTCCACATAGATGTCCACTCAGAAGAAATTGAGTCCCGGGGAGCTACTCATATTCTGATAGCACAGTAAACCATTCAGTTGACTATGGAATACTTTGTGCATCTACTAGAGAACCCCTTGTGATTCTGCCTCCCAACTTCCTAGCATTTTTCTTCAACCGTCATGGTTACAAGAACATTTCACATAATGAAGTCTAGAAAGATGAGAAGACCAGCTGGCTTATAAACAGAGCGTAAAGGAGGGAAAACTAAGCTAAGGAGGCAGGAATAAGAGAAGTGATGAAAAAGATATCTTTGGAGGAACAGCTATTTAGCCTTTTAAAAGGCAGAAAGCAAGGAACAGCATCCTCCGTCATTGCAGGCAACTGTTACTCCCAAGAACAGTTCACACACTGTTGTGTTCTCTCTTCTGTTCAGCACCAAGCAATGACTTGTGTGTGTAAATCAGGCATCGCAAATACTGCTTCCAACATAAGGGTGGTCAAAGGAGTCAATTCACAATAGCATTATCTTTTAGCCATCTAGGCCCCAGAGAACACTTCTTGGTCTCCTGAGATCTCCAGCATGTGAGAAAATATACTCCCCACCACCACCATCGCGGTGATGATAACTCATTGGGTAAATTATTCGTTATCAACTTCCATTTAATAAATGTTCCAATAAAGTTCAAAGATAGTTAATATATTCAGATTCCACAGAAACGTTCAATTACCTTCCTAGACATTTTCAAATATAAAGACTCAATATGCCTGGATGACTCCCCCCAGATTAAAAAAAATCTCAATTGGCTTGGGGACCCATTTTGTTTAGAGCCAATTTAGACAAGAATGCAAAGAGCGCTTGTGGCATCAGTGACATATTTAATTCAACAGGAAGACAAGCTAGAAGACAGTTTCACCACACAGGAACTCCATTTACATTAGCTGAGTAATTAACATTTTCCTTACATGGCATACAGGAACAGCACCAACGTTTAGAAGGTTCGCATACTGATACACTATCTATATCCCTAACACAATATGCCAGGAAAGCTAAAAAGCCCACAAAATGTCAGAGAACATGAAGCCATTTGCTCAAGTCTGGTTACCACAACAATTCATGTTTAATATCCTTCAACATCCAGCCTGAGCAGTTCTTCTTGCAACCCCTTTCATTTCCTGATAATTTCTGGACACTCAGCATTCAACGATATGGTAACATTTCACCAAGAACCAAAGGAACACCCTTTCCTTGAGTCAAATGTTCCCTTTCATGTTGGATGGGAAGTTCATCGTGCTCTGAGTAAGCAAAAATGGTAGCAGCCATCCTGGGGACTTCTGGAAGACCCATAAAGGCAAAGCCTTCTTTTGGGGCCAAGGCCATTCGTGGTGGAGTAGCCCAGAGCAAGGCAAGGCTGGAAAAGGTTCTGGTCTGAAGCCCTGTCTTCATGCCATGGGCTCAGACAAAACACAGAACCACCTTCTCCATGTTGTCTGAGTGCAACACGGGAATCCAGTCAATGGAAGTACTACACTACCTGGAACAACAATCCAGTTCACTTTCAGAAGATTCTAAAATAGTTCTCAGTCAGTTGGTCTTATTGCCTTGACTACTTTGTTTTACGCCTCTCTGTTGGGTGCTTTGGCTGTGTTATCCTTTCAAGAAGGTGGCATTTGGGCACATTTACTGTACACTGGATTGAAAGAGATGCACACTGAAATTGCTCAAGTAAACCTGGATCCAAAACAATAAACTTCTTGCACCTTTTCCTCAATTAAACAAGTTCTAGATCAGCAAAGCAAAATGATCCTGTTAAGACTCTGCATTCAGTATCAACAAATCCAAATGTTACTTCCCGGTGCCTTCCCAATGCTCTGGGTTTTAGCCCCTGTTGGCCCAAGCGAGCACCCCAATGGCAAATTATTTGGGACCATAGTTCAAAACATCTAGAGGGTACCAGGTGGCCTATGGCTTCTATTGTTGGTGGCTCAGTACAATTGCTAGAAATAAGTAAAAATAGGAACTGTGGACGAAAGCTGTTAAAATCTGTATAAAAAAAGCTCGAGCAATAAAAACTGGTTATCTCTTAGAAGAAAAAAAAATTCTACTTATCAAGTAAGCAGTGCAAATTGGAACTAAGTCACACAGGCAGTTCAAAGATTTATCAAGGGTGTTTCTACTCCCTTATCATATATAGTAATCATTACCCCTGGTCATGAAAATGCTCTCCCTTTTACCACGGCAATTATAATTTCTTAAAGTACTTTTGTGACTCTGTGTTACTGCACTAAAGGTGGCACCAGCATAGTTATTACTGTGCATTAAGAGTTTAATAAATGAGTGCTTTTTGAACAACTGTTGCTTTAGGAACCAAATGTTATAACTGCCACTATGGCTTGTGACTCAGATGGTGGTTTTTCCCCCCACCCGCCTTGTCACAATCATCTACCTTTACCAACAGAAGGTGGGGGGGGGGGGTTCTGGAAGGGGAGAAACACAGCTTGGGGACGAGGCTTTGCAATAGGCTCTAATGGAAGCCCACTCTAGAAGAACACCTCCCCTGTGGCTACTGCCAAAAGAAGGTCAGATTAATTTCATGTAAGGCGTTCTTAGGAAAGATTCTTATCAAAAATAAAGCTGCCAGCTCGGCCACCCTTTGCACCCCAAAGAGGAATGACTGTGCCCAGTTTCTGCTCTGCTGTGGAAAAGGCACAGAAGCTCCCCCCCCTCACTGAAGCCATCAGGAAATGAAAGAAAGCCCCCCCTTGAGAACGAAGGACGGCGTTTGCCTTCTTTCCGTTGCCACAAAAGCCAGGCCACAAACAAACGTGAGCGGCTACCGCCTGCCGCTCACCAGGAGGGCTGGCAGGGCCGCCAAGGTCCAAAGTGGCAGCTCCCTCCGCCGGGTCCTGCTCGGGAGCAGCTGGGCAAGGCGGGGCAGGGCAGAGTTCCCCCCTCACCCTGGCTGGCGACCAGAGCAGGGCGGCCCCCGGGGACGCCGTGGGGGCGCAGGGGGCTGCCAGGCGCCCCCAAACACGTCGCCCTTTCCCGCGGGGGGCCCACCGGGGCTGGGTCCCCTTTGGGCGCAGCAAGGAGCGCAGGAGGGGCTCTGAGCAGCCCCCAGCCCTGAAGGAAGCAAGCAGGGGGGCGACGGGGCGCCCCGCCCCGCCCCGCCCCGCCCCTCCCCTCCCCTCCCCTCCCCAAGGCATCGGCTCGCGGCTCCTGCCGCTGCTCGCGGGCACCCGCCCCGTGCCCAGCAGAGGGAGCGGACCCAGCGGGGTGGGGGGCGGCAAGGCCCCCCGGGCGGGGAGGGCGGGGCTGCTGGACAGCAGAGCCTCCCCAGCCCGGCGGAAACGGGGAGGGGGAGGGGGAGGGGGAGGCGAAGGCGCTGCCCCCCGCCCCCCCCCGCGTGCCGAGCTGGAGTCCCCGCGGACGGCGCCTGAGGGGGAAGGCGAGGCGAGGCCCCGCCCGGCCCGGCCCGGCTCGGCTCGGCTCACCGATGGTGGAGATGAAGGTGGTGTTGAAGGCGTCCTCGCTGAAGCGGAAGAGCAGGCACGTCTTGCCCACGCCCGAGTCGCCGATCAGCAGCAGCTTGAAGAGGTAGTCGTAGGTCTTCGCCATCTTCCCCGCCGCCGCCGCCGACTGACGGGCGGGCGCCAGCGCGGGGCGGGGCCGGGGCGGGGCCGGGGCGCGCGCGCCGCGGCCAGGCACGGGCGGCTCCCGGGGGCTGACGGGAGTTGTGGTCCGAGGCTTCTCCCCAGCCCACAGCGCTGCGCATGCGCCGCGCCCGAGAGGAAGGGCTCCCGGAGGGACGGTGCGCCTGTCAAGCTTATAGGACGGGCGGACTTCGACGCCCAGAATTCCCCAGCCAGCCAGCCACGGAGGAGAAATTTAAATGGCCCTGCAAAAAAAAAAAAAAAAACTATCTCTCTCTCTCTCTCTCTCTCGGAGGAAAGGGCACTGTAAGCTGGCGGCTTTGTGCCTTCCGCTCCCTGCCCCCCGAGCCTTCTGAAATGAGGAACGGGGAAGGCGGCCGGTGTGGCTTGCTGCAAAGGCCCGTTCATCTCAGCGAAGGTAACACGGGAGAAACCCCTGCGGGACCCGTGTTACACCGCGGTGCCCTCTGAGCAACAAGCAGATCCTCCCATCTAGAGGAGTCTGACGGAGGAGTTTCTTCCCCTACGGAAACGAATTCGGCACATCTTAAGTTTTAACTCTTCTAGAATCAAGCTGCTCTGCAATCTCTCTCTGAGCCGGTTTTCTAAACTTAAAGTTGACCGTGCGGTGGATAAAACAAAGGAAATCAGCATCTTGAAATGAAAACTATGAATCCGGGACGAGATTCCTTTTTCTGAACCAAGCTGTGGGGGCTTTTAATGCCACCAGAGGATTACCCCCTCCCTCTCCCTGTGGAGGTAATCTGCTCGTGTTATGTCAATATCGCTACAAGGAAAGAAGCCACTGGATCTCCCGGATTCCATAATCTACACCCCCTACTAGAAAAGCAGCCAATTCAGCTGAAGAAACAGATAATGCCAATTAACACAACTGAACAGTGCAAACAATATAAAGTGTTTATTGATTAAGGGATACAAAAGCTAGTCAGGTTCTTAAAAAAAAAATCTAAATACAATTTTACATGATTAGGAACCAGCATAAGCAGTTGGCGGACCCAAGTCAAACAGGGTTTGCCTGCCATTCTTTGATGTGCTCGGCTCGTTAAAAGCAAGATACAGGATAACATGATTACTTGGCACTTAAACCAATAACACTAATAAATCATTCCAAATTTCAAGGATGGAACAGAACGTGTTTCTATCAGGCACCCAATATGGAAGGGGGGGGGAGCAGTATCATCCACTTCACAAAATCAGATAAATAGTATTTTATAAGGGACCTCTGACTGGATTGGCTCTTTAAGAAAATGTCTATGTTTGATCATGGCTGGCTGGTACAAATGTAATTAATGGGTGTGAAGGAGGCCACACTAGAACCAGAAATGGAAATGCGCTACTACCCCAGTTCAGATGCCCCAGCCACGGCACTGCTGCCCTCTTCACTTGCCAGTCACAGGGACATTTGGAGAGGGGTTCCTCTTCAGTGCCAGGCAAACTGCCTTGACAACCGAGATGGGGCCACAGCATGCACCCATTTTTCTCTCATTTCACATTTTTATCTTAATGGGTGAAACGAGCTTGGCTCTGACTATATCTGGGCCATCACACACCGACAACAAAAAATGCCTCCTCGCATTTTGCCCCAGGATAAAATGCAAGGAGGCAAAAGATACAAAAGATGTTTGAGAAATATAAGAACTCAAACAAAGCAAGCCATGGAAACTCTGGAGATCTGAGGGTTAGGGTCTCAACCTTGGCTAAAAAGCTGAGACAAAACTACAGAGAAAAATTCACTAGCCAGGATCAGCAATGCGGTGAGTTAGTTTTCCTAACTCCAACTCCAAAAACAATATAAAGGCAGCTGAGTTATCCTACCAGGCAAATTGCCGACAGGCTTAATAAAATGGAAACGGTATAGCGGGCATCTATACCGTGCAATAAACTTCCAGGGAAATTCTGGGATACGCAGTTTCTGTAAGAGAATCCCCTGTGAGAGAAGTTTCTAGGTCCAGCTTGAATATGAATTTGAAAGTGCAGGGAGAGTTTGGTTTAAAAAAAGGCCCCAGATAAAGGGTCTTTTGCCAGCATTTACACATGTCTGCTCAAAAGTGCCTATTTACTTACAGAACAAACTCTGAAAAACACACATAAAATTGCAGCCTTTGACAAACTTTGTAAACATCTCTGAAAGCTTTAAGACACTAGTTTTCATTTTCTGTTTTTGAGAAAATGGTATCAAATATTAGGAGATGATCACATGGGATCCTGGTAACAGAGAGCAATGACAATCTGCTACCCACATTGGCAACAAGTTATCCAGCCATGGCTTTTAGCCAAATTCTGAAAACAACTGAAAACTGCCAGCCTGACCAGCAGACAAAAACTGGAGCCTATTCAAGAAATGCCTGATGACCCCTGAAGCTAGGGAAATTGTGTTTGGCCTCCAAGCTATTACCAGCAGTAACCCACCAAACACAATTCTAATGCTAGCACCTGGTATGATGTTTAAAGTTATCTTGGACAGCCAATTCCATGGTATTGGCAGTGTGATTTTCTGCATCCACTATCAATATTGCTAGAGTGGCCCCCATCGGTCACTACCCCGGCCATGAGGGGAAGCAGTTTCATTCATGGTCTGGCTGCAAACTTCTTCCACGCTGGATCAGGACTTGCCACCCTTGCATGGAGATGGAGCAGGGCTGTCAGGAGGGATCCTCAGCAGCACGACTGCAATCCCCCAAGGGCGCGCTTCGCTGTAGTGTAAAAGTGAAGACTCTCTGCCCCACAAATCTAGCTAGGAGAGCAAGGGTATCCCACGTAGGCCTCCAAGCAAAATATCCGTTCTGTGCATCACAAGTTGTCTCAGTTGCAGAAGAGGAAGAGGAGGTGAAGCATCTGATGCTTTTGGCCACTTGAATCACAAAAACTGTACATTCCTGTCCCGTTCAATGCAGGATGGCTTGTCCCATGAATGACCAGACCTAATGCAGCACTATCTGCTTAAAAGCAAGAGACGTCTCCTGGGCTACAGATACTTGTAATCACTCAAGCTTTCCACATTTCTTTCCCAACCTTAATGAGGCCTATAAGCTGCTTTGATCAGAGTGTTGTGCTAACTTGTCCTTTTCAAATTCCACTGCAATTTTTAACGCAAGGCTGTCAAGGAAAACAGACTGCATGTTACAAATAATTGTGACGACAACGCCACGGGGTGGTACCAGACAGGTACCATTTGCAGTCCCAGAGTTCAGTTCTTCGGGAAGGATGAGTAGGACGCTACTTGCTCCTACTGCCCCACCAGTGTGGAAGGCATAGTGTCGCTGCTCTCTGCAGTGGCCATACTCCTGCTTCTTCTCTGCAACAAACCAAGCCATTCCATACGTACCATCTTTGTCCCGGGAGGCTCCTGTGACTGGGACCGTGGTCCACAACATTGCTACTGTGTCAGGCTTGAGATAACCAGGAAGAGTTCCAGCCGCCGTTTTTTTCACCTGCCCAAGCTGATAACTGTACAGCATGGCATTTCCAAATTTAAGAAGATCACCCACAGTGGACACAAAACCACCACCGGCCCACTTGTAAGAGTTATCCACGTACGGGGCGTTGATGAGATGCCCTTTTTTGTTGTGAATGTAATACCTGGAATAAAATCAAGGGAGTTCAGTGCATTCACAACATAAAGTGGCTACATAATCCATTCGTATACTTGCTGGGCTAAAGCAGCCTTCTGCCACCTGATTCTTTTTGATGCGTGGAGACTGACAAAATTCCCTGTCCACATGGCCATTGGTGGCCAAATAAATCATATTAAACAGAGAAGTGCTACCCAGTTAATACCCAAGCAACATTCAGAAGCTCTGATCAATCTCTGCTATGTAGAGAAAAGCCATATTAACAGTGTAATCTTGGAACACATCACATCACACATCCAACCTCGTTTCTCTGAGCAAGATAAACAGAATCCTATCCGTTCAGATATCAGATCCACAGGAGGGTGAGAGCCCACCCCAAGGCTGCCTTCATCAAAAGCAGAAAACACACCAAAAAATCCCAGGAAACAACATGCCAGTCAGAGGAGTGCTAGAATATGAGCTCCATATCAGATGAGAACCATCTTCCTACAAAAAAGCAGTTCTGAAAGAAGATAAACCTCATTAATTAAATAGAGGACAAACGTGATACAAATCTGGGATGAAAAACTACGGGACAAAGTTTCAATTATCTATCCCGTTTTACTTTCTCTCTCTCATTCTCTTGAGCTCAGCAGCTTGGAAAAGCAATAGCTCAAAGAAGTATTCTCTTTTCCCTGCTGTAGATCATGAGTACAGAAAAGAGAGCCACAAGATGGCAGTGCTCTCTGGTGTTATGGGATCCCTTCATTGATACAGAATTATGACAGCTTCTCCATGAGATTTATCTCCTTTTAAAATTAAGCGCTTGACAGTCCTTCCGAAGACATCTCCTAGATGCTCAGTTTCTCCTACTGCTGATCCAGACAGCCCTTTTCAATGGGGAGAGCCTCCAAAACCATCACTCACAGACTGGATACACATTTTCTTGAAAACTATGCTAATGCCCCAATCCAGTTTTATTAAAAATAGTACGCATATGTGCTTAGGGCATGGCATGCTCCAGAACATAGACAGCCAACACAGCATGGATGGGAACTGCATATTTACTGTGCAGCTTTTTCTCCTACAAGGATGGAACACACCCTGGAACCCAGGGCCAAACCTAAATGGGCCTACCCTGTCAGAAGAGCTCCCACTCCGCTTCTGGAAAGCAGAACACTGGTGGGCCATCACCAAATTTCTTATTCAGGTAAGCAGCTGTCATGCAGTAGAATTCCTTCTCAAGCGACTATGTTCAACACAAATCCCCGTTCCTCTCTTCCCACGAATCGGGTTCCTGCTACGGACCACGCAGAACAAGACTCGATATTCAGTTGACCCAAATGAGCAAAGACTGGGACACGCCTACCGGCCGTCCCTGCCTGGACATTTACCTTGCTCGGTTGTATATCAGCGGTTCATTATCATCCAATCCTGTGGATACCATGCCCAAGTCGCTAAATATTTTCAGCATGTAGTCCGTGAATTTCTGATCTGAAGCTCTCTCCACAACAGCGCTCAGGAGAGTAAATCCATGAGTCGAATACAAAAACTGACTACCTTGAAAGAAGCAAAAGACAGCCCCCATTTCACACATAGTTTACGTTACGGATGTACGCCACAGGCAGTCATGGTCTGTATTCTAAGTCTGCTCAAGAAGGGCTCTACCTGCTCAGAGAGAAAGCGTATTTCTGTTATCAAGTATACAAGGATAGATTTTGCAATAGTTAAAAGTACAGGACTGTTAAAACTCAACACAAATAAGCTGCTTTCTCTGTCTTCTGCATTTAACTTGCTACTAGCATTCCTATTATTTTTATTTGTAATTCAAGTTTTTGTAAGAAAATAAGACATTGCTGAGCTACATCATGGTTTAGCTAGCTGAACCCTGACTGGGTAGATAAATCCCAGTAAGCAATGGTTTGCTTAATTATGGTTTACTAAATAAGCACACACCAAACAAACTACTTAACGCAACTACTTAACGTGTGAACTGACTCCATAATTTAGTCTGGATGGATGAAGATTAGCAACTCACCTGGTTTAAAGAATAAAGGATCATTTTTAAATATATTCAATGAGTCAATCACATGCTCAAATTTGTCCTTCAAATAATATTCTTCATGTTCAAACTCTCTTTTCTTCCTTCCACTTTTGCAATTTTTGCCTTCCTGTTCTGGCTTGCCTTTAATCAAGTCACTCTTTTCAGTGCCTTTGTCTTCTTTCTCTTTTGAAGCAGAAGCTGCTATTTTTGCAGCTTTTCGGTTAGCCTTTTCTTTTTCTTCTTTGACTTTAGAAATATCCTTCTCATAGTGGCGAATACCGCTTAAATGTGATACAAGCAGCCTTGTTGTAACAGTGACCTGAAAGTTTAAAAGACATTGGCCCAAATTCACTTTGATGTTATCTATGCGAGTTATAATTAAATCAAAATAATGACACATTTCCACCATTTGAGTGTGGTAGAGGAGATTTTTGGAAGGTGATCCTGTTAACAACCAGCCTCATTTACCTTTTCACCTTCATACTCTTTTTCAGGAAATTCTGGAACATATTTCTGCACAGGAGCATCTAAATCCAGCCTTCCTTCTTCCCACAGCTTCGCAACAGCAACCATTGTCAGAGATTTGCTAATGCTGGCAATTCGTAGGACGGTCTCTGGACAGCAGAGCACACGATTCTCCACGTCAGCATAACCTAGACCTTCAAAGGAATAAGGAGTTAACTATTTAACTAACTATGCGCTGAAGCAGCCCAAACCCTCAGTGGTCAAAATATCAAGCCAGCGCAGACTCTCGTCTTTCTCCATAAGCCCTGCAATGGTCACGCCTACTTGGCCTAATATTTTGCACTCGCAGAGTGGCTTTCCGGTCCAGTGAGAATCAGCACTTTATTCACAGAACTAGCAAGAGGAAAGAAAGGCCGTGTATACAGCAAGAACACATCTGTCCCAAATGTTTTTATTTGTTCAATATGAACACATACAGAAGGACCACTTAATCATTTTAGTGTGGGTGTTGCTTGTGATCTCCTTGGAGGAAAAAAGGAGAGACAAAACAAAATCAAAGGCAGGTGAATGATCTCTCCCTGGGTCACGGAACAAGTCAGACTTGCTCAAGGATCCGCCCGGCAAGCTGAAAACAAGCATCAGAAAGAAGGCACACCTTGAGTCACCACACTGGAATCCCTTAAGCAAGTCCTCATAGGTCCACCAGGTTAAATTCTGATGTACAAATTCCCAGTGCAAACTGCTATAGGGCATCAAAATGCAAATCGTATTTGGATGTTTACGTTCTTGGTTTTCCTTTGGCTGTATTAAACTCAGTTCATAAATGTATAAGCTGAACCGTTTTCAACAGACTTCTTAATCGCACCATACGCAAAGAAAAATTAGCAAAATTAGAATTAGCATACAGAGAATAATTGAAGTGTACCTTTGAGAAGGCATGTTTATTATTGACAGAAAAGGGTGGAGAGGAGATTACACTCTGAAAACAGGACTGGAAGCTAAAGAACCAAACACCATCCCCTGGACAAATGTTTTCTTACTACACAGGACGATGGCTGGAAAAGCCATGCCTAGTAAAATATTCCAATTCAATTGTAAATAAAAATTATAAATAAAGCACTTTTGTTCCAGCACGTTTGGTTTTAGATTAGTTTAATTTCAGGGTGCCCATGTTGTTCACTGATTTTTAAAAAGTATTATTCTTAATTCTTCATATTTAGTTTTGTTGTGCCACACCCTCAGAACTGGGGTAGGTTATACGTTTTGTAAATTACATAAGCAAATGGTAAAGTGCTGCTTCCACAGAATTTAGGTAATCTACACAGCTGTTTGATAGGATTATACTAGCCTATCAAAGCATTTTGAAGAGGGGCAAGAACCTTCTTGGAGAACAAATGGAACACTTAAGGAAGAAGCAAGGCCTTGGAAGAAGAGCCCCCGCAAGGCAAAGAAAATGCACCTGGGCAGCCATGCAGCTCATGTTGCGCTTTTAACTGGTGCACCCGACATAGTGTCTATGTGGTCGCTAAGAGCCGATACCAACTTGATGGTACGCAATCAGCCAGCCAGTCGGTCGGACATATGGTCAGCCGCCCAGGGTCTTTTTGGCAGCTGTCAGCCCTACAAGGTAGACCAGACTAAGAAACCGTTTGCCAGAGAGGACAGGAGGGGCTCCTCCGAGCTGTTTCCTCACGTTACTGCCTCGGCCCAGGCCAAGCCCTCTTATCCGACCGCGGCCTCGGCAGCGGCTCTTCCTCCTGTCTGTCCAGGCTGTCACCCTCTACGGCGGCCTTAACGTGTCCCGTAAGTAAATCAAAATAAAGTGAAATCTGTGGGGCTCCTGGGTCGGTGCCCCTCAAGCCCAGACCTCTGGGCAGCCCCAGAAGCCCTACCGGCTCCCAAGGGAGGCATCTCTGGGGTGAGGGCCCACTGGGCTCATCTTCCTCGCCAAGCAACACCGCCCCAAAAGCAAACCGGGGCCCTCGTTCGCTCGGGGCCAGCTGTGAAGCGGGGCCACCAACTGACTCACCTTCCGTCCAGACGTCCTTCCCGTCCACGGACACGCCGACCACCACGCCGGGGGCCCCCACTTCGTCCTGGGGAGCAAAAGGCTCGTTCAGCCCCCAGACCCCCCACCCGCCCTGGCCGCTGATCAGGCTCAGGATGGAGGCAGCTGAGGAACATCTACGCGGGGGGGATTGGGGGGTCTGCAAATAAGCTCCCCAGTGAGGAAAAAGGGGGGGCAGGCAGTATTTTGGATCCCGTTCAAGAAAGTTCAAGACTCTCCCTGTCGGGGCGAAAAGGCCTCCCTAATCCCGAAATCACTCTGCCCATGCCCAGGAGGGATATTCTGCGCGCGGCGCACTCGGCACGTGCTCAGAAGCCCTGGGCTTTGGGCAACGCTGGGCCCCGAGACTCGGAGCGGCCCCTCCAACAAGGCGTCGGGCTCTCGGGGGGAGCAAGCGACGCCTGGAGAGCGGGTCAGCCTATTCAGGGGGCTCCCCGACGTCTGACCCCTTGGGGAACTCTGCACATGCTCAGAGGCCGCCGGTCCCTCTCCACCCGCCGACCTTCATCCGTTGGAGGAGGTCCCTGCTCCGGGCGACGGCCCGCTGGAAGCCCGCTTCTCTGGGCGGCCCCTCTTCGACGTCCCGGTCCGGCCCGGCTAAGGTTACGGCCGTCGCCGCCAGGCCCAGCCCCACGCCCAGCCGCCACAAGGGCCACCGAGCGCCGGGGCCGCCGCCGCTCCGAGAAGCACCTCCGGAGAACCGCAGGGCGGCCCGCCGCGCCGCTACGGCCCGCAGGAGCAGCCACATCGCGTCCCCTCGGCCCCCCGGCTCAGGCCAGGCTCCGGCTCAGGCTCCGGGCCCGGCTAGGCCCGCGTTGCTAGGAGGCGTGCCAGGCGCGGGCAGCCGCTCCCCGAGCTCAGCGAGCCAAGCCACTCGCTTCTTCCGGGTGCGGCTCCCCCCACGAGGGAGCGCAATTGCGCGCCGGTCGCATCGATCAGAGCTTGGGCTGGCACCTCCTGGCCGGGCGGGTTGAGTAAACCCCGCCTAAGAAGGGGGCTCTGCCTCTGGGAGGCCGGCCTGGGGCCTGCCCGGGTTAGGATGCTGGGAAGCCTAAATGCAGGGCTGTTTTGAAGTTAGAGCAGTGTTTTCAAACTTGGCAACTTTGAGAGGGGTGGACTTCAACTCCCAGAATTCCCCAGCCAGCCTGCTGGCTGGGGAATTCTGGGAGTTGAAGTCCACCCCTCTCAAAGTTGCCAGTCTGAAAAACAAGAGTTAAAGGCCCAGGTGGGAAGCAGAGCCCCGCATCCTGCCTTCAGCAGCAGGTGGGAAGGCAGCCTTGCAATGCGAAGATCTTGGTGCCCTGTTTGAATCGTTTGCTTAACGACCCAGCGGCCAGCCCCGATTGTGGCCGCTGAACGAGGACCTGCACTGCTGCTACTACATGAAGACAAGGTGCTTTTTCCTCTCGCAGGAACGACTAAAACAATGGCTGCGAACGGCTCTCCCGGAGAACCCGGTTTCCTTCCGGTCCCCCTGCTTAACGGCCAGAAGCAGCACGTCTCCTTCTGCGTCGGTCCCACCCTTTGCTCCACGGTGCTCACGGAAGCACAACGGTTGGAGGCTTGATGTCTCTGCAGCCCTCTCCGGGTTGCACCGAGTTCACTGAACAGACGGTTAAAACGAAGGGGGAGAAAACGTCCCAGGGAATTCACCCGCTGCCCTTTTAGCCCCAAAATCAACAACCGAAGGAGTAATGACCTACTGCGGGGAGGGAGGAGAAAAGCCCAGGGTGCCGTTTATTTTAGCCATTAACAATCACTCCCGTGGCGCAGCGCAGAATCCAGGGAATGAAGGGGATGCATTCTTGCATCCAGTTAAATTTTAAACCATTGGCCTGGGGTCCAGGCCAGGCCAAATAATTTTCAAACGTGCAATCAAATGCAGACCAGATGGGACCCGTACCAGCATTTGTTGTTTTAACTCTTATTCCTATTTTTCCTAATAAAACAGAATCATTTGCCATTCGCCAAATTCATCTCCAGTTCAGACAAAGCCTGGTTTCGTTTAGCAAGGTTTAACTGTATCTCCTTGCTAAAGGCAAGGCTATTGCACCACACGGCAAGCAGAACTAACCGCATGGAGCTGCAATCTCCAGCAAGATGGCATCTTGAGGGCGCTCAGACAGTGGTACTGCTCTCAAAACAGGCAGCTGCATTCATCAAACCATAGAATCTTAGCCTTGGAAGGGATCATCCAGACCAGCGTTTCCCAACCTTGGCAACTTTAAGACGAGTGGACTTCAACTCCCAGAATTCCCCAGCCAGCATGGCTGGCTGGGGAATTCTGGGAGTTGAAGTCCACTCGTCTTAAAGTTGCTAAGATTGAGACACACTGGTCTAGACCAACTTGCCCAGCAGGAATCCTCAGACCATCCCAGACAAACGGCTGCCCAACTTTTGCTTGGAAACCTCCCATGATGGAGCCCCCACAACTCCAAGCAGCAGGCTGTTTCAGTTTAATAGGTCTTGCAGTCAGGACATTTCTCCTTATTTCAAGTTTGGATCTCTCTCTAAAGCTTCCACTGCTGGCTCTTGTCCTACCCTTGGGCACCCTGGAGAATACGTCCACACCACCTTCCCAAGGACAGCCTTTCAAGGATTGGAAAACTGCTATCGTGTCTCTTCGCCTTCTCTTCTTTGGGCTAAACGTACCCAGATCCTTTAATCGTTCTTCATAGGATGTAGTCACCAAGCCCCTCACCATCTCTGTTGCTCTTCTCCGCACTCTTCAGCTCCTCAGCATCCTTCCTGTATGGAGTGACCAACACTGGACCAAGTACTCCAGGTGCAATCTGACCGGGATAGCATGGAGCAGAACACTACACCTCTGTTGGGATGGGGAGCTTCTGTCCAGTCACCAGGAATTAACCCTGACTCAGTGGCATCTCACTGTCTTTAAGGGGTCTTGCCACCTCCCTTTCCTACAGTAGAGCCCGCCACTATCTTCCCCAAAGACAGAGATGGAGAGCAGAAGGTCCTTTGTCTGGGCATTATGTCTGAGTAGAGAGACACTGTGAGGAGCACCTCAAGCCGGGGACCTCCCCACCAACACTCCCAAAGCTTGAAGCACCTTCATCTGCACCTCTCAGCATAACCCATTTGTTTCTGCAGCCCAGAATTTTCACAAGGGGAAAGTCGTGAATTTGCTGTCGACAAAGAGCATGATGTAAACAACGAAGGCTCCTGCAATGCTCAACCCACAAGCTTGGGAAAAAGACTGGAACCTTTGGATTAACGTGGATGGACTTCAGCCCAGATCTCTCTATTTCCCTGTTCCACTAATTCAACCTACAGAGCCCTTCAGGTAGGGGAATAAAGACCACAAGGCTACAACTGTTTTTTTAAAAAATGTTCTAGAGTGTGTGTTTTATTCCATTATCAATTATACAATGTTTACATACAGAAATGATTCTCCAAAATTGCTCAAAACAAAACAAGGGAAAGGTGTGTCGAACAAACAGGTGGCAGATACCAAACATATTTGGTTCCCTTCAGCTTCAGACAACACAGAATGCAGTGGGAAGTACTCCGTGTAAAAGTAAGGGTTACTCCCAAGCGCAACAGATCTTCGGGGCCGCCACAGAGCCTTTTTGCAGACCAAAATGCTGCCTACGTTCGAAGTTTCTTTTAATGCTGAACCTCAGGCTCCTCCAGGAAAATCCAATTACTTGTCCCGAGAAACTGCCGAGTTACACAAAAGAAGCTGGAGGCCTGCGAAGCATCCTTTCCTTTCACGAGATGCCAGTCAAAATCCCCTCTCCCCTTCACCTTGCCTCCTGCGTTCCTGACAATTAAACTTTGAATTACAGCTACGTTGGCAATACTAATGAAAGAATATTTCCATTTCTCAAGCCTGCGGACAATCAGCATTAACCAGCCCCATCCGAAACGTAGGCAGCAGGAGGTCTGAAGGATGGCACCCTGAGGCTGGCAAATGGATGCCCCGCTTAACTCCTCCATCTTGCTCCCCGTCTCAATCTTTTTCCCGACTCCACGCCAGGATAGAGAGGATGGGCCTGTGACTGATTGCGGCAACATGGGGGGGAAATTATAAAATAAGGACACATTTCAAGGGGTTTCATGGCAAGCAGGTGTTTAAAAAAAACAGAACAGAACAAAACAAAACCAGAAATGAAACTGATGTTGGCACGGTCCCAGTTAAGAGACTTATCACATGTTGTTTAACTCCAGTAAAGTTTGATCCAGCATCTGATGCATATTGAAGTTTTCTTCTTTTGCATTAGCCACTTTCTCTGTTTTGGGTTAGAAAAAACGAAAAGTGGTCATTTGGATACATCCCCTTATTTTAACGGCAGGAAGGCAAACGTTGCGGTGAAACACCTGTGCACAGCGTCACTATTCCAGCTCAAAGTCTTTCAACCCAAAAGGGGTAAAGCACCTTTTAAGCAGGCCACGGTCCCAAACTGAGGTTGCCAAGTCAAGCAAGGGCCTTTTATTGGCATATTCAAGACGGCATCAGAGCACCTTAAACCTAAAGGAGTTGGTGCATTCGTTAAGTTATTGCTGTGGCAACTGGCTAACTCAACCAATCTGAAGAAAAGAAAAGAAAAGAAAAGAAAAAAGAAAAGAAAAGAAAAGAAAAGAAAAGGATGCTCCTTTTTTCTATTATAAACTTTTTAAAAAGGTGCACGAGATAGTTAAGCTCCATCAAAAAAAAAAAGAAAAATCCATGCACTAAAATGGCTGACAAAAGGACTTCAGAAGCAATTTTACTCCACCGAGATTGAAGAACTGGTAGAACGGGGTAACATGGAGAGCGAAGAAAGGAGGCAGCTATTTGCCTGCTAGGGAACTTTCATCTGAATTATTTCTGCTGCTAGAGAAGAGTAAAGCAACTTTCACAATAGTTGTTAGTGTTAAGTCACACGCACACTGTGTAGGAGAGGCATTAAATACACACCTGTGAGGGCAGACATAAGCACAAAAGCTTCAGATCCACAGACAATCAATACATCAACAGCAATTTCACTACGATGCAAATGTACCACAAAACTGAGCAGAGATGATCCACAAAAGGCCTCCTCTGTTGCCTGTGTGTTTTTACCTGGGCCAGAAAAGTGGGGCTGTTCAGATTTCACCCTGAGCCCCACTGGAAGCATCCTTCAAAAGGCTCCAATTTCAACATTCTCCCCCAAGACCAGAATTGCTACTAAGACTACCCATTCCAAAAAGTAGGCTTCTTGGTCTCATTTTTTTTTTTTTAATATTACCAAGAGTACAGCCAGTCTTAAAGTTGAAAAGGAAATGCCACAACGGAGCTTTAGAAGTTTCTAAGCCCGCCCAGCTTCAGCCCATCTGGCAGCAGACAGACAGGTCTCATGCATCGTTCAGCGGCAGGTGAGTCAAGACACGTGGGTTAGAAAGAGGGGCTCATACGAAAGCTTAATCCTCATTCAGGGCCAGCTTTAGTTCGTTAGTTAGACGCCGGTTTTGCTCAAGCTGCTGGTAGAGCTGGTCTGTGCAAGTCGGCAAGCAGATTTGAAGAGAAGAAGAAAAAAGGCAGAGAGAAGAAAAACGGTTAGAGAAAAGGTGTTAGCCCCAAACAGTCACTCCGCAGAGATGGTCGGTTTCACAGGCAAGCTCCGAAGCAGATCAGACACACCAAGGCTGGGGCTCTGTACCTCCTTCAAGGCCCGCATCTCAGGAAGGAAGGAAGCTCCACCATCAGTGGTGGGCCACGTGTTGCTCAGCCCAGCCAGCGACACATCTGTCTCACCCAGAAGATTCCACTCATTTCTACCTGGGGGAGGGTTGGGCAGGTGCTGGTGGTGACCATAAGGGCAGGCTGGTCAGTTCCAGCAAGGGAGATGCCAGCTCCTGGCTCAAGAATGCACTCTAAGCTCTGCTCTGGCCACCCAGAGTCTTCTGCTCCAAGCTATCCCTGCCTCCCCATCCCTGGCTTCTCCACAAGACCCTGCCCGCAATCCTCACACACGACACTTCCAAGCCTGGGTTCCATGCAGACGAAATCTTCATTGTGGAAGGAATCTGGCTAGTCCTGAATCCCCAACCCAAGTTCTTCTGAGCTCTTTAGGGGAAGCACAATGAAGCCAACCCTCAGTTTGCAGAAGGCTGACTTAGCGTGACCAAGACAAGGTTGAAGCAGCCCCCCCTTTTGTGTACGGCCACCCCCTTAGAGGACAAGTAGACCAACTGGGAGCAGGTCCACAGAACAGACTTGCTGCTGGGGGTGAGCTCCCTAAGGCTCCCTCTCTGGGCTGATTGAGCAGCCGAAGCTGAAGCTGTGCTCCAGACATGGCTACTCAATGGAGTCTCTAGGTTGGGCTTCAAGAGCCAAAGGGATTCCCACCAGCCGGGCAGGGGAGGAAGGCAGGACTGATGACCTGTGCCCTGCAAACATCCCCAGCTTTGGGGGTGGCAGCTGACTGGCTTTAAAGTACACCACAACCATCTCTAGACTCCAGAGGACCCATCAGGTATTGGGCTCAGTATTGGGTTTACTGATGGAGCCACAACTGCCTGGACTCTTACAAGCTGTAAGTCTGAACCCCCACCCAGCCCGTCTCGTTATGACCCAGCGCAGGAAGGGACTCAGAGTGGCCCTTCGTCTTCTCCATCCTAAGCCCTCGGGATGTGCAGGGGCCTCCAGGTCTGCATTCTCCATTGATGGAGAACCCTTCGGCTCAAGACATCTATCCCAGCCTCCGATTTTGTCCCAGCTGTCCCCTCCGTCCGACAAGCCCCAATTCCCTTTCTTTGGGAGCGAAGACCAAGGTGCTCATTTGGCACAGAACCGCATGCAGCCGCCGGGCGACAGCAAGACCAGCACCGTCCTCGGTTCCCGAAGGCTGATCAACGGTCACCGCAAATGCCCAAGAGAGGCCCCCCAGGGGGCCAGAGGGCCAAGGGACCGAAGCAAAGCCCTCTCTCCGGAGACCCCGCCGCCACCCTTCCAGGCTACCAAACCGCCTCCCTGTGCTGGGAAAGGGACGGGGGAGGAAGAGAATAAACAAAGAAACAGGCGGGTGGAAAAGAAAATGAAAGAATGAATCCCTAATAGAGAGAAAGCAGATTTTTTAACTTTATTCATACTTGAAACGGTGGACATAAATAAAAGACAAAAGGAACAGCAAAACAGCTACAATGGTGGGATTTTTTGTTTATTTTACAGTGAAAGTTGAAGAGTTCCTGTACAGTTGAAAAGGCCCGAAGTGGGGAAAGGGAGGGGAAGGGAGGGGAGGGGAGCCCCCTCCCCATCCTGTGGGCCAACCCCAGGAGGAAAGGGAGGAGGGGGAGGAGGGGAGGGCAAGGAACTGGACAGCAGGCACCAGCTTGGAAAAGGTGGTTCATCCAGGCTGACGAAAGAGAGGTCTTTGGAGAAGTGAAACAAAGACATTTATCTGCGTGAAGATAAAAGAGACAGAAATAAAAATGGCAGAACAGATGGAGAAGGAAGGAAGGAGGGGAGGGAGAGCAGAGGAGAGAAAATGAAACAGGATAAAGAAACAGCATGTGCCCTGAGACCACTCCCTTTGCCCCAGGTCTAGGTCACGACCGACCCGTCCGGCTAGGAAGGTCTGGGGGAAAGCCAAACCCGTGGGGTCGACTCTTGCAGTCAGGACAAACACATCCAGACCCCTCTGCTCGGCATCGAACCGCTCTTGCGCTCCTCTAATCTCGCCTCCGAGGTCTGAGACCGTGCAGAGGGTTCATGAAGTGGAAGCAAGCGGCCCTTCTAGCCTCTGCAGTTTGGGTGTCTCCCCCCCCCTGCTTAGTATTCAAATTCGAGCTGTATTTTGAAAAGCAGCCCCCCCTTAGAAATGCGTCAGGTCTCAGGGTCTTGCCCCGTAATTTGTAAAAGAAAACAACTGGTAAGGATGTTAAATACGCTCCCCAAAAGGCAAACCTACAAAGCAGATGATTATTCAGCTTATAACCTTGGAAATCCAAGGGTGCAACGAAAACATATTGCTAAATGGCAAATTCAGGACGATTTGTTGCTTGTCAGTTAAGCCAGAGGAATGCAGAAGGAATGCAAATCACGCTGGCATAATTTAGCTCTGAGGTTTCAGCCAAAGCTTGATGCTTTGAAACAACCAGGAGCTTCTCAACAGCAAGAAACAAACTCATCCCGCCAGGCACTAGTTGGTCTAGTTTAGCACACTCAGTCATTAATAAGGGCTACGGGGAGGTTATTAGTAAGGTACAGCTGACTTCTGTTCAGTATTTCTTATACGGTAGACACTTGATCCAACTCACAGATGTAAAACATCCTTAAAAAGCCATTTTTTAATCTGATGACCTCTGGTTGTGCTGGACAACAACTCCCATCATCTCCCAGCCGAAATGGCCATTGGCCATTGTAGTCCGCCCTATCTGGCCCCTAATGATGAGATGTTGATGAACTTTTTCTAAAGAAAAAGTATTTTAAATAGTTTCTGGACAATTACATTTTTTTCAGTAAGCTGTGTAAGATAAACTCATATATTATTAAAAAGTGGGATACTACGTTTTTCAAAAAATGGTCCCTCGCCAGTTAGTCTCACTCCTGATATTATTCTGTTAAAAATGTGCTAGTCCACCCTTGGCTACTGCCTAACTGAAATAACAAATGAAGGGATTTTTCAGGTTAACGATGCTTATGTGGCTCCCTTGCCACAAATGCGTGTGGCTGGACAGGCACGGAAGCAGCAACTGCTTTCTAAACGATCGTCTGATGAAGCTTCCCAGATCAGCTCCATCTGAGGATAAGGGCAGGGCCTTCAGGACTGAATCCTCCTTCCGGGTCCGAAGCCACAATACACAAAACGCTGACCTATCACGGAGGTGGCCAGGCTGGAACATTTTCCTTCCCGTGCCCACTTTCGGTGCACAAGACTTCTTCACTTCAACACGGAGCCTGTCACTTCCGCAGAGACGTGCAAAGTCCTGATAAGACCGTATTGCGCAACTCCCTGGGAGGAGGTGGCCAGGAGATGTGGGGTTGGCTCCCAGCTTGGCTGGCTTCACAAAAGGGTTGGACCGATTCATGGAAGTGCTGGGGATCCAGGGCTCTTAACCCTGATGGCAACATGACTGCCTCTGAAGGGCACCTGCTGGGAGACTCATGGCGTCTTTGGGCAGCTGGTTGGACGAACCTGGACCAGACGGTCCAGGGGTCCCATCCAGCAGGGCATGGCTTCTGTTCACGTTCACCCATCTGTGCTTCTATTTACTGACAACCTGCGTAACCCAAAGATTCCCCAAGAGGTCCTCAGAGGGTAAGAGTTGAGCCCACCAGCTGCCAATTGCCAAGATCCTCGTGTATCCCTTTCGAGTGAAATATGAACAAACCTGCCTGTCTTCCCACTCAAGAACTTGCTCTTGTACAGCAGGAACACACGAACACTTAAAAAGTAGGGCCTGTTTTCCACAAAAAAGCTTGCACAGAACTTAGTTGGATCTGATGCTAAAAATACCATGTATTTACAGAGAGTTTCTTAGCAAGAAACGTTAGGATTACAAACTAGAGAAATAGTTAGGCTTTGGTGCAGAACCACAGAAATGCTGAAACAGAAGAGAACTGAAAGGAGAAACTAAACATTACGAAAGTGATGTGGATCCAAATGGGAGGAAAGCAGGAGAAATGAGAAAATAATTGAAGGGACACTTGTTCAAGTCAGCCTTGCAGTAAAATCCAGGCAGAATGCTTGCTCCCGCATTATTATTTAAGAATAATCTCAGAGCATTAAACATTGCTCTCTTGCACTCTCATTACGGAGACTGCTAAATTACACCGGGAAGCTGCAGAAACCCAGGGCTAACTCAACAGCATTTGCACGAATAAGGGGCAACCCAACTTGCTGCCCACCAACGGGATTCTGTGCCAGGTGAAAGGCAGTCCTCTCCAAAACATTGAGGACTAGAAACTTATGAAAACGGAAGGTGTTTGAAGAGCACGTTCTTGAGTACGATTTATATTACAGAGGGGGCAAGGGCCACCTGAATTTGCAAGGCTTGACTTGACAATGTGAGGAGATCAGGCAGAGGCAGAAAACAGGAAGCCATTTACATGGAGGTCATGTCGTTGAGGGCGTGATCCAGCTCCTCGCTGATGGCTTTGTACTTGAGTTTCTGGGAATACAACTCATCTAAGAGTTGCCGAGGAAAGCATGGGAGTGCAAAGAAGGAGGCAGTGATGAAAGGAAACACCGTCCAGGAATCCCAGCAGTGAGTAGGGAGGATGGGTGTGCAGGCATCAGCAGGTGAGAGAGTGTGGAATAAAACACAGAGAGATCAGACAAAGGATTTAAAAAGGATTAAAAAAAAAAATTAAAGTGAGAACAGCCAAGCCAGCAAACGGGAAAGCAAGGATTTTGGTGATGTAGCTGGAAACACTTTCCTGTGATCTTTATCCGAAAAAGGCTTGTTCTAGCTCAGTGTTTCTCAACCTTGGCCGCTTGAAGATGGGTGGACTTCAACTCCCAGAATTCCCCAGCCAGCATGGGAGAATTCTGGGAGTTGAAGTCCACCCATCTTCAAGCGGCCAAGGTTGAGAAACACGGTTCTAGCTGAATGCCCCTCTTCCCCCAGTTCGGGTCGCTTGCTTGAAGGAACAGATTCCTGGGCCGCAAGACCAAAAACAGCAGCAGGGTGGGAAAAGGGAACTGGAAGAGGAAGGCGACCCAACTGGAGAAAGAAAACGGTCCTGAGGCTGGTCCTTCCTCAGAGGGCCATGCCACTTCCTTGGTGCTCAGAAGGGGGAAGAGACCCCACCTCCTCCGTCTCCTAACCCACAGCTGAGTCCTCTCTTGGAGGACCTCAGACCGGAGAGAGCAGGACGCCCTTCTCCCCCAAACACAGAAAACTAGCTTTCTCCTGGAGAGCTCCAGGAGACTTTTCTTCACAAGAACTTCATCAACCGCCAGCGAGCCGAACTCATGACGTGTCCTCCATGAGGACAAGGTTAGAGGCCAAGAGTGGGGAGCCTGTGGTCCCCCAGATGTTGCTCCCACCCACCCCCACTGCTGGTCACCACAAAGCTGAGCCCAGAGCTGGCACCACCAAGGCTCCGTTACTGGCGCCAACTTGGTATCTGCCAAAGAGCTCTGGCAGGAGAGATCCGGGAGGGACGGCAGCCACAACCCAACGAGAGCGCTGGTTTTCTCAAGCAGGTTTTTTAAGTATAAGAATCACGGATTCTTCCAAGGGAAAGACAAAATCCCAAGAGTTTGCAGTGAGACTGAACCCAGCTACGCAGAGACTGTTCTCGCACAAAAGCGCGAACAAGTCAGAGGTTGCCACCAACAAGCCGCGGTGACCATCACTTATTGGCATCTGGAAATTAAGCTAACTGATGACACTCCTAACTGAGAGGGAGAAACGCGGGCCAGGACGAGCACTTTGTGCCACGAACTGAAGGCATTTGTTTACTCGAGACAGCAACCTACTCACAGCACACATCACGTCCATAGAAAGACAAAGCGGAACCTTTTCCATTTAAAACGACGTTTCTTCAAAGAAGAGCCTCGCTTCTCTCCTCGCACAATGAACAAGGCCTGCTGGCTGGTTCCCCCCTGCCCCCGGCTGCTCGCTCCTAGGATGCCCCAAGGTCTCAAAAGCTCTCCCTCAAAGTCTGCTGCACCTTCACACATTCATCTCTTGCACAAGCGAGAAACGCCCCCCCCGGGGCAAGCGATCCGCACCTGGTCACAGGAGATTGACCAGACTGACACCCCCCCCCGCGTTAAGCAGCGGATTCCCGAAAGGGCTCAGGACAGAACCTCAGGCGGCTGGCGGCTGGAGACGGAGGGCTGCAGAGCCGAGAAGCCTACCTTCTAAGTCATCGATGCTCTTCTCTAACTTGGTGACTGACCTCTCTGCAAATTCAGCTCGGGTCTCCGCCTGCGGACAAACCACACACACACCGGTTACAGGGAGGCTTGGGCAAAAGAGGGCATTTCCCCCAGAAAAGACCAACTGGACGCAGAGCGCTAGAAACAGTTGCCTCCAATGGAAAATCTGGAGGTGAACCTCCTATTGCGCCCCAAGGTCTATTCAGCCGTCCTTGTCCTAACGCACGCTCCCATCAGAGGCAGCCCAAAAAGACAACCAGGAAGCAGGTTCGGGAGGATGCATGGACTGGAAACTTGGAGAAACAAGGATCCTGGGCTCTTAGGATACGACCAAAGTTGGAGCTCCCGTCCCCAGGTTGTTCAGCACACCCAGTGCAGGAGCTCTACCCATCTCCTGATTCGAAAGCTGCATTGCAATCAGCACAAAGGTTTTATTACGCTAAAAACTCCAAAGGCTCTTCCCACTGGACCGAAGGGTGGTGATTAAGAGCAGAGCGAGGCGTTGGGGCGAAGCACTTCTGCCCGCCGTGAGCGGCTGACATTCCTCTGGGCTTACGTCAAGATTCCAGGAAGCAAAGAACACGCCGGGAGGCAGAATCCCAGCCGTTTTGAGCCACGTCCTTCCCCAGGAAAACAGCTTGTTCGTTTTTGGGGGCTTACCTCTTTCAGTTTGTCAGTGAGAACCTTGATTTCCTCTTCATATTTGTCTTCCTTCTGAGAGTACTGTAAGTGGGGGAAAAAGTACAAGACCACACGACGTGAGAAACCACTCAAGGCCATCCGATAAACCACCCTCCCAGAACCGGTTGCACAAGAGGCACCCAGCAAGATTGCCAGCTCAAAATTAAGCAGTAGATTTGATCATACAAGGCGGAGCGAAGAACTTGGAAGAGCCTTTTTAACGCAGACCCTGTCCAGGGATGTTGGACTACAGTGCCTATCTGATGGGAGTCGGCGGGGACTGGTGGGAGTCGCAATCTAAGACCTGGGGGTGGCTTCAGGCAGACGAAAGCATTCTAAGTAATACCAGACCCCACCCACCCCTTGCAAAAGTCCAGCTTTCCAGCTCCAGGGTTCAAGATGGCATTCTCTGCACAGCCCAAATTCACAGAACTCACCGAGACCAGCTTCTGCAGAATACGGTGGAAGATCCTCTCCTCTGGCCAACGCAAATGCCCAGGGCTGTACACGGAATGGCTCAAAGAGGCCTCAAATTTGGGATCCCCCCCTTTGTCTTAACTTGCCCCAGTCATTTTTCAAAAGTGGCGTTTATTTCTCCGATGCAGGGGCTCAGCTGTGCGCCCTGGGGCTTCTGTAACCCACCCCCATCACGAGAAAGCAAAGGAGGTGCTGTCTGGGGCTGCAAATGCAGATCGAGCTTTAAGGGGGGAGCAGGGGATGGAGAAACAGAAAAGGATAATAGACTAAAGTACCCTAGAGCCATGTTTTTCAAGCATGGCAACTTTAAGAGGTGTGGACTTCAACTCCCAGAATTCCCCAGCCAGCCATGCTGGCTGGGGAATTCTGGGAGTTGAAGTCCACACCTCTTAAAGTTGCCGAGGTTGAGAAACACTGTCCCAGAGGAAGCTGGGGCTGGCTGGCTGGGCCCCGCAATAGGAATACAGCTTATTTTGCATTCCATAGGATGTTACTGGCCGAAGAAATTAGGGCTGACAGAGCAACTGCTGCATTTCCTTCAACTAGCAAATCATCTGGCTCAGAAAGAATCCTGTGTTGGCCCAAAGCCGGCGGTTTCTTCTCCTCCAGAAGAAATGGGTCTTGCCCATCCTTGCTGTGTGGGCTGCACAATCGTCCAGCGCGTAAAGCAACTGCTGGAGGTTTGAAACGTGCCCTTCCTGTTCTCCTTCCTTCATCCTTCAGCCAATGGCAACGTCAGCATGAGGGTGCACCTTGCGCTTCCCCTTCTGCACCCTTACTGGGAAGTAGGAGAGAGGTGGAGGTGCAGGGCTGGGGGGGAGGGGGGGAGGAGGAGGAGGAGGAGGAGGAGGCATTCCTCCGAGATTCTAAACGGAACAAAAACGGGTGTAAAAGGGGCTTCCTTGGCAGGGCCTGGAGCACAGGATCCAGGAAGAGTCCCTGGGAAATTGGGAAGGCTCCCGCAGAGCCCCCCGACGCCCAAAGCTGCCTCCTCTTACTCAGAGTTTTTTTTGCTTAGGATGACCACTTGGTCGTTCGCTGCAAAGCACAGAGGTGCTCCTCTTGGGTGTTCAAAAGATGCCCTCCTGAGCCTCTTTCCAACCTCCCGGGGAAAAGCTACATTCTCTCCTGAAGCCGCACTCCCTTCTGAACACGCCCAGTGCAGGCAGATCGTAATCCAACCGAAGAGCACATGCGTGGCCCACGGTTGAACTGCAGAGTCCTTGCTGGCTCTCTGAGCTCGGCTGCAAAGAATAACAACTGATACAAACCTGCCTTCGAGGCAAAGCCTGAGAAACTTAAAAAAAAAAAAAAGCCACTCTGGAGGAAGCTGTGAGTCTCTTCACCAGAGCTGGCTGGTGCACAGATTCACGAAATCGTTTTACTCCTTCGGTTTTACAGCCAGCCCAGACACCAGAGTGTTCCTCAGAGGCCTCAGCTCAAAAGGTCCCCAGTTTAATCCTTGGCACTTCCGGTTACATGAATTCAGGCTGCCCGGCTGGGACAATCGGAGATTAAATCCACAGCAGTCCAGAAGAGCAGTGTTTCTCAGCTTGGCAACTTTAAGACGTGTGGACTCCGACTCCCAGAATTCTCCGGCCAGCATGCTGGCTGGGGAATTCTGGGAGTCGAAGTCCACACATCTGAAAGTTGCCAAGATTGAAAACTGCTGCTGGAGAGGATGTCAGGCTGAGTGAGAACAGCCAACCGCCTGACCCTGAACGAGGCAGCATCCATACGGGAACTGCTTGGGGACTCATGAGTAGCAAAGCGAGAGAGAGAGACCCCAGATCACTGCTGAACTGGGAAAGTAAGTTCCGTGTTGGAGGCAGTCCGGTTTCTTCCCCGGGAAGCCCGGAGGCCCCACCTGTCTTTGCTCTACCTGGTGGGCCATACCTTCTCCGCCTGAGCTTCCAGCGACCTCAGGTTGTTGGTCACAGTTTTCAATTCCTCTTCAAGTTCAGCACATTTGCTATTATTTGGGAACGCAGGCAGGAAAGGGGGCAGGAGGAAGATCAGTCAAGCCCAAGAAGAGAGGGGGAGAAAAGATAGAGAAAAAATGAAAACTGAATCTCAGAGCTAAAGAAAGGGCCTCAAAAGTAGCTGGAGCCATCTGTGACCAAAGAATTCAGTCTACCGCCACACCTGCAGAATTGGCACACGAGTGTCTCCCCCACGCTCTTGGCGGCCGCTGAAGGTGCACAGGGACGGAATGGCAGGTTCTCAGAATTAACAGCCCGGCTGGTGCGAGCCTCTCTTTTGAGGACAGAAAGCCCAACCAGAGAGCTTGCGCAAACAGCGGGGCATTTCCCTGCCCTGCGGCCCTCGCCTCCTGCACCTGGCCTCCCACACTCCCTTGGCAAGAGGCCGAGGTGGTCAGCCTCGCCTTCCCAAGAGCTTTTCAATGGTCCCAGAGGGTCCAGCTTCTTTTCTAGGGCGCAATCAACTGCCACAAGGCTTCAACGAGCACACATATCCGATCCGTGCTTTGGGGAGACGAAGGACAGCCATTCAAGCCAGATGCAGAAGGAAAGAAGGCCAGCGAAAGGCAGCGAGTGAGGCTAGCAGGCACCTAACTTGTCCGTTGGGACAGCTGAAAGGTTTCCAACTAAACCCAGTCATTCGGTTCACAGACAGACGTTTATGCGCGCCAGTACCTTTTCCTCGGCTGCCATTAACGCTTTCAACGTTTGATCCATTATTCTTAGCTGTTCTTCCAGCTGTCGGACTTGGCTGTTAGTGAACACAGGAAACGCACAAGAGCCATTCACAAAAATCAGTGAGCCGGTAAAAATAAAAGCATGCAGTGACCCAAACCACACCAGAGATCCCCACAACTCCGATACGGCCTTAAGCACACAGATATGCAAACACAGGCACGCGAACACACACCGCACACCCCTCCTGTGGGGCACACAGCCGAGCAGGGTTGCCGCAGGATACGAACAGCCGGAACATCCATGGGAATCGCAATGCCGGCAGCCCAGGACGTGGGACCTACCTTTCGGACAGCTCGGCACGCTCTTCGGCACGCTCCAGGTCGCTCTCGATGATCACCAGCTTCCGGGCCACCTAGAGCCGCCAGGGAAACAGAAAGGGGGGCAGGGGGTGAAGCCGGAGGGGGACTTCAACCAACGGGGTGCCTTCGGGATGCTGGGTGTCCAGCAGCAGCCCCCTGGCAAGATCGATTTGCTTATTTGTAAAATTTACGGAACCCCCAAAACCAGCCAGACTCTAGGCAGCTTATGGAAATTAGGGGTTGCAGAGAAGATACAAATCAGAAATAAAGATTAAAGTACAAAGTTAAAAATTATACAGTACAAATTAAGAAGAGGCACCCTCACACATCGCTCCCCAAAGGCCCTCTGGAAGAGGCTTCTGGAAGGCTGCAAGGGTGGTGCCCACGCGGGCTTTGGGGGCAAGCGGTTCCTGAGAGGGGGCTGCTCCAGAGCACGCTCATTGTCAGGCCCCCTCCTGGCGGTGGGGACCCTCAGCAGGCTCTCCCTAGTTGTTTAGATGTGACGGGCAAAAGGTGGGTCTGTAGCTGCAACTGGCGCAGCGGCTGAAGCTGTTGCTCTCCGAAAGGGAGGCAGAAAAGCCCTCCTGGCCACTGTCTCCATCTCGCTTTCAACCAGGAGGACCCCCAGATTGCAAGGCTATTCTTTCGGGGGAGACACAGATGGTGCACTCCTGGAACCACGTGGCCTCAACAGCCACACCATCTCATCTGGGTTGAGCCAGAGCCTGTTTCCCCCATCCAGACCCCCACAGCCCCCAGGACCAGGACGGGACTTCCACTGCCTCGGGTGAGAGCAGTTCAGGAGCTGGAGCGCCAACATATCTGGGAAGGACTAAGTGGGGAAAGCCTGCTCTAGAGGAGCTCGCCCAAGGGAGCGCCATTTGCGTTTCCAAAAGCTCCGCAATGCAAGTGGGAGTGTCAGCAAAGGCCGCTCTGCCCTCCGCAGCTGGCACCTTACCGGTTCTGCTTTCCGCCAGCAGGCTTCGGATTCTGATCGTATGGGGCAAGACTGACTCGGAGAAGCGTGTGGTGGCTGCAAAGCAGCTCCTGCTCCCTTGTCCGTCCTTTCCTCGTGGAACCCCCCGCCGCCCTGAGCCCGGCTGCCGAAAGCCCTCCCTCCCTTCCCAACGTCTCCAGGGAGACCTCCTGAGCTTGTGGCTGACCCACCACCGAGTGCCAGCAGGATGCCAGGCCAGGAGCAGCTGCAGGCTCACCTCCTCGTACTTGCGGTCGGCATCCTCAGCAATGTGCTTGGCCTCTTTCAGTTGGATCTCTTGAATTTCCATTTTCTCCTCGTCCTTCAAGGCTCTGCTCTCAATGACCTTCATTCCTCTGGGAGAGAAGGGCATCGTCGTGGGCAAAGCCAGGAAGCTTGCCGATGCTGGGCCCCCCCAGGGTGGTTTGGACAGAACTACCCTGATGCCCCCGATCCCCATCACCCAAGTGGCTGCAGACTCCGTCTTCCTGAAGCACCCTCCCTTCTTAGCTCGACAGAAGGGATGGCTTCAGGAGGAGAGAAGGCAGAGGGGAGCATGCCCACCCGGCAAGTGGTTTTGCACCCAAAACCTTCCTCTCCACACCCCCCGTGCTGCAACAGCTATTCAGAAGGCTGGGGGAGGCTGGGGGGTGGGGGAGGAATCCCGGAAGAGACAGTCTCTCCTTAACCAACATTGATCTAGAGCAGTGTTTCTCAACCTTGGTGACTTTAAGATAGGTGGACTTCAGCTCCCAGAATCCCCCAGCCAGCATGCTGGCTGCGGGATTCTGGGAGTTGAAGTCCACACCTCTTAAAGTCGCCAAGGTTGAGAGCTCGAAGTCCCTGAAATTGTCCAGCTATGCAGTTTCTTCCCCTTCACTGGAGGTTTGCCAGCAGAGGCTGGATCGGCGATGGGGCGGTGAATCCTGCAGCGCACGGGGGCTGGACTGGATGCCCCTGAGGCCCCTTCCGATTCTACGGCTCTGCGCCTCACCCAACTCCCCTTAAGGCACCGGAGGCCGAAGGACGACAGGACCCACGTTAAGCCCAAGGACGTAGCTCTGCCCCAACTGACCCCCTTGCCGAGGGGGCCCACCCCACCTTTCGCTCTCGTCTGCCGCCTTCTCGGCCTCCTCCAGCTTCTGCAGGGCCGTCGCCAAACGCTCCTGGGCACGATCCAGCTCCTCCTCTACCAGCTGGATGCGTCTGTTCAGAGAAGCCACATCGCTCTCGGCCTGCGGGCAGGAAAGAGGAAAAGGCGCTCATCTTTGCGGAACGGGCAGGAGGGCGGCATTATGCCCAGAAGAGGGTGGCGCAGGGAGATCCGCTCCTGGAGAACCAGGCCTTGACGCTCTTGGTTCTGCCGCCACCTCTCTGCAGATGCTCAGGGGCTTACGAGGTTTCTCCGCTTCCTCGCCAAGAGGCATTCTGTCTCCTCGCAAAAGAAAAAGGGCTTTTTCCTAGCCAAAGCAGTAAATGCAGCTTAACTTAAAAAGGGGCAGTCTGCCACGCACCGGATGCCCACGCAGAGAACAACCTAAACGAATTAAAACGGGCCACGGGGACTGTGATTTGCACGGGACGCAGCCCTCTCCTCCGCTTCCTAAAACTGCAGGCAAGCCGCGTTCTTTTTGCAACCACCGAATGCGTCTGCAGCGTTTGGCTCAGACCGCGCACCGAGGAGGCCGCTCTGTTTTTTAGCAACAAGAAAAGCACCCAGGGCCGGTTCGCATGCCCGATGTGCGAGAGGCCGAGCCGCTGCAAAGGCTCTTCTTTCCCAGAAATCGCTCCTCTGCGTGTTCCTCAACTCCCAGGCAAGCTTGTCCTGTGGCCCCTTTTAGTTTTAAACAAAGCGAGTTACATTTAGGGGGGAAAAAAGAACCCAGAACAAAATTAGCATTGCGTACTTTCCCCTCCAGGGAACGACAGAACGAGGCCGCGCGTTAATCATTACGCGCAAAGTGACCTGGCTCGGTCCCAGCCCGCGCGGGCTGAAGGTCAGTCTCCCACTTCCTGTTCCCAAAGAGAAGCCCGCAGGCCTTTGCCTGCCATTGGGATCCTTTTCTCTTTCCGCAAAGCAGAACTTTCCCTTATATGGTCACAGAAACGCCGTTATTCCAGAGGACGCTTCCGAGGCTAGCGGACAAATGCAGGGTCCTGCCCCAGGTTGCCGATTCGGCGCCAAAGAGGGACTGAGGGGCGGCGGTCGCGGCTGCCAAGGAGCAACCTCCCTTTCCCACTCCGGCAGCCCTCCCGGGCCGAAGGGGAAGCCGAGGAGGATCGGCCCCTCCCAGCCGCCCCCCCTTTCGAGCCGCTGCCTTTGGAAAGAACATCCCCACCAGCCCGGGGCCGGGGGGCAGCGGAAGAGGCCCTCCCGGCCTTCGCTTCAGCCAGGGAGTGTGGGGGAGCCCGAACATTAACTCACTCGCCCCGCCCCCCGCCCAGAGGTTCAGCTGCCGGCGCCACCTGATCTCAGCCCCCCCCGCAGCCCCCCACCACGACGGGGGTCCTGCAGCTCAGCCGGGGGCATCTCCGTGGCTCCGGGGAGCCCTTCAGGCCAGGGACGCAGCACGGGGTCAGGCGGGAGCTCCCGGTTCGGGCCGCGCTGCCCCGCCGGGGGTCCCGGACGCCGGCCACGGTGCGGAGGGGCAGGTCGCAGCAGGAGGCCGGCGCTCCGGGCGGTTGGGCTGCCCCGCCCGGCAGGTGCCAGGAGGGGCGCGTCCCCGCGCCCGGGCTCCGCTTCCTCCTCGGGGGCGGCGGCGCGCGTGCCACGGCTGCGGTGCAAAGAGCATCAGCTGCCCGCCGCTTCCGCTACCGCATCAGAGACGGGGGCGGGGGGCGAGGGGCGGGTCCGGGAAGGCCCGCAAGGGGGGCGCTGGAGCCCGCAGGGGCCTCGGACGGGGAGCGCAGCCGCGCCCCGCAGCGCCGCGCCCAGAGGGGCCGAGGGGGCCTCCAGCCGGGCGGGGCGGGGCGGGGCGGGGCGGGGCTGCCCTCTGCCAAGGCGGAAGGAGCGTCTTCCGGCTTCCCGGAGCCCCCGGCCGGGGCTCTCCTGCCCGGTTTCCGCGCCCGGGCGGCCCCTTGGGGGGGGCCCGCCGCGCGCCCTGCCCCTGCCCCTGCCCCTGCCCCGAGGCCGCTCCCGCTCACCTGCTCGCGCAGCGCCCGCTCCTCGTCCAGCTCGCGCTGCAGCCGCGCCGCCTGCTCCTCGGCGCCGTCCGCCTGCTCCTGCAGGCTGCGGATCTTCCTGCGCACGGCCTCCAGCGAGCTCAGCCCCGCCGCCATCGGGAGGAGCGGCAGCCGCGGGAGCAGCGGCGGCGGCGGCAGCAGGAGCAGGGCGGAGGGAGGGAGGGAGGAGCGGCGGCCGCGCAGCCCGGCCTCCGCGCGATGCAGCGCGCCTCCCTCCCTCCGCCCCGCCCCGCCGGACCGGAGTCGCACCGGCTCAGCCCCGCCCGGACGGTGGAGCCCTGCCCGGCCCCGGCCCCGGCCCCGGCCGGGCTGCCGAACCGGGCGCGGGGGGGCGGCGAACCGGCGCGAAGCCCCCGGCAGGGGAACCCGCGGCCCGGGCGCTGCCCCGCCAGTCCAGCCAGTGGCCCGCAGCAGCGGCTGGGCAGCAGCGGGGCCCGGGGGCAAAGGGGCAGGCGGGCAGGGAGCCCGGGGCGGGCTGCGGCGGGCGCCCGCGCTTGGCGGCGCGCTTGCCGACGGAGCAGGGAGCTGCAGCCTCGCGCCCGGCTGCCCCGGCGTTGCAGCGGTTATCCCCGGCTCACGTCCGGACCGCTTACAACGGGCCTGTAAGGCAGGCCAGTATGGTTCAAGCTGTTTCGGGGAGGGGCGGATCCGGGGAAGCTGGCTAGTCTGAGCAGCTCACCGGTGGCCCCGGCCAGGTAACTGGCCAGGTAACTGCAGCGCCTGAGCTGGAGAAAGGCCCCCCTTCTCACACCTGGCAAACTCCCCCCCTTTCCTCCCACTTTCTTACAGCTGCCTTGCAACAACTGGATGGAAAAACTGCACTTGCCCCCTTCCCCTCCCCCCCTCCCCCAAGAAAACAGCAGGTAGAAAAAGCTGTTGCCTGCCAAGAGTGCCAGAAAGACCCCAGGCTGGAGCGCCTGCAAGGCTCAGCGGGAGGCTCACCTTGAATTTAGGGACCCGCCCGGGAGCCCTCCTTCCTCTCCTGCCCCTTCTTGGGCCACTCCTGCTGCTGCTGCTGCACAAGAAGTGCCAACAGAGAAGTTTAGGCCCCCCCACTCCCCCCAGGCTGTAGGGCGAGGCCCTCAGAGGACCCTGAAATGTTGCGGCTTTCCCTGGAAGATCAAAACGTACACCAACAGATCCAGAGCCAAATGAGCCCCCAAGAAACAAATGAGGGTGCAAGGGGCATTCCCAGGCGAGTCAGAGCCAGCACCACGCCCAAGGAAATCCCCAAAAAAGAGGGAAAAAAGAGAAACAAAGTGACACTCGGCAGTTTGTGACATCTTTGAGGAGGACGCAGCTGGCCGGAAACCCCCCTCCTGCAGCCATCTTTCAGGACGAGGACTCCTTTAAGCAGGCAAAGAAACCCTGCAATTTTTAAATTGTCGCAGGTCCTGCTGGCCATTGGGGGGGCTCCCCAGGGCGGATAGACATGAGAGGCAGAGACTGGCCCCTTCGGCACCTTCTGGGAACCCTACTTGGGACTGCCTCAGCTGCTTCGGCCAATGTCTCCCAGCCCTGCTGCCACCCCCAGGGTGGTTTAGTTCACCCCCTGTCGCTCAGGCCCTGACGGGGCTGCTGCGGCTGACACCCAAGGCCCTCCCGTTGACCCGGCTTGCGATAAGCCTCCCGCCTTGAGAAAAGCAGCAGGGCCTCCCTGACATCCCCACTCACTACGGGAGACCCGTCTGCTGTGCCAAAGGCGTGCCAGCCCCTCTGCTGGGCTCAGATGGTGGGAGCTACAAAGCCAACAGCCTCGGCTGGGTCCCCTTTGCTCCCCCCAGCCCAGTTCTGTCTGCTCTGACGGCGGACCAGGCCCGGTTCCTTTCTCCCTCCGTAGAGATGGTCGAGAAATGAGAGGTGAGGACCTTGGTGCTTCCTAACAGTGAGACTCACCATCCTGGTTTATCTGCCAGGAGGAACAGTAGCTAAAGCTAGCCAGGGTTCTCAAGGATGAGAATCCGGCAATCCAGATTACACGGCTGATTCAGTCTTAGTCAAATGAGCTGCAGGGATGGGTGCGGAGGGCGAGAAAGAGCAGACAGGGCTCAAGAAGAACAGCCCGGATGTTGCAGTCAGCTTCTAAGACAGCAAACCGCTGGAGGTCGATCCTTCCTGGTTTAAGCCTTGGCCCTGGCTTTATTCAAGCACATCCATGGAATTTATCTGCTTGGGATCCAGACCTTCCCATGAGCTATAATTGGGCTAGCGGTGTTTAAACACAGCAGCCTTTGCCCAGAAAACCACCCCATGAAACTGAACAGAGTTCCTCCCAAAGAGGAGAGATTTGCAGCAACGGGCAGGGGTCTGCCGTGCCTCTGGGATTCGAAGGGACCATTTTCCTTCCTACACAGGAGTGTGGTCAGACTCACACGCACGGAAAATCCAGGTGGGGAAAATTACCCTGAGAAGCTTCCTTTTTCTTTCTTTCAGGAGCACCAGCAGAAGCCAGGGACCCGCTCCCCTCCCTGGTTTCCCCAGGAGAGAAAAACCAGAGACGCCATGTCTTTGAAGGCAACACGCCTGCCTCCCCTGCAGGCCTGCAGAAAGGGCTCCTGGGCCCTTTTTTGCAAAATGCAGCATGTTTAGACAAGGTTGCTTGTTCTACAAGGTTACAGGCTGAAAAAAGGGGGGGTTGCAAAGAGGAGCTGTGCAGCTTGGAAGAGTGGGAGACCCCTTCCAACCCGGCTCAGGGGGAGGGCCCTGCCAGCAGTTACTCAGGCTGCCTCGCCCTCCCACGTCAGGCAGAGTCCTGGCTCGCCGCGGAAGTGATGCAAGGCTGAGTGCAGCCGGCTTGTGCTGTGACTCATGGCCCAGTCTCGCCAGTAAAGGTGAGCTCGCCCCGAGGACACCTCTCTGCCCTTGCGTTGGCCTGCACGTCTGTCCAGCCAGCTGTTCCTCGCCTTCCAAACCCCTCAGCCCAGCAGTCGCCTTGGCTCTCTTTCTACAAAAATAAAAACTCCTTGAAGGGCTACAGGGTGGAAAGGCAAGACTTGGGCAACGTTTACAGGAAAAAGCAACAGCCCCAGATTCCCCTTCATGTTTGCAAAGAAATAAACCTCTTTTCTCCCTGGAGAAAAAAACAGCAGTGGCTCCCCCGCAAATTCGGTAGCATTTCTCCAGCCTCTCTCCCTCCCTCTCTCTTTCTCTCTCTCCAGCCTCTAACTGAGACAAGCTATTTCAAAATAGTCTGCATTCTCTTCCTTATAAGGAATATCTGCCCGGGATCTATTTGCGGTTCCTTTGAACAAGTTAAATAAACGCCTGGCTGGAATGCTGACTCCCATCTATCGAAAAGCCACAGAGTGAGAGGGCGCATCTGAGCCAGATTAGACGCGGCCTCCTGCAGACGAGAGTCTTCCTGTGGTTCCAAAGCTGAAATTAAGTCAGATTCCTTTCGGTGCCGGGCAGAAGCAACCTCTTTTTTCCAAGCCTTCTACAAGGAACTAGGCAAAAGTTAAAACTTCAGAGAGCCCATCCGACGCGTGCTCGTCTGCCCTGTTTGTATTTCCCCGAGCCATTTGCTTTCCCATCGCACCGACCTGCCTGCTCTTGCCATGCCTTAAAAAAGCCACGTGATCACCCTTTCGCTAGGTTGACGGCTGTGCTTTTTCCCTTAAACAGGAGGGGTAGTTCTTCAGATGACATCATCGGCTTGGGATGTCTGGCTCCCACCCCCAACCTTAAGGGGCAGGCAGCCTGTATTTGGCATGAATTGCACATAAGGCTGCAGGGCTGTGAATGTTTGAGAGCTCCAGCCATAGGACTATTTAATACTTAGACAGGTGGGTGGGATGAGAGACAGCAAAGGGTGCAACTCACACACTCTTCCATATAAAGTGCTGAGCTATATATAACGCCCCCCCCCCCATTCTCTGGATCTGGCCCGGCTGACTGCAGACCCAGCAAGTATCATCTTCTGGAATGGGCTTTTGCCGACGGAACAATATCTTCCTTGGCATGTCAAGAAGCCTCTTGGCATGTCTTGGAAATCGAGAATCAGCAGCCTATCGCTGCACCCTCCAAGGCCCGCAGATTTGTCCTCCGGGTACCTTTTCCCATAGGATAAGCACAGGAATCTCAGCTCAATGACTCAATAGGTCTGCTGGCCCCACCAGAGAACCACTTTTACAATTCTGTTGGCACTTTGGGGCCTCTTACAAGCATTGGCACCCATGTCCGTTTTCACGGCTTTGGGATTGGGAGAAACGGAGCCCATTCTCATGCCTGGGGGCTCCTGCCTTATATTCAAGCCACAATCACGAGAACAGCTTTAAAAAAGCCACGTTGCTCCAAGCTGAGACTGGCTCCTAGTGACAAAGTAGGGTGCATCTATGCATCCAAGCGCAGCAGTGGACATCTGGAGGAGCAGGAGGCTCCCCGAATACCCCGCATTCCTGGGCGATGGATGACCCACCTCACGCAAAGCGACCCTTGGGTCCCTGCCCACCCCATCCTGCCAGGAGGGCCCCGATCCCCACGGCTGGTGACGAGTCCAGCAGGCAGAGAGGTTGGGTGAACAGAAGAGGTAGAAAGGGGGTGGCACGTGCTCTCCGGGTGCAGGGGGAGAAGTACTCACATCTGCAGCTTTCTTTTCTGCCACCTCCAACTTCTCCTGGGCATCTTTCAGGGACTCCGAATACTTGTCCAGCTCATCTTCTGTGCCCTTCAGCTTCTTTTGCAGAGACACCAACTCATCCTCCAACTGCCCGTGGGTTGGAAAAGGGGTGAGGCAGACGGGGTGGGGAGTGGGATGAAAGGAAAGGAAAGGAAAGGGGTGCAGCAGGCAATGTGGTGGCGCGAAGAAGAGGTGCAGGTGCAGAAGGACAGAGGGAGGAAGACAGGAGAGAAAAAGGTTAGCGCATCCCAGAGGCTACCTTGGTGGCCTTCTCGTCCGCAGAGAGGAGGCTGTCCTCGGCACTGTGCAGCTCCTCCAGAACCCGGTCCCTCTCGTCCTCCGAGACCCGCAGTTGCTTTTCCAACTGCACAATGTCGTCCTCTAACTAGCCACGCAGGCAAGAGGCAAAAAGAGGAGGAAATGCTTTTTATCTCCCACAATTCAGCCTTGCCTTCCCTCCCATCTCCCCCCTCTCCAGGGCTGCCTTCGCAAACACAACTGGGCCAGTTACAAACTCAGTGGCTGGATTCACACAACCTATGAATGTTGTTCCTCTGATCACTTTTGGGACCTGGAGTGTCGTCAGAAGCTTGCCTGGTTGCTCAGTTCATGGATCAACCAAGAGCGTGACCCAGACAAGGGATGAATGAGGCACTCAGGTTGGGCCTGTTGTGGGAACACAGCCAGCTGCAAGAGTTGGAACGGTCCCCAAGGCCAAGCAGGCAGAGGACCCAGGAAAGGGGGAAGAAAGGTGGGGTGCCTTAAGGTCTCTGGGTCCGAGGCACAAGCCAGTCGCCTTCCTGTGCTCGGGACTAAGCTTGAGGGCCCTGATCCAGGCAAGGCATTTTCCTGCAAGCTGGCATCATCCAGCTGTCTGGACTACAGTCTCAGATCCAGCTGTTCTAGCTGGGAATGACGGCCGAGGCATCTTGAGTGGGGGAAGTTGAATGAACCACGACCTGGCGCAACCAACGAAGCAAAGCGAGGTGCCCAGGGAAGAAAGCCGGCCGAGCCCTCGGGATGAGCTCCGCATCCGAACTTCCAGGAGCCAACCAGGGGAGCAGCTCAAAGCTCCTCCTGGGTTGGGCGGCGGGGGGGGGGGGGGGGGCGGGGGCATTCCCAGGAAAGAGGCTCCAGGACTAACAGCTGCATCTGACGTCTTTTTCCCAGAAGCGACTCACCCGGCTTCGTATAAACAAGACTGCCCCGGGATCAAGGGTCCCCAACCCCTCAGCCGGGTCGGGCAGAAAGTCGCAGGACCGCCCCCAACTCCTCTCCTTCGCCCTGCTCTCTCGGTCTCCCGCACACCGGGGGAGGGGGAGACGCTGGATTCCCTCCCCTCCCAATTCCCACAGCGGGGCGCGGGGGGGCGCAGGCGGCGTCCCGCTCTCCTCCTCCGGCTCCTCTGCCGGCGCGCGCGGCAGCGGGACTTCCGCGCCCGCCCGCCCTCCGCGGGCTCCGGCCGGGCGTCCAGAGCCGGCCAGGGTCGGCGGGCGCGCTCCCTTCGCCCCGCCTTCCGCGCGGGGGCAGCCCACCTGCTTGCTGCGGTCCTCGGCGGCCTTCTTGTCGGCCTCGGCTTGCTCGGCCCGGTCCAAGGCGTTCTCCTTGTCCAGCTTCAGCATCTGCATCTTCTTCTTGATGGCGTCCATGGCGGCGGCGGCGGCGGAGGCGCGGCTGGGCAGTTACCAAAAGTTCGTCGAGGAGAAGGCGGAGGCGGCGGCGGCGGCGGCGGAGCTGCGCTGGGACGGTCGGCCTGGCCGGAGTGCGAGCGCCTCCGCGGCGGCCGCGGGCAGATAAGTACCTCCCGGGGCGGGGGGGCGCCGCATTCCGCCGGGTAGCCAATGCTTTTTTGGGAAAGGGCCCCGCGCGCGCCGCCCCCTCCGCCCCGCGCCCGCCCTGCCTCCCAGGAGTCGGCAGATGCCTAAAGATGGGCAGGGCGGCGGCGGCCTCCCTCGCCGGGCTGGTATTGCTGCTGCTGCTGCTGCCGCCGCCGCTGGCCGGAGCGACGCGGTCCGTCGCCGGGCCGGAGAGCTCGGCTGAGCTCCGCCATGGGCAGAGGCAGTCTACCCCGACGACGCGCAAGAGGAGCGAAGGCAGGGGCTACGATCCGCGCCGCCAGCCTGTGCCTCCCCCTGCGCCGACCAACGAAGAGCCGCGTCGCTTTGGAAGCGAGAAGGAGGCGCCCCAAGCGCTGCAACGGGATCCCGGGGAGGTGGGCTGGGGGCCTCTCCCCCTCGGGGGGGGCTCGAGTTTGAACAAGCCCCCCCCCCGATAGGGAGCTCTGCCAAGCCACCCGATGACTGGCCGCAGTGCCCCCCCCGCCGGAGCAGCCCTACTCGGGAGAAAGTTCCAAGCCAGGAGGACCCACACAAGCCCTGCTGCCCCCCCCCCCGTTTTCAGGCAGGAGGCCTGCCTCAACGAGGAGGCAAAGCACGCCCGTTCCAGCCCACAGGGGTGATGGGATCCTGACCCCTTTCCTTCATTGCAGTGTGCCCCCCTTTCTGGTGAAAGGGGGGGCCCGGTCACCAAGGTTGCCCTTCCCCCACCCACCATAGATGCTTATTGTGGGTTGCTGAATAAGCCACTGTTGGCTGGATTCACACAACCACCTAAGCCAGGACCAAACAGAGGGGGCTTAGTCTGCTGCGTGAGTGTTGAGTTCAGATGCTCTGAGGTCAGTGTGTAAGGCTGGACTGTCCCTTCACTGAATCAACCCAGGCCCTCCCAACTTTCTGGGTCTGCTAGCCATGGGATTCACACAACACAGTAATCCCTTCAACTGGGATTACTAGTCTACAAATACTGTGTCTTTCTAAACCAATGTTTTTCAAACTTTAAGATGTGTGGACTTCAACTCCCAGCATGCTGGCTGGGGAATTCTGGGAGTTGAAGTCCACACATCTTAAAGGTGCAGAGTTTGAAAAACACTGTTCCAAACCACCACCACCCATCCCAGCTTCATGTGTGGCCCGCTCACTCACATCCAAAGGGGATCTGCCGGTTCCCAGGACTCACTGACACAGAAGCAGCCCAGCCCCATTCGAAGCCGGTTTAGCAAACGCAGAGCCCGTGGCTAAGCCTACGCAGGCTCTGAGCAAGCCGCGGGCGGGGGGGGGGAGGTGGGGGAGCGTGCGGATTCTGGGCATGGCGAAGCAGGGCTGAGCTCCAGGAAACCAGCTGCTTGGCGGAAATGGAGCCCCAGGATCAACTTCCTCCTCCGTTACCTGCATCCAGGCTGCTCTCCCTCCCTCCCACAGACATGCCCTGAACACAGCCTGCCTGACGGTGCAGTTTTGGCTCCATCCTCTGTGACCTACAGCAGCCCTTCCCAAGCACCTCAATGTTTTCTTTAGCAGAGTCAAAGCTAGCTTTCACAAATTGCTGTCAACCCAGAAAAATGTTTGTTGTAAGATTAAAATTCATCGTCGCAGGAGTTAATTATCTTTTCATCCAATGATTTTGCATGTATCCTATGTGCCCGGAAGGCGAAAAGACATTTACTCATACTGGGTTGCAACAGGAAGTCTCCTCTGGGAACAATTGGTTGTGTCTGCATAAGGAACCAGGGGAACCTGATCAGAAGTGCCTGCTGCGTAAGTCCCGAGGAAGTGACCATTCCTTGCTTAGGTCCCCTTAGCTCTCTGGTCCTTGAGGGTGCCCAAAATTTGCGACCTGCATTTGGGCTAGAGAAGATTGTGGCTACCAGGAGTCTTCCGACTGAGCCACAGCACATGACAAGGAGCAAACTGACCTCTCCGCCTGCAGTGTGCTCTCACTCTCAGATTCCTCAGGGGCATTGTTGCCCTAGTGACAATCTGTGCAATGGCACCTGTTTTCAGCTATGCAAAATATGAAGGGGATAATTAGGGGGTGGGGGACCACCAGGAAATCAAATGAGATTAAGGACCCAAAACAAACATCCCAGTTAAAGGAACAGCCAGCTACTTCCAGGATGTTGCCAAAGCAAGATGGGTGTGTCCGTGAGTCACCAGGAGCCAAGCTCAACTTGAGGGGGGCGTTCCCCTTTCGGCTGGCAAGGCAGACAGCGCCATCAAACCTGGAGGGATCGCTGTTGAGAAATGGAGGGTCCTCCTTGGGAGGGTGGAAGGGGTTAAAGTGGCGACACTAAGCAGCTGGCGGCGACAGTGGAAAGGTCCAACGAGCAGAAGAAAACAAGCTTTGTTTTGCCTTCGTTTGCCCCCAACGTTCCAGCTGTGCCAGAGGCAGCCATGGGTGTGCCACTCAAGGCAGGAAGACAGAAGCCGATCCAGGGAGTGATTCAGTGAACAAGGGCTAACCCTGCTCCTGAAAAACATCTATCATGATTGCGATGCAGTCCCCAGTAAACAGATGCCTACCAAGTACTTCTGTCTGTCTTCAGGCGGACCTTCCCGAGAGCCACGGCCACGATCCACAGCTGCTCTGGAGGGCCAGAAGGAGCCCCCCTCCTGTGGCTGTTCCAGCCCTTGAATCTTTGTGTGGCTTTGTCAACGTGCCATGGAAAATCCTTGAGCGGGAGAAGTGCCCAGCGGCTCCCAAAAGCAGCACAGGGGGCCCTTGGCTGGGAAGCCCCCTGGGACTTCCGCTGCGACGCTGAGTAGGCCCTTTCAAAGGCCGGCGCTGGGGGTGCGTTCGCGAGCACAGCTCTCCGGGCTCCGAAGCCAACAATGGCTGTGGCTGAGCTGGGGAGCGGCGCTCCTCCGATGCCTCTGGGCGAAAAGGCACTTTTGGCAGCCCGTGCAGTGCAGCATCCGGGTGGGCCTCCGCTTCCATCCTGCTCCGCGTAAGGATGCTGGGTGCAGCTGGGGAGGAACCAGGAGCCTGACCGGGTAGGGTGAGGCTGCTCTGAACGAGAGAGGAGAGTTCTGAATCTCAGGCTTGTTTGTGTAGCACCAGGAAGGCAGAAAGACCACCAGACCGACCGGGCACCTCAAGCTTTTGCACCACCTCTGAGATTGCTGTGGCAGGGCTGGGGGGCCCCGGAGAGCAATGACGCTCCCACCCAGAGACTAAGGAGAGCTGCTCCCGCTCTTTCCTGGGCTGCCACGGGGACCCGGCAGGGCAGAGCCATCTGTCTGTGGGGCCTGTGGCCGGCAGAGCTCACGCCTCAACTGTTTGTGATCCTGCAGGGAAATTCCAACTCCGGGGCCCTTTTCCCTACTTTGTCTGGAAACATCCCCAGCCTGCCCAGACCTGACAATGGGTGGGGGTGAGAGGGAAGCTTCCTCGTCCTCCTTTGCAAGGAGATTGTCCAGCCCAGGCCTTGCATCCTCTTCCAGGCAGGCGGGGAGAGGAGAGAGACTCAGCGGGGCTCCTGAGTCCTGGAGCTGAGCTGGAAGCATCCTCTCCCCACGGCTGCTCGTGGCCCCTCTGTCCCTTTCGACGGGCCTTGTGCACACACCTGGTTCGTGCATCAGGCTAAGCCATGATTTGTTTAACCAACCATGATTGGCTGAGTAAGTTAGGGTGGAGTGGGATCACACAAGACACTCTGGTTAGGTTTATCCTAACCAAGGAAGCCACATCATAGCTTAGCGTGTTCTGTGACACCCCCCCCCCCGACTGAGGTTGGAGAGATCAGGGTTTCCTTCGACTTGGAGCCGATATGCCTCTACGCCCAGCGAGCGCAGCAGAGCCACGTTTTCTGCAGGGCACAGAAGACGCCTCCTAGAACCCTGCTGACTGCAAGTCCGGACAGCTGGGAGTCTGGGAAGGGGAGGGGCCCTTCACGCGACTTGGAGCCCCCCAACCTGCCTGCCCACCTTTGTTGGAAGCCTTGGGGCACAAGGAGGAAGGGGAGGGAAGAGAGGATTCACCTTCTTGGCTGTAAGGAGGCTTTCCAAGTTGAAGCCTTAAAAACTACCCACTCCTGGATGTGTGGAAAGAGAGGGGTGTGTGTGTGTGTGTGTGGCAAACCTGGGTGTGCAGAAGGAAGAAGAGAGATGCACTGCCCGCTTCGCCAATGTGTGGTCCCTTTCATCAAGAGGTTCTCCTGAGGCACCCCACTGAAATAAACAGAGGCAGTGCGGGAAGGGCCCTCAGCAGCTTGGTCCCGACGGGAACCGTTTAGGAGGTCGCCGTTTGGGCTTTCGAGTTGGGCAGCACCAAAACGCTGCACCACACCACAAGCAAAGTAAAAGGGCGCAGAGTTGTTTTACTTTTGATGAAAAAGGCCTGGTGCCTGGGTTGCCCCCACTTCCAAAAAGGCAGCTGGGTCCGCCCGTTGCTTCTGGGGTTGCAGTGCCCAGGGTGGAAGGCCATTCCGCCTCTCGCCTGTCTCCCTCCGTCCTCCCTGGCGGTCCAGTGCAGACTTCCTGCTGCTGGGCTGGGCAGGTTCCACCAGCTCCGTGCCAAAGTTTGCCCAACCAACTAAGCGTTTTATGTAGGACTCGGCCCGTGACCAATTTTAAAAATGCAACCCTTGGTTGTGTGCGCTTCCACGAGGCCCATTACCCGTACAAATAAGTGCAGGCGGGAAACTAAAGTGGTGGGGTAAGTAATCCCATGGAATCCCACCAAATTGTTGGAAGTCCTTTTCCTTGCCTTGGGGTTGGAGATCGATGGAGAATACAGCCATGTCGCCAGAGAAAGTGGCCTTCTCCTCCCCCCAGTGTTATGCCCTTGTTTTCCTGGCTACATCCCACGTTCAAAATGATCACAAACCTTAAAAGGCCAATAAATGCCACAGGGAGATCAAAGACATCTTCAGCCAGCGGCGATTTTCGCAGCCTCTTAGCGAGTCCCTCGAATTTCAAAGGCAAGCAAAGGCTAGCCCGAGCAGAGAGAGGCGGGTCAGCTTTCTAAACCAGGCAAGGCTCTGACCACAGGAAAGGGCCATCCAATGTTCTCCACGTTTGGATTATTCTGTTTCGGTCCCCAAGACAACAGCCAGTCCAGGGTGCATCCTGAGCCAGAGATGGCGAGCCTGCCACCCCAACCTTCAGTCCTGAAAACTGGGTGTCCTCAGATACCAGCCCCCTTCAGAGGACTCCGCGTTCAGTTCAGAGGCTCCGCTTTGGGACTGGGACCTGTGGGCTCCATGGATGGATGGAACACCTGCCTCCCTTGGAGACCCTCTGGCTTTTCCCTTTCCTCTTTTTTCCATGGGGGAGGGAAAGGGGGAGCATCTCACCTGATGAAGAGATGGAGGGAATAGGAATGCTGGCATGTGCTTTTATGCCGTTATGCCGTTTAGTTCTCCAGAAAAGTCCAGGCGTGAATTTGGGATTCCCTCAGTGGATGAACGTAGCTGTGCCTACGCAGAAAGAGCATTTCCCCTCTGAATACCAAATTCTCCCCCTCCCTGAAACCTCAACTGACCTCCCTTTCCTCTTTAGGACTGTTCAGTCCATCTTTGCACAGGCTGCCCCCCAGCTTATGGGGTTGATTGCAGACCCAAGGTGTATTGGGCAGACTTCTGGGTGGCACATGTAGAGGTGCCTAGAGGGCATTTAGGAGGGCGAGCAAGCAGAGGCCTCTCAGGGTCTGCTGGAAGGCTTTTGGGATGGGAGCATCTGGCTGACCATCCCTGGAGATGGTGCCGGGTGAAATACGCGTGTTGTCTTGTTCAGCCCCAGCACATCTTCTGTCCTCTGTATGAAGGGCTTGACATCGATCCCGATCCGGCCCTTGCTCCTTGTCCCCAGCTCAGCTTCCAAGGTCACCTTCAGTCCAGTCTAGGTCTCCTGTTGCCCCAGGCGGGCCGCGGCTGGTCTGGCCCAAGCGATTCGGCCGAGCGCTCCAAAGCTGGCAACTGCGCTCGCATCTGGGGTGCAAACGGGCTGGGCGCGGCCTCGTGCTCCGGCAGCAGCGTGGCTTGGCACGAGGCTCCGCTCCTCATCCGACCGTGTTCCCAAAAGACGTCTCCTTGCTTGCCTGCTAAGTTTCTTCAGGATATTTATAGCACGGCTTGGTGCACCTGCCCGGGCCTGTAACTCAAGACGGTGGCTCAGATGCCAAGGCAAGGGCTGAGCGGCGGGCCCTCCGAGCAAGGGTCCTGAAATAAGCGGGGAGGAGCGGGGTTTCCTTAGAGGCAGCCTCCAGTCAGCGTCTCTTCTCCCTCTCTTGCACATCCCATTTTTGTTCACCCGGTGCATCTCTGTGCATTACGCTAACATGCATTTTGTGTGCGCTTTCCTATTTTAGAGGCATTTTCGTATGCACTTTTTGTCTGAAGAATTGCAGTGCAAGAGAGAGGCGAATTCTGAAGATAACTGAGGGGAAACCGTGATTTGGTAAGAAAACCCAATGTCAGGAAACTCTGCCTTCTTCAAAGCAAACCAAGGCCTTCTCCACCCCCGACTCTCTGGCTGTGCGTTCTCCCCACCGCGGCTCCGTCAGCCACTTTCTCCCAACTCCCTGCCACCCCAGGGTGTCCCTTCCCCTTTAGTTACCCAGTGTGGGGGAGGGGAGGTGGATTCCTTTTCTTTTATTTGCATTCTTAAAGATTCCAGTCCACAAGAGGCTGGCCAAGGCTCTGGGTCCAGACGAACACCTCCATTTTCTGATGACTCGGAGGCAATGAAGGTGGCACAGTAGGATTTTGGCTGGAACTTCCCTAAAAAGTACGTTAGAGCAGGCCTTCTTGGGCACCTTGGATCACGTCATCAGTCACTCCGCCGGGGCCAGGCTTCAGGGCCTCGTCCGTCCTTCTACCCTAACGTCCAGGGGTAATGGTGCCAGTGACGGCAAGAGGAGGACAGCTGTCTTTTCCTTTCAGCCAGAGGGTAGGAACAGAGTACAGGAACGCAGCATTCTGAACAAAACGCCCGGCTCAGTTTGCACTTCCTAATTGTGTGGATCTGCGGGGTCAGGTGGAGGGAGGCTGGACTAGACCTTTAGAATCGGGCAGCCACGGGCCTCTCTCGGCCTCTGGCCGAGCTGCCCAGAACTCTCCTTCTGCACTTCTTAGGAAAGGAGCTACCTGTGGTTTCACACCACACAAAGTCTGGTCCGACCACCACACACTGAATGGGCTCCAAACGGGATCCACTCCCGTTCCTGCCAAGACACGTCATTGTTCCCTTCTCAGGCCCTCCCTCCTCGCTCTCGCCCTGCAGAGGCCCGGAGGACGATCCGCGGCATTGCTGCTCAGCCTTTTGCCAGAAAGGCCAGCTGCCGACCCAGGAGAACTTCTGCCCAGATCTTTACCTACAGGGCAAAAGCTCCCAGGGAAACAGAGCTGGTCACACTCCACGCGAGGCCCGGAACAATTTTATTTTAACTCTCGTTGGAGGACTTCTGTTGTGCCTCTGCGGCTCCAGCTCAAGGGAAGGGATCCTGTTACAAGCATCTAAAGATGGCGAGGAGCTAAAGATGTTCCATCTGGAAGATTAACTGCTGGCAGCCGAGGACTCCTTCGCCCGCCTCTTGGGGAGGTGAGAGGCTGGAAGAAGTCAGCTGGGCTGCTCCCGCCCATCCCAGGGGACGGGAGCCCAACTTTACGAGGCGGAACTTCCAAGGACTGAAACAGAAGCTGCCACCCTAAGATTCAACTGGCAATTTCAATATTTATCCTTGCATTTGACTCTTAAAGCCACATGAGCATTTTTGGAACCTCCGTCATCTCTATTTTGGTCCTTTTAATAAAAGTGATGCAACCTCTCTCAAATTCTGGGTTGCAATTTGCAAAACGGCTGATCCGAATGAATTGCTTCAATAATAATAACGTGGAGATGGTGACTCCAATATGAGTTATCTGCTGGCAGCAGCTTGCTAGATGGTTCCTTCCCTGAACGTTTCCCTTCTAAACGTTCCCTTCTACTGAGCGACTAACATCCTGAAGAGGAGATTCAGAATATCCTGGTTGGGGGTCTCAAGGGGCAGAACCAAGGAAGAGGCTTCACCAGTTTCCAGCAGCTGCTGCCCTTGGCACCTCTGAGCAAAGACCAGGGTCGAGTAATGGCACGGGAGGGACAGATGCGTTTGCTGCTGTCTGGCCTTCTTCTGCTTGCATTGGTTGATCCATCCTTGCTTAAAAACGAAACACATCACCTGCAATGCTTGCTATGCACATCTGGATGAGGAGTGCTTCATTGTTTTGCTACCTGGCTGCTCTGTTTCTAAGCTCTTCCAAGATTTCATAGACAGGAAGCCAGTGCAACCGTCCGCTCCCTCTAAATGGCAGCCATTCTCCTTTCACTGCTCAGGAGGGACGTGGAAGTTGCTCCTGCGCTTGGAGGATCCATGTACTTCCTTCCTAACCCAGGACAAGGAGACCTGGAGCATAAAACTGTGAGGACCAGGGTTGATGGAGTTGATCCAAGACATTTGGAGGACTGCAGCTTGCCTAACCCGGTCTAGCCTCATTAAGGTTGCACAAACCTATCTCTGCTCCTTGAGGCCAAAAATTCCATAAATTAATCATATGCTCGAAATCCTGGCTTTTGTTTGTCCCAGATTTATATCCCAGTAATCTCCTTGTATGGCCAGTGTTATGAGAATCTGAGAAAATCTCACTGTCTCCGTGCTACACAAATACAGGAATTTCTTCCATTCTATGCTTGGCAGAATCATTCTGAGAAGTTTGCTCTGAGAATTGTGGGGTTGACTTTTGACTTGGACTTGGCCACTAATAGAATATTCATCACCCGTGGTAATGTATTCTTCCTAAAGAGTGTTTTACTCGAGATGGAAAGAATGGTGTGCATATTTCAGGTTTCCAAATCCGTGTTTCTGAGTAATGGATTGTCCTCTTCAAAAGAGCTCTCGCTGCCATCTCCTCACTAATGTTCTAACAATGGCCGTCAAAATAGCAGCAGTGTTGTTTGCCAAGTAGGCATGGAATTCATGAGCTTAATCTTTGTGTGTCAAAATGTTTAACACCTCCATCACCTCTCCCATCCCTCACCCCTGGGGGATCTGCAAATGAAAGCTGGTAATGGGAGTACATTGGGTCAGTGCTGCCAGATAGCAGGACCGTGGCAGTTGGAAGCCAGACAGTGGCTCCATTTCATCACCATCTATTTTAGCCTTCATTGACCCTCTAGAACAATGAGCAGAGTAAACAATGGATATTCCACAGTAGCTTTTGTCTGGGTGACTCAGAGCCTGGTGGTTTTACAAGGATGAAGTCAGCTTCAGTTGACTTCCCTTCATCTCAGGCTGCAGGTCACTGAAGAAGCAGGAATCAGAGATGGATAACTAGGACTTCATTTTTTCTGGAGGCCCAGGCAAAATCAGTTGCCTGCTGGGGCTTGAACTGGATGAGCAAAGTCAAGGTGTCATGAAGAATCAAGCTACATCCTTGGGTGTGTCTATCTTCGTAAGCACAACCACCAGTTATGATGAGGAGAGGTCAGGCAGAGTCTGCTGTTGCTCAAGCAAGGATTCAAGTGTGATCTGGAAGGACATCAGACAGGTAGGGGTTGTTCTTCCTTCCCTGAATCCTGGACAAGTACCTTAGAATGAAACAGCTCTAAGAGTTGCCAGGTTAGAATCAGGCCATTTTCTCAAGTCAGATGGAAATTCTCTTAGAAATCTTCTGAGATAGGTACTAGTTTACAGTTCCCTGTGTCCTGCAGAATATTCCTGAAAATGGATTTCCTCCAGAAATGGAGCTGGGAAGAACCCTTGAGGACCAACATGGTTAAGGTTTTGGTTGGGGCAGGGAAACACGGATTTAAGTCCACAAAGCTAACTGACTTTGGTCCAGTCATGCACTGGAGCCCTCAATGGGAGGTCAGGTTATAAATAAAAAGTGGGTAATCCTTCAGTTAATAAGGTTTCCTTTTCACAAGGCCAGAATGTTTGCATTGGTTTCAGAGAATACAAGGTGTCTTTCTTTTCGGGCAAGGCAACGCTACAAGAGAAGGTGGCCACTTAAAAGCTCAATAGGTTTGTTTGGGAGACATTGGTCTAGGCCATAATGGTCATTTTCAAGCTACGGCAGTTGGCTTCTCACTGTCTTGAGGGCGTGTTGAGTTACACTAACTTGTAAACGGTGCTGGAGTGGCAGACACGCTTGGCACACTTGCACTCTGTCACCTCCACAGAGAGCATCCAAGAAGGAACATTTAGTTGGCTAAAATCAGAACCACGGTGACAAAACAAAGCAGCAGCTTGAGAGCGTCAACGTTGGAGAACAACAAGATGGAAACTCCTTCTGCTTCAAGAGAGTAGCTTAAAGGATGGGGAGGGAAGTCCGTGTCGGCCCGTTCAGGAACACGCTGTTCCCCGCGTTTCAGCCCCAAAGGAGAAGCAGAAAGGCTGGAAGTCCAACGCCAGAATGTCTTCTGCTGCCTTGTTTCCTCAAACTTCCCAAATAACCTGGAACTGGAAAAGAGAGTTCTGGGCATATTCTTCTATGCACATTCAGGCCAACAGTCGCTTGCCAGTTTGGAGTTAACAGTCTAAACTGCCATCTATACTGGAGCTGGCGTTTCTTGGCTATATTAACACCTACGGCAACAGTTTTACTCGGCCACCATATATATTTAATTGTATCGTTTTAATCGTTTTATGCTTTTATAATTGTACGTCGCCCGGTGTCACTTGTTGAGGTGGGCAGCTCTAGAAATCAAATCAATCAATGAATTAATCAATCAATCCCTCCCCTTTGCCTTTAAAGAAGAAACATAGACAAAGACGAGGAAATTATCCCAAGGAGGCTAAATGAAAATGTGAGGAGAGCCAGGAGGTGCGTCTTCCCTTTCCTCCTGCTAAAAATGTGCATTACTGAGGACTAGAAGCTCTTTTTAAAGAGGCTAATTGGCGGATGACGGAGTGAGAAAAGCAGGAAAACCGTGTTTGTTGCTGAGAAACCCTTTGCTAAGGGAGATGTAACATTTCGTGTCAGAAGTCCAGCTGTTTGCACGTTGTGCGTTTTGATAATTCTGTCATTCCATTCTGACCAGGCCGACCGCATTTTTTTGAGAGATAAAAAGCCGTCTGCCTGGGAACAATCAGTGAAAACGTCAAGGACACAAATGAAAAACGTCCATGAAGAAAATTACGACTACAAACAAAAAGGGGAGGTGGCAGGAGAAAATTTTAAATATGACTGGTTGCGGCCAAAATGTTCAAAATATTCTGAGTACGTAATTAACCTCTGGAATTCATTCACACGAGCCACGGTGATGGCTCTAAAAGGAGATCGGGCATGTTCACGAAGGTTGGGCCTCTTGAGGCCTGCCAGACCTGGACCCCGTCCTCCCTCCAAGCCCCAGTTGCAGGGAGCAAGGCAGGCCGGGGGGGGGGTCCGGCCGCTGGACCGGGGTGGCCTGGGCTCCCTCTTCTTCACGTGAGTTCTGAGGGCTACAAAGGGGTCTCGGTCACGCCTTGCCTGATCCAACCGGGCTGGTCTTGCGTTCCTTGCTCAGAAGGCAAATCGAAAGCCAGCGCAGAACAGCAGAGCCCCCCCGCATTGGCGGCCACATCCGGTCCAGGGCTAGGCTTCGAGGCATTTCGCGTCCTCCGTTCTTCAGACCCAGGTTGCCAAATCCACCACCGTTGCAAAACCAGCATTTCCTCTGTTTGCGACAGGGGCACGGCCTCGACGCGAGCAGGCGGGTCAACTCACCAGAGAGCAGAAAGAAAAGGGTGACCGAATCGTAGGACTTCCTCCCGTGACCTTTGGAGGCGTCCGCTGACTTGCAGACTGTCGTGCTGCACTGCAGATGGATGGAAATCACCTTTTTGCAAAGCAGCCCTGTGGTTTAGGAAATCCGACAGACCACGAGTGTAATTCTAAGGTCTGACTGCAGTTCAGTTCGATCGTTTCAAGCAGCATATGACTTCTTTCCTCTCTAAAAGCATTGCAGTCCATAGACAGGCGTGGATGAATTTACCGCATCTACGGATCAGGATGCTGGGTCCGTAAACGCACCCAGCTCTTGTATGCAGAGGCTCCGTTTACTGTCGTTCCTCACAAAAGCAGACATCTGCTCCCACAAATTCCAATTCCATCGGGCTTAGAAAAGGAATCCCCCGGGTCGGCTTTGCCCCCACCTCAGCCCACCTTCCCAGCTCAGCTGTCGTCCCCTTTAACAGAACCAGGCACTTCCTAAGCAACCCTTGTCCCGTGCCCCGCAGTAAGACCCCTACGGGCTCCTCTGAAAGAGATAGGTGGGCAGTTGGGATCTGCTCTCTGGGGGACCCTGGCCTTTGTCTGAACGGCGCAGGGCAGCTGGGTGTCCTCCGTGACTCTCTTGGAGGCTGAGTGGCATCGGCCGGGCGCAGAGAGGCAGCAAACAAACCCTCCTCCAGGCTGGCATTCTTCCTGAGCGCTAAAACCCAATCCTTTAATCCTCTCCTCTCAGCACCTGCCCCAGAGAACACGGCACCCAGCACAGCTCCTGCAAGGCTTCCCCTTGTTCGCTGGCCCCGGGGGTCAGCGATGCTGCCGGTCAGCGTTGACAAGCTCTTGGCGAGGGCTCATGTTGCAGGCCAGTTGCAATGAATGCTCTCTGGAAGGGGTTCTCCCTCCTGGGCACTGTCCTCCGGTCCCAGGGCCACAAAGCAGGGGGACTTCTGCAGGAAAGAGGTCCTGCTTCCTAGGCCCCCCCCACCCCCCGTTCCTCGAGGGATCCAGGCCCAAGTCACAGCAAAACAGTCCGACTGCAAATGGAGACGGCTCACCGCCGGCCCAGGGGCTGCAGTTTGGTGCTGCGAGACATGTCGCCTTAAGAAAGTGGCTCCCCAGCCAGGGTCCTTGGGAAGTGCCGGACAACCCCGGCCAGAACATGATTCGGGGGGCGCTGCACCCGTCTGGTGGCCGAGAGCACAGGTGAGAAGGGAGGGGCACCGACCGCTCTTGCCCTAGTCCTGTTTCTAGCACTAGCCCCTCTTTTTCTAATCATAAACCAAGGCCAGGATTTACAGAGAAAGAAAGGGAAAGGGAAAGGGGGATAAGATGGTTTTAAGCAAGCCAATCAATTCTCGCATCATTAGTAGCTTGGGGTGATGCTGGGCTATAGATTTTCCATTGCTCCCGCACCCATCACAATACGTGGCACTGTAGCCACTGGATTTCTTTCAGGGTAAAGGTAAGAGGGACCCCGTTCTCGGAGCTAAAGAGACCGTGCAAAAATGGCATTATCCTACGGCACCTTATCATCGCCTGACAGTATTGCCCAGGACTCACGGTAAGCCGAACGATCACAGGGAGCAGGTTTATCACAACCTCACTGCAAGAGGAGAGTCAGCTGGGTTCCTGTCCACGTCATTTTCAGAGGAGTTCATTCCGAATTCCGTTCCATCCCTGGAAAAGTTGTACTTAAATGTTAGACACTTGGATGGGAGACTACTAGGAAATCCCAGGGCTCTAGGCTAGACTTGGAAATCAAAAAAACATATTGTCCAATCACTTCTGTGCTACTGCCAAGAAAACTACAGAGACACCTACGTGAAGTCACCCAGAGCTGGGCTTGATGTGAAAGAGTTACTTTTTCCCCCCTCTTCACACACAGGTACAGGTAGTCCTTGTTTAGTGACTGTCTCAAACAGCGACTGTTCACAGTTATGACGGTGATGAAAAAATCACTTTGCAACCAGTTCTCGCATTTACAACCTTCACAGGTCTGTAAAGCTGAAGGTCAGATCATAAGCATAGATGCAGTTTCGCTTAGCGACCGCTTTGCTTAACGATTGAGTGGCTGGTCCCAATTGTGGTTGCTAAATGAGGATTATCTGTAACCCCAACAACCCCAAATTTCAATTTCTGACCGATGTAGAAATAGCTTACTTATTTTCCTGTCCAATAACATAGAACTGCTACTATCGCTATTTATTGTTCTTTGCTTTGTGTGTTGGTTTTAATCTTATGTTTGCCACCCAGAGTTGGAATTGTCAGATGGATGGCTATATATAAATCAAGATAGATAGATAGATAGATAGATAGATAGATAGATAGATAGATAGATAGATAGATAGATAGGAGATACACACACACACATTTATATAGCAGAAGGTGAAGGGCTCACTTTCAGTCTACGAGGGTGTCTTGGATTACATGTGTATTAAATTCATTTAATTGGGAATTGTGGAGGGTCAATTAAGGCTTTAAGTATTAACTGAAAAGTTGGCAAATATCTCCTTTTCCAGCTGGAGTTTCAGGGGTCACTCTAAAGAACCTAAGGCTGAGCCAACTTCTTCAAAACTGGAACAGGATGTGTGGGTACGGCAAGGATTCTTCTGATAAGGTTGCCCGGGCCAGCTTACAGGCGCCTTCAACTCCAGTCTAAACAGCAGACGCCCTAACCCTGCCGCTGAAAGAGGAAAACTTGCACTTAAGACGCTGCAATTTTGCTGGCCTGTATCTGCAGCTGGCCTCCCCCCCACCTGAGAGCAGCACCCCCACACAAAGCGTGCCCCCCCATCAGCCGAACTGAGGCTGGGGTGGGCGTTCAGGTCTTGGAAGGGCCATCTGCAGGGACCCCCGTTGGCTCTTCAGGGCCCACCTCTCTCTTTTACAAAGATACAGAGCCGGTACAAATAGCCGGGCTGGGTCAACAGCTGTTTCCGGAGTGGGGCCGAAATGCCCACTGGGAGATTAATTTATGGCTGCAGACGGAGGGCCACCTGGTCTGATGGGAGCAGACACGAATCTTGCCCCGATGGTGGTGGGAGAGTCCCTTGGGAAACGTTTCAGCTTGTGAGGAAGGGGCCCAACATGGCTAGTTGACCACACCCCTGCTTTGCTGGACCCAAGAAGGCTGTGGGGAGCGGGGGGTGAGGGTCCCCCCGTGACCCCACCTGGAATGGGAGCAGGAAGACAGGGCACCGCCCTGGACTTTCAGGCAAGCTCAGGCCTTGCAGAAAACTGCCCACGCGGGAGGGAAACCTATCAGGAGGACACCAAGCTGGAGAAAATCAGGAGTTTGGTAGCCACTTTTCTGGCTCATAAATCTTCACTGGATGCACAGAGCGGCTCGAGTGACCTCTGAGAAAGTCCCCTGTGGCTCATGAAAGCTGGTGCCTTTTAGCAAACCTCGTGACTTCTCTTGATTTTTGCTGCTGTAGATTAAGGGCCCTCCTGCTCCAATGTCCACGCGATGGAGAAATCTCCTGTATGCTGACTGTTGTGGTTTGGACCCCCCACCCAACACAGGGTGGCTTGAGACATGCAGTCGGTCAGGGCCACCCACCTTTCTCAAGGCATGCTTGGGATGCCAGCGTCTTAGCACATGCCGGCCATGCGCTGGCTGGGATACGGGGATCCCGTTAACGGCAGCTTTAGCTGAAGGGCTGAGGAGGAATGAAGAGGCTTTGCTGGGGGGCTGGGGCAGCCACCTGGGGGCGCGGGAGGGGGCCCGACTTAACTCAGGTGGCACAGTTGGGGCTTGCTTGGCCCGGAGCGGGCGGTGAAGCACAGGAGAGCAGATCAAAGGGAGGCAGGAGATCCCTCTGGGATCTGGGGTGGGCAACATACCCGTTCTCGGATCCTCCAGTCAGCGCGAGTGTAATGCAAACCCGGCCCTCTCCGATTACGAGCGCTTGCCTTTTTCCTGTATTTAACTGGCTTCCGGTTTGCTCGTCCGGCTGGTCTCCGAGTCCTGCTCCCCTCGCTTCCTCGCCTTTCCCGGCCCTTCCTCGAACAGCCACAATTGGCTTCCTTCGCCCTGATCCCTCCGGCGCGGATGGCTGGGGGTTGAGAGCCAGAGTCAGGGCATCCAGCCCCCGTCCCTTACAGCCAGGATCGGTTGCCGGTGTCACCGGGATGGGGCCAATGTCCAAAAGGAGCCAGGTCGAATGCCCTTCGGCACCTTTTCCTCGGTGGCAGCCCTCCTTGATTATCCTCCCCAAAGCTGGCCAGCGGAAGGGCTGCGTCTCATCGGCTTGACTGGCCTCGGTGATCGGAAGACTGACGGGGGCTTGACAGGCCCCGGGCTCCAGGCCTGGCTTCTCGCTCTGAAGGCCCTTGCTCCAGCCAGCCCTGGCCTTGGCCCTTTTTTCTGGTAGCCCCAGAGCCGGCCTGTGTGGGCTGGGCCTGGCACGACCCCATAAAGGACTCCGTGGCTGTCTTTGAAGCGGGCTGTGGGCTTCTCCTTGGAGCCTCTGCTGAGCCTCTTGATCTTGCAGCTGTCACCCCCAAGGCCTTCCTCCCCTCTTCTTTCCCCGCCTGAACCATCCTCCTGCTGCCGATTTGGAGAACCAAGGGGCTTCCACAACCCGGAATCTGCCTCTCAGGAGTCACCAGGACCCTTTCCAGGGAAAGGGGATCTGTAGCATCTTGGCCCCTGGGCCAGCAGCTACAGCCTACAGCAGCGTTTCTCAGCCTCAGCCACTGTGTGGGCTTCAACTCCTACAATTCCTCAGCCAGCACACATGGACTTCAACCCCCAGAGTTCCCCAACCAACCAGGCAGCTTCCTTGCTCACGTCTTCACACCAGGAAAAAGGCCTTGGCCAGTGGCATTATCAGTTGCATCTGAAATCTGTTACACGACTCCAAGCAAGTTTCCAAAGCAGCGAGACCTTCAGAAATCTTAACGCGTGCTTGAAAGAGCTTCCAACACGAGGGTGGGATCAAAGGAAGCCGTTTTTCCTCGGGCAGGGAGGGCCTGCAAGGCATCTACTGCAAGACCTCCTGAGGCGTGACTTGATACAACAGGCATGGATTGAAACAGCCGACAATATTTTGCAGCTGAAGCTCAAGCAGCACTTCTAGAGAGGTTGATAATAAAAGGGGAAGGAGAATCACGAAGCCAAGACAACTGCAGTGAAGGCACCGAACCAGGAATTGCCACTGCCAAGAGCCTCGGCTGCTGAACGCCAGCTGCAACGTCTCACCTCTGCCAGACTCTCTCACCTGCTTGACCTCCTCTGCAATGAGAACCTCAAAACTGGCCTTTTTAAGAGGTTCCAAGGGAACATCTGGGAACGGTGTCAACATACGTAAGTCACACAAAGGGCTGTGCAGGCTGGAGATTATGGGAGATGAGTCCAACACATCTGGAGGGTACCAGGTTGAGTATACTTTACCTATATTGTTCAGTTTTGCTCCAAAGGTCCAAGGCAACCACAGAGGGCTCCTCCGTGGTCCTCCTCTTTTCACACCTTCAAGGAGAGGGCAGTCTGACCAGGGACAGCAATCCAATTTTACGGAGTCCAACGCTTTTGGCCATCGCCCTGGGCAATGATTCATCCCTTAGGCTGCACACTGCAGGATACGATTTCAGGAACAGCTCAAAATAAAGCATGTGTAAGGAGCTGAGCTCCAGTTTAGAAAGGAACTCTGAGCTGACGTTGAAATAGTTGGGACAACTCAAACTTTGGCACAACCAATGGAGAAAGCATAGGAAGAGTAAAAGGGGAAACACCCAGCCGAGAGGGGAGTCCACACGATGAAGCTGTCAGTGCCTAAGTCCCGTGGCGCTGAAGGAGTGGGTCACGGCAGCCCCACAGGCGAAGATGCAGACCCAGAACTTCTTCAGGTGAAGACAGAGACAGTCTCCATACAATTTTGCCCCCTTCAATTCCTGGTCTTTGAAGCAAACATGGGGGAGACGGGCAGCTCTTCGAAAGATGCCTTCTGCACTGGTGTGTTGCTTCAGAGTCTTCAAACAGAGGACTTCTTCTTCCATTAATCTTGGGTCTCAGGTCAGTCCTGAAGCACGCTGGAACACAGCTCACGCACCAAGCCAAGAGCGGTTGCGTGGACCAGCAAACGCTGGACAGAAATAGGTTTCTGTCCCAAGAACTACCTGCAAGCCATGTGCGCGTAAACCCTCTTCCATTTATCTACAGATCATTCCTTGAGAGATGTAAATACAATTCCTCTGGCCATGGTCATTCCCTGAACAATTCAGCCCCAGGAACTCCCTCAGAGTAGCAGCACTCCTAAGCAGCTGGGAATTGAAAGAACCCCCCCCCCCCCATGGAAAACATGACAGGTAAAAGACGTAGATGGACCATGGACCAGCAGCAACACAGCTATTTGCCTGTAGCAGTTGCTTCCCACTGGGATCTCCCCTTTCCAAGAAGATGGGAAAGTTGAACCGCTGCCCCTTCCAATGTTTCACAGACAACACACTGGCAAGATTTTAGCTCCTATTCCTCAGCACCACCTCTGCCTTCTGTGGTTGCGGAATCTGCTCAGCTACGCCTTCTCAGTGCATTGTCTCGCAATTGCCTCAACTACTTTCAAAGCCGGGAAAGAAATTTGGCTAAAAGATAACAGGAAAAAAAAGTCTGCAACATAAAAAATAAATTTCGTAACATATTACCAGCAACTTGAGACAAACCCACCACCACCACAGGGCAACTTTGTGCCAACCCTGTATACCTGGCGGTTGGCCCCATTCAGTTCAGTGGGACTGACTCACAAGTCAACACAGTTGCTCTAAGGCAGCCTGGACCCCTCCAGATCCGTTGGGCTGTAACACCTGGTTTACACAGCTCGCTAAGCCATCGGGTTGGTTCATTGTTTTCGTTTTCGCAATGCATGTGTGAGCCTAGCCAGTGTAGTTTGCAAATGTTAGAATACAGTCTGCGTGAACCTAGTCTACTGGGACTGATTCAGTAAACCATGGCTTAGTGTGATGTGTAAGGGGAGTCGGGTCCTACTCTCTGCATGGATGGGAGCTGTAACGCCAGCTGGGGAAGGGTCTGCTGAGCTTGATCCACCCGTCCACTCAAGACAGAGTAGGAGGTAGGTGATGGCACTCCACCAATGCACAGAGATGCCGAAAGCGTGGACCGGTGACCGAATATCCCTGGGGTCCTCTGTGGAGGGGGGTGGGGAGATCAGGACCGCCCACAGCCCAGCTGTCCAGACAGCAGGGATCCAGGGGGCAAGCTGCAGGAGGGACTCGGGCAGTTCGGCCAGAGGAGATGCAGAAGACCACCTCTCTCCAACCGAGTCCTTTTGGGGTCCAGAGATCTTCTGTCAAAGCCGGGACATTCCAGCGTTTCCCAAAAGATGAAAGTCGTTCAGGGAGCCACTTTGTTTTCCCCACTGCTAGACAGAACATCGCAACCACACCTCAACGCTTCCTCCTCGGGCAATGTGGCCCTTCCACCACAGCAGGGCTGCATTCAGGCATGCACTCCTGCGCTTGCAGGGGAGCGTTATTGCACTGGGGGGCCCTCTGCTGGAGCAAAGGGGTAACGCCCGAGATCCCCAACTCCGCGGCCTGTCGCGCCTTCGCTTACACGCGCACCCGTTGGGGCAAAACGCACAGAAGGCAGACCGATCTGGCGCCATCCTGCGATCAGGCCTCACCGTGCTCACAAACGGAAACTTGAGGACCCCCTTGAGCAGAGCCCAGTGAAAAGGTTCCCTGTGTGCTCACTCCAGTAAGAACTGCACGCTCTCTTGCACAAGCCTTGCTCCCTCGCCGTGACATTGTCATAGTAGGCCTTTATGGCCTCTGGCCTTAGTGCACAACCATGATTATGTGACAGTTCTTTCAAGAAGGCCTGCTTTGCTAGACAAGGCTTAACCCGCGTCAGCTCGGCCAAACACAGAGGAGCCAAAACTAGGATATGGGTTGGTGAGGCATGGACCCCAACAGACGAGGACCTGAGATGAGCCGGCCAACGTGGACACGCCTCGTTGCCTCACTTCCCCGCCTGTGAGGTCAGCTCTCTCTGCCCCCGGCTGCGGGCGATAAGGAAGCTCAGCGACAAGGACCTTCTGCTAGGACCCCTTGGCACGTTCTACCCTTTTCATAACTCCTAAACAAACGCTCCACTTTGCCTTTTATAGCTGAAAGCTGCCCCACAAGGCTGGTCCGTCCAGGCTCCCTTGCGGATGCAGCATTCAGAAGCGACTCTACAGAGAGGAACAGGAGCCGGAAATAGTCCAGAATGATCCAAGTGTTAGCCTGTCTCACCTCTTGCAGAGGACCCACAGAAAGCAAGCCGACCTGGGCTACCACGTTTTAGCCCGGTGTGTTGTGCAAACCCACTTGTGCAATTAGGTTGAGGTTCCATGGTGTAATGCCAACCCAGAACATTGGCTTTTTGGGGTAAGCCCTGGTTCAGTTAACTGTGGGGAAGCGTGTCACTGAATGCAACCAAAGGAAGTTGGGAAGAAGCTGTGGTGGTTTCAGCTGCGCTTTCCGATGCTCGGTTACAGGCTGAATCCACACATGACGATGGGCCAGGATTTGTTTTCCACGTGGATTGTTGAAGAAGCCTCCGTGGTCCACTTCATACCTCATGCGAGGCTATTATCCTTGGTTTATAAACCATCATGGCAGAACTCACACAGCGTGCTACCATAAAATGAAGTCTGTCCCTTTTTCCATGGGGTGCTGCTTAAAGCACTGGACCATCTACAGATGGCTTACTAGAGGCCTCGGGGGACCCACAGGCCCACGTGGCAGGAAAAGCTCTGCGCCAGCTCCAAAGAGCTTGTGGAAAATCTCCTGCTTCCATCCCTGCGTCAGGGTTGCACACGCTCCCCAGAGGGAAAGCCAGACCGCCCCTCGGGACGGGTTCGTTCGCAGGAACAGGCTGAGGCCTTCCGCTTTCTCCCCAGAGGATCTCCCTCTGGCCCCCGATGCCGGCCTCAGAAGAGAAGAACCCGGCAGACGCTCTCCAGCCGGTCAAAGCAGACCAGGCCCAGCCCAGCCCGGATTCCTTTCCCTGTCGTCACCTTGCCCTTTCTTTCCGTTGATCAAAATGTGCAAAATACAACCCTGAGGCGAAACCACCGAACCCTGCGCATGAAGCCAAGTTGTCTTATGTAACAGCTGCCCATGAGATCATCCGCAACTCCCCCCCAGAGAAAAACCCTGCGATTAGATTAACTGGATGACATCACCGTACCTGCAGCCAGGTCCACTGCCTTACATGGACATCAGCCAAATGCTGCTTGCAGCCCTGGCCACCGCGCAGCAGCAGCAGCAGCGGCAGGCAGGCCCCGGGGGTGGGGCGAGGGGGGCAGGAGCAGGAGCAGGAAGTGGGGCTTCCTCGGCTGATTGAGGCTCCTGCTTGAGTTTCTGTCCTTCCCTTGCTGGCCTCTGTTTTTTGGCAAACCCCATCCCCCAGGCTCTGAACAGACCTGCCCAGATTGCTTAACCCTTCAGGCAGCAGCCTGGCTCCGTGCAGGTGGAAAAGGCGTGGAGAACAGGACCGAAAACAGCCACCCACGGGGGACTTGTAATCCCTTCCCCGCAAGCCATGGTTAAAGCTTAGCCCTTTCCTTTAGAAAGAAGGTGACCAAAGGTCGCCATGCGAAAGGGAGGAACGGAAAGGCAGTAAAACAGGCTTCCTCTTCGCAATAATTGGGGGGGGGGGCGCCACTGAGCGGGGAGAGGGAAAAGAGCCTCGCAGCTTTGCTTCCAAGGGGGACAGAATGAGCCAGCAGCTGGCACCCCCTAAAATTAGGAACCTGAGCCGCGAAGGGCAGAGCCAAAGCAAGCGGGAGGGCTTGGCGGCCCCACCGACTCAAAAGGCGCCAGCGTGACACGAAGATGGCCAGGCGCCAGTCTTGGCGGGCCCTTTGGGCTCCTTCGGCCACGCGGGCCACCGCTGCAGCTGGACACCCGGCTGATCCCGGGGCTTCTCTTCCAGCACGGCGCGCGCGAGCTCCACCGGCCCGAAGGGAGCTCTCGCGCTCATGGCCGCGCGGGCACAGGACGCCGTGCGAGCGAATCAAGGAGGCGGGCAGACGCGTTTCCGGACGCGGTGGCGAGAGCGCATCAGGCCGCCTCGCCCGGGACTCCGTGCTTTTAAGGGCGGCGGGGAGTCACGCCACCCCCGCAAGCGCGCTCGGGCCTGCCTTCTTTCGCGCTTCCCACGGCTTTAGGGAGGCGGCTGGCGGGGCTCCGCCGCGGGGCCGCTTCGCCCCACAGCGAGGCCGCCTCCCGCGCTGCGTCTGGCTCCGGCCCTCCCCTCTCTCCCCCTCTCCCCTCCCGGACGCCCCCTGGGGCCGGGGAGCCGCGGATCAGCGGGCCCTCGTCGGGAGCCCTCCCCCTCCGGCCTCCCCCCGGCGTACACCAGAAGGGGCCGTGAGACCCCGGGGATGGAGTGGCTGCTGAAGCCGAGCCCTTGCCGAGGGGGCGCTCAGGAGGCAGGCGGGGGGGCAGTCTCCTGCTTCTCCTCCACAGGCCCCCCGACCCTTTTCCCAAGCACGGAGGGAGGGAGGGAGGGAAAAACTCCTGCCGGTCAGCTGGCCGGCTCCCTCCCCGCGTCGAAACCCCGGCCCCGCGAGCGCCTCTGCTGGAGGCGCGCCCTCCGAAGGGACGGCCGCCCCTTCAAGCGGCAGCCCTGGGGAGGCTGGAAGCGGAGCGTCTGCCTGCGCCCCGCCGGAATGCAGGCGCGGGCAGCTCCCCTTCCCGGCTGGGAGCAAAATGCCCTAATATGGAGCGGAGGCCGGAGCCCCCGGGGATCGCGCCGCCCCGCAACACCCGGCAGCCGCGGCTCTGCCCTGCCCTGCCTCTGGACGGCTAGCACGGCGCCTTGCACCCCCCAAACCGCCTTTGCCTTCTGGGCTCCGCAGCCCAGACAGTCACCCCGGGGAGGGGGCCGGTTCCTGGGGGTGGGGGCGGGGGGCAATACCGCAAAGCAAACTCTGGGCATCACCCCCTCCTTGGCTAGAGGAGAGCTTGGGCAGGGGCACAGAGGCACCTCCCTGCCCCTCTTCTACGGCAGCCGAGGAAGGGCAGGGAGAAGCCAGGCTATGAGATCCCTGCCACCAAGGAGAGCCCTTCGCTCAGGGGGCTTTTAGAGGGGCTTTGCAGCTCCTGCCATGGTTCTGCTCCAGCCAAGCCCTGAGAGGGCTGGGCTCGAGGGAGGGGCTTCCAAGCCAGCCCCCACGAGACGCCGGGCCAGAAGCACCCCGGCCGGGTCCAGAAAGCCACCCTTCATTTTTATCGCCAGGCTCTCTCCTTTTAAGAACGAACCTGAGGGAGAAACCAATCCTTTTCTGGCCCTCTATGCGCTCTGCAAGGCAGAGCAATGATTTATGCGCATGACGTGAGTGCATGTTGTACTCTCATTCTCTTCCGAAAGACAAAACAAAGCATTTCAGGCAGCGTGGAGCAGCCAGATCTTCACTCCCCACTGAAAATGTAAGTGGGGTCAAGCCGCTGCTGCTTGGCGGGGGCAGCCCTCTCAAGCCTGCCCTCCCCCCGCTCCTGGCAGGATTGGAGTAGATCTCCCATCATCCCCACCCAGCAGTAGCTTCAGGAAGGCATTGGTTACACTCACCCCTAATGCTAACGCAGGCGCAGCATGGAAGGGTTGAGTCTATTTGCAGCTCTAAGCCAGCATTCCTCAACCTTGGGGACTTTAAGATGGGTGGACTCCAACTCCCAGAATTCCATGGCCAGCATGCTGGCAGGGGAATTCTGGGAGCTGATGTCCACTCATCTTAAAGTCCCCAAGGTTGAGAAACACTGCTCTAAGCCACAACAGGTAAGCTAAACATGAACCAGCCACGTCATGTGCAGTCTGTCCAGGACTCTTTGCACTGGGAAGACCCAGCTACTGCCCCCGCACTCTGCTGCCCCCCCCCCCCCGCTCTTTAGCCTGGCTGCATTGGTAGGCACTTTCTCGGATTTGGCTCCTGCGATCCTTCCAGGACTGAGAATGAGGCAAGGAGAGCTGCGTTCTGCCAGCGTAAAAACAGCGAGATTGTCCAAATTGTCAATGCTAAGATTGAGAAAGGGGACTCTAACGCTTTGGCAGACATCCTGGGAGGTGAGGCAGGGAAAACTCTCCTGCTCCCTCTTGAATGAATGCCTGTCGAGAGATTAGACAGGGAGCGCCAGACAAAAGATTTCCTCCCTTTCAAGTCACCCCAGCCTTGGAGGACCACGGATGGTGACAACTCGGTTCAGGAATGCTACCCCCTCAGCGAGCCACAAAAACGCCAAGCATTTCTGAATTCCTGGTCTTGGAAGACTGGCTGGCAACAGAGGCCGCTTGCTAATTTTTTCTGTGCTGTGCAATGGCCTCGCAAAATATGTGGGGAATGCGCCATCTCATTTTCAGTTTATTCCGCTTTCATCATCCAAAGTGGCTTGAAAGAACGGATCGGAGAGGCTGAGCAACTCGAAATTTGGATCGTTCCCCGAAACAATGTCGTTGTCTTTCTCTCCTTACCCGCTTCCATTTCTTCCCTCTTCCTCTGTTGAGTTTTAGACTGGAAGCTCTTCAGGGCCGAGATCTGGTGACTTGAATGCGCCAGTGACTCTGCACGTAAACAAACACAGGGCTCGTTCGTGACTGTCCTATGTTGACAGCCACTCCCCCCTCCCCAGATCTCACACTGTTATATGCAGAATTCATCTTCCTAATAATAACAGCTCTTGGGATTTGCTTAAAAAAAAAACATCTTGGGAATCAACAGTTCAAAATGAAACTTACCTACCCAACACCACTGACCTTCTAGCTCTTCTTCAAGGCCAGCCCAAATTGGAAGGTAAGTTTCACGACGTCTGACTAGGAAACGGGCGTCACTGGCTCCCTTAGCAGAGTTACACAGATGAACTCTTTGCCTCAACCGGAGCTCGAAAGTCCCAAGTGGGCAGAGCCTACAGGAAACTCTGAAAAATTGGCCCTGGATGATTTTTGGAGTTGTGTGTAAAATGCTTCCTTTTCTGCAATATACCTTTTCCCACATCCTGGAGGAGAATCTTCAAATTTCATTCTGTATTTTGAGAAAGCGAATGAACTGGTTCTAATCCTATTTGACTAGCTTCCTTGGTCAGAGGGGATCCCAGCCATTCTACTGTAGACCGTAATACCCAATGGCTTCTGATAGCATTTCAAGAAGGACGGACAATGCTTAGCCATTCCAGATCCCTTCTGAAGGCTCAGCTAGTTTAAGAAACGATAATGCAAGTTTCGGGGGGCAAGGGCAACAACAGGCTAGTGTAAGCTTGTGAGTTGCGATGAACCACTGTTCCAACCCCACCCTCCCCACCCAGTTCTGGCAGGACCCCAGTTGTCCCCTGCTTTCGTTTGCCTTCTCTGCGGACAAAAGCAATCATCTCAGGAAAGGTGTGGACTGGGTACCTTGAGGCGGCAGGTGGGCTGCGTATCTGCAAACCGCAGACAGACAGGGATTGTATTTTCCTGCCAAAGGGGTAGCTATTGTAGCCAAAGCAGTACATCTGGCAGCTCCCCAAAGACTAACACCTTTTCTTAGGAACACGCCATGGCGATCTACCACCTACAGACGCTCACGCCGCAACCAAGGTTCTCCTAAACATGGACATCGTCCTTCTCCTAAGACAGTCACTTGATCCGAGTACCTGATTTCTCACCAAAATGGGGTGTGCGACATTTTAAAACAACAATCCCAAAGCAGCTACAGCAGTGAGATTTGTTGGAGGGTTCATGAGAACACTGAAGGAAGGAACTACTTGGTTCAAAAGTTTTATTTAGGGTAAATACAAAACAGCTTGGTGGGCCAGATAAAGAGGATACATACAGTGTAACGTCAAGAGAACGCATCCTTTCACTTTGGACAGTGGCCATCTTCCTTTTGTGGGCATGGCTGTTTCTGAGGGCGAACCCCCCCTTCCAGAAGCCCAAACGCCACGAAAGGCGCATCAGCTGCATTCAGACAGTCTGTGGCTGCACAGCAATGTCGTCTTTGACGGTATCCAGAGCGGTTTGATTAAAGGACAGAAAGAACAACCAGCAAGTCCTCAATCTCCGTTGCTTGCAACGAGGACATTTCATACTCCACCGATAGAACAGAGAGTCTGGGTTGAGGCGAGGACACCGTCCTTCGCTGGAAGAAAGCCCCCCCCCGCAAGAAAAGGCGAGCACAGCTGTCCTATGGAAAGGGGCTCATTTGTTGACCAGGCGTCTTCTCCAGAGAGCCCACGGCAGAGCACCAAGGGAGGGGTTTTAATGGCAGGAGCAGAGGGGGCAGAGCCCGAAGAGAAAGAGCTGTGGCCCCTTTCACAAAGGCCTCCCTTCGGGGTCCATTTCCCTTTTTAATTGAAGCCTCGCATGATTAAAACCACCAGGAATTTAAAGCTCCTTGCCACATGGCTTTCTTGCTGGAGGACGCCCAAGGAACCCTAAACTACATCCGGGACGTGACCCATCTGGAAATTCTCTCCCTCCAGACTTGTGGACGATGACGACCATTCCCTCGCTTGGCCTTCCTGCCTTCGGACCCCAAGCCACGTGCCCTTCTCTGCATGTTTTCCTAGGTTTCATGACGGGGGCCAGTGGACAAAGGCTGAGAACAAAAGGTACCTTTCTGAAAGCCAGTCCGCTCACCAGAGCCAGTCCTCCAAACCGTTCCCAAGGCTGCTGCAGGTGACCGCTGCTTTCCCAACAATGGGGAAATCTTGCTAAGGTTATTCTATCCAGTTATCTCTGTTTCCCGTGACAGCTGCCAATCGGGGGGCCATTACAAAACAATCAAAACAAGGACACCCCTCCCTGCATGAAGAAAAGGGGCTTCGCAGGGAATAGACAAGCTTATCTGTCCCTTGCTCTGCTAGCTTTGTGTTGGCTGGCGATGCATTTCATGGAGATTTGACCTTCCATCTGCACTGACCATCCACAGGCTGGAGGACACGTCCACAAGCAGGTTGTGCCCCCTCTTCTACACTCGCCAGTAATGCCACCCCCCCTTTGGGGCAAGCAAACACCCCTGGCTGGGCCTCTCCAGCGTCCAGCCTGACCAGAACTTTGCCCACCCCATCGGCCAAACGATGCCCAGAAAGGTTTTGCCTGTACCCCAGGTAGCGCTTCCCAAATGAAGGTGACTGGAGCTGAGCAGCTGGCTACCAGGTGAGCGATGATGCTTAAGGAAACTTCAAGGTATTCAGGATGGTCTGAGAAAGCCATTTTTTCCCCAGCAGATATACCGCACCCCTTGTTCTGAAAATTTCTGCTACCTGATAGTTAGGCTGATTGAGACAGCCCAGCCAAAACGTATTAAGCAATTACCGTATTTTCAGCCATGTTGCAAGGTTGGTTTGGAATAAGAAACACAGAGAATCGTTTTACCTTAGCTAAGATTTTATGTCACATTAAAGGAAAAATAATTGCAGCACCTTTGAAACTGCAGCCTCTCACTCAGATTTTCTTTTTCTAAAATGCTTCACTTTAGATAGCAGTTCACCGATCATCTACTGGAAAAATACAGTCTTGCTTTATTGTTCAGATGTTAAATATGTAGACATTGTCTTTTGCAATTCATAAAAACAGCGTCTGACTCCCCCTGCAAAACTTGGGGAAAAAAAGGACCGAAATGCACGTTGCTAATCCCCATGGGTTCATCCGGTTTGAATTCACAACCCAAGAGCAGCTTAACAAGCCAGGCTCAGACCCAACGTTATTCCATCGCAGGTCTAAAACCCACCTCTTGGGCGATCACCCGTTCTTGCTCGCAGTAGTAAAATATTTAGGGGTGGCCGAGGGTGCACATCCCACCAAACAAATTCTTCACCAAAACAAGGGAGAAAATCGGTTGAGTTGTATTTGGTACTCTGCTCAAGAGGTGAAAGGGCATTTTGCTACTCCAAAAGCAGGATTATGCTAATTCTCTGTGGGGCACAGGGGGGCTGCTGTCGACAATGTGCTAAATCGAATGCTTTTAGTGCAAACAGGTACTGTAAAGGGCTCCCCCATTTTTTTCCAAAAGAGCGGAGCCATCTTGTAACACTGGCAGAGACCCACCTGCCCCCAGCTCCAGTTGGGTCGCTTCTTCGCGACGTAGACGTCTCAATGCTGCTTTCCTACATATGATACCAAAGTCCTTAACACAGGTCAAAGAGGATAATAAATAGATCAAAACTTCAGGTTACGCTATAATACTGACTTGATCACCCCGGTTGTGAGAAGCAAGACCTCTTTCTCCTGAGATACAATAAACAAAGGCCGGGGTGGGGGTGGGGGGCACAGGGATACCCTAACACTGTACCGTGGGGTGGGCTTGCGTCGGGTCTTCTCCCACACCCCAAATTTTGGCAAGTGCCTGGCAGTGTCTCTCTGCAGCACAACCCCTCCGCCCGCCCACCCCGCGCTCAGCTCTCTTTCCTCCAAGCAGAACCAGGGCAGGCCTTTAGCCCTCCTCTTCCCGCAGCTCGCTCGGGAGGAACTTGTACTGCTGCTGGCGGATCTGGGCCAGCTTTTTCCTGGCTTCTTCCAATTCCCGCTCCTTCTTCAGCATCTCCTCCTGGGCTGCGATGATCTGGGGGAAGCAAGACAAGGACGATGCTACGAAGTCCGATGCAGGAAAACCAATTAGCCTCCCCGTGGTTGCCCTGCACGAGCGAGGACCAGGACCCCGGAAGAATTCAGGCCCCCGGCATCCGACACAACCGCGGGAGCCGGCTGAGCTGCCCTGCCTGTGACCCTCTACTTTCTCCCAAGTGCCAGGCAGAGAAGGGCAGCCCCGGCTTCCCTGGACCAGAAGGAGAGGCTCTCTACCGCGCCCCAGCTCCTGCCAGGGCCAAGCGGAAGCGAGTCCATCCTTCCGCTTCCTCCTACAGACTCAACCGATCCTCACCCCAGAAGAAAGGGGCAGGGACCAGGAAACGGCTGTGCGTGGGGGAGCAGACTCACCTGCGCGATGCCTCCCACAAACTTGGTCTTCACCACCACATCATCGTCATCCGCCTTTCCGAAGGCGGCCTTCTGAGCTGCCCTGACCAAGTTGTCCGACGCCCGTTTCACGGCATTGCCTGCGACCTACAGAGGGACAGCAGACACAGCAACTGAAAGTGCACCGTTTAGTACTCGTGTCGGTGCAACTATTACAACCATCTGGCACAAATGAATAGCCCTAAATTACACCTATTAACATGTTAAAGCCTCAAATCCAACTTACGGCTAGTAAAACAATTTAAGACTAAGGTTCAAGCTAGAAAGGCAGTCTAAAAGCTGACCGATTCAAAATCCGGCCAACGAGCCATTTAAAAGCGCCACACCCAGGGAAGATGCTCTGCCACTGCTGGGGAAGCAGCTGACCAAAGAGTCTGACCCTCCCATGGACCTCAATGGCTTGAGCTGTCATGCTTGGCATGCTGGCTGGGGAATTCTGGGAGTTGAAGTCCACACATCTTAAAGTTCCCAAGGCCGAGAAACACTGGCTCAGATGTTCCTCCAGCTGAACAATGGTGAGTTGGCTTTAGCAACCCATCTTGCTCCCCAGCCTCCCAGCAGGGTTGCAAGATTTGCCACGGGCACAACCAAAAAGGTGTCACCTCAGCAAGTCCCTGGTAAGAAACAACATGGATAAATAAGGCCTCATCTCCCCCAGTCAGTTAGGGTGGGGTTCCCAACATGCGGACAGAGCAGGCTTACCTGGAGCCTCCTCATGGCCTCCGAATCCTGGTCAGCCTTCACTTTGCAAGCCACCAGCAACTGTGCTGTGGAAGCGGCCACTTGCTTGGCCGAGGAGATGAGCTTCTCCTCGCTGGCATGGCCTTGGACCGAGGCGTTGGCTGCTTCGCAGAGGTTGCTGGTTGCGGCTGCCACCATCCGGGCCTGCAGAGGGCATCCGAAAAGGTCAAGGGCCCATCTCAGGATGGAACTGAGCCGAGGGTCCCTCAGGTCCAGGCAAAGGAGCAACTGGCGTGTGACCTAATTTAGCACAGCCCTTGCAACTGAAAGTGGACAGGACCTGGGCTGGGTCGGGTGTCTGCAGTAAAAACCACCTCTCCATCTTCTGCTCCAGCCCTTGACCTGACTGCTCTTCTGATTCTGTGGCGAACGTATCCCGGTTCCTCCCATGGGAAGCACCCAGCCTCGAGGAGGAACCCTCAAGGCCCAAGAGGCTGGCTAGAACCCGAACCTTTGCCTTAAAAAAGAACGAAAATATTGCCAAGGACTCACCGCAGAAATCAGCCCCTGAGACCACTGTCCATCATCAGCGGCGTTGGCAGGAATGGCTCCCACCTGGAAACCCAAATTAAAAAAGACCTTTACATCATTTTAAAGCCTCTTTGTTTGGGGAATAAAGCGGAAAAACATGTTTTTACTTCCTAAAGACTCCTTGGTCTTCAAGACGGTGTCAAATTGCACATGTGGGTACTACACGACTGTAAGAAGATGGCACCATCAATTCCGCTCCCGTGCATCTTTTTTTTCCTCGCTTTCCTGGAGTTGCTTCCTCTGGGTTTATCTGTCACATTAAGCTGGAAAGTGGTAGGTTTGCAAAATGCAGGAACCCAGCCACGTTGCATGCACTAGGCCACTATGGCTGTTTAACAATCGTAATTGAAAAAATGGTGACTTGGAGGTATGTGCAAAGCACAGCCCAGGATTTGTGGGGCAGAAAGGGCACTGGAGAGTAGGGAACGCTCAGAGGGGAAGCGAGGAACAAGGGGCAGGCAGATACAGATGTCAAAACAGACCCACAGCTTCCAATCTGTTGGTGGGGTCTCGGCCACCCACCTTGCCTTGGGCGACCAGCTCCCTCTGAGCAGCAGAGGCCGACTTGACGAGGGCGCTGGTGGCGGCAGCGATCGACTTGGCTGCTTCGAGAATCTGTTCTTCGAAATCCAGGGTCTCGTCCGCCTGCTGGGATCAGAAAAGAAGCCGTCACGCGCTGTTCTGGGGAGCTCTCTGCCAGTTCCTCGCTGGCTCTGCCATTTCGAACAGGCCCCCCAAGCGAGCGAAGCTGCAAGACGTTCTGTCTGCACGAGACTCTCTACAGTTTTCTGCACTGGAAGAAACTAGAAGGAAGCTGCATTGTAAAATTCAAAATTCATTTGGAGAGAAAAGAAATACTGTGGGCATCTTGGAGAATTCGCGGCACGAGGGGCACCTTTTGGCATGACGACGTCAGGCTATTTTTCAGGATTTGGGAGGGCAGAGTGGCAGTGGCTGGGCTCCCGGGAGCCTCCCATCACCACCCCTTCCTCCCCGTTACGCCCTCCCTGCCCCAAACTGGCCCGCCTGGAGGGCAGGGGTGGAGGAAGGCAGCTTCAGGAAAGAAGGAAACGCTCTTGGGAGGACAAAGCCAGCAGCTGCGTAAGAGGAAAGGACTCCCACGGAATCTGGAGAAGGAAAAGAATGGACCTGAGGCCAGATGTCACGGGTTCAAGGATGCAGGGGAAATAAACCAGCTGGTTTTTCTTTTTTCGGACAGAGCCGAGAGACAGAGCTGCGTTCAGCCTGTTTGGGGGTCTCGTGAGCTGCGCTGCCCGTGAAGCAAAGCGCACGGAAAATTCAGGGACATTCAGGCACCAGAAAAGCCCAACAGCTTCCAAGTTGGACACCAACATTCTGGTTCTCCATTATCCGTTCCACAGGATTAAAAGATAAACTGCTGCTACGCATGGCTGTTTCCGTAACTGATGTCTAGCATCGCTATCGCTATTTCAAAAGTTTTCTTCAACAAATCCCACAAGATCAGAAGCCATCATTCTGTGGCAGTGCATTTCAAGTCCCAGCATAGAAGTCCAGCCTGCTGGAACGGAGCAGTAAAGAAACCAAAGTAAACTGATAAAAATAAAATAAAGCCTATGGCAGGGGTTCTCTGCATTTGCTCTCTCTCCTACGCATCCTTTAAATCAGTCTGGAAGGGAAAAAGCGCCAGAAGAATCTGCAAGAGTTCTTCTAAATTCTCTCTGTGGGTTTTGTTATTGCCTCCTGCTATGTTACACGTAAAACAACGTCCCCGGAGACAAAGCGAGACACCGTAGGAATGTTTGATATATAGTTGGGCCAAATTACAACCTAATATATCAAACATATCACACAGAGTCTCACAGGACAAAAAAGCCATTCAGGTATGGGCTCAAGCTTGAAAAAGGAACACTGAACAAATGGAAGCTGGTTTGGGTTGATGGGGAACACCCCCTGCCCGCCTTCCAGATGCTGGAGCCAATGGGCCCAGTTCCAGGGGAGCTTCAGGGAGGAAGAGGTCCCGTTGCAAGAACCTTGCTGCCCCCAACAGCTTCCCAGGAGAAAGCACAGAAAAATGATTTTCTATCTTAGGTTATGAACTACAGGCAAACAGATGATGATTTGTTCCTACAGATATTCTTGCCCTCTAAGTATATTGGGGAGTATCCTGATCAACGAGGAGGCAAAGCGTCAGCTTCTGTTTCAGTCCATTCCAGAAAGGTTCAACTGAAAGATTTTCAGCATGATTCATAATCTGTGGGCAACCTATGCGCTGGACAAAAAGGGAGTACGTGGTGTGCAATGAGCCCACCTACGTGTGTCCTGTTCTGATCTGGCTGGTCTTGGGAAAGAAACAGCTTTTGCCAGACGTTGTTCACACATGGCTAGGACAGGCCTGAGACAGCAACCACAAACATCTCCCTGCTGAAGTTCCTCACCAAAGACCTCTCTGCAGCAAGTCTCCCCACCTCAACCAAACCTCTTCCTCTGCCCTTGCAGACAACCTGGTCCAGACTCTGGCCAAACCCCTCCTCTTGTTTTCCCGCTGCAACTCTTTGGGGATCCAAGACGCCGTGATTGCTCAAGCCCATTCAGCTAGGACCAGATGCATCTCCCTGGTCCTTCAGGAGAGGGGAGGCTCTGCTTGGGACCCCTGCTTGCTTGGGAGGGGGATGCCTTGTAGGTCTCCCCCTGAAGAGGGTCTCCAGATTGTAGCCCACCCCCTGCTCACCTTGGGCTTGGCTCTGGGTTTCAGCTGCTCCAGCTTTTTGGCAGCTGCTTCAATGGAAGCAGCAGCTCCGAGTAACTCCGTCTCAGCAATGACGGTGGGATCTTCGGGGTTGACCCATTCGGTGCCTGGAGGTTGTAGACAACAATGTAGTTGATTGTATTCTGTTTTCCCACTCAACTAACAACCGTTTGACTTCCTCAGCTGGGAGACAGATGCAGCTTGTATAGTCCTCACACCTTCTAGTATATGGTCTTATTTATTTCATCTGTTGTGTTGCTGGTGTCGCATCTCTGTACTTCTGCTTGTTGTTCTGACTGCTCACTGACCACAATAAAGCTTGTAAGTAAAACATTAAACCTCGAAGAGGTGCCACGCCACGCCACAAGGTGCTAGAACCTGAAAACCAAGGTTGTCCTACAACAACAATGGAAGGAGACACCCTCAACTCAAGCTCAGCTTCTGAATGCCACCTGTTTTCCCAGCCACGACACTGGTTCTTTGGCTTCCCAATCTAGCTGTAATGGTACGTGGGAATGGCCTCGGGAGACAGGGCAACGAGACGCAGTCAAGGAAACGGTCAGATAAAAGGCAGCTTAGCCTGCAGCAGGAATGTGGAGAGGCAAGAGGCTCAAAAGAGACCTTCCCTAGTATTTTGGGCTGTAAAGGGGAGTGGGGTGTTGAGAATTGTACTTTCAGACTTGCAAGATTCTGTTAATGTAACCTTACAATAAAATAGAATTAGTTCATCTGGTTGTGTTTTCCATCTGGTCTACCTAGTAAGGCTGATGCTAGCCTACAGCCCCGGGATTTTCTGCTGGTCTCCTTCTCAATGTCAAACTGGGTCTGATGCTGTTTAGCTTCCAAGCCTAAATAAATTTAGGCAGTTATTTAGTTTCCAAGCCTATATAAGTTTACAGGCTTACAGTTACAGGAGAAGATTTTGTTTCCCTCAATTTCGTTCGGCCAGGAGAGATTCAAAACTGCTGCCTCCCCCACAAGCCCGTTTGGGGTTTTCCTCAGGCATGCCCCCCACTAAGAGAGGGGCGAAGGACAGGGCCCTTTTGGTAGCAGCCCCCACCCCCACCTTCCTCTCCCCTCTAAAGGAGCCCAAGTTGGTTCCAGCCCTACTAAGTTTTGGACTGCATCGCTTTGATTATACTGACTATACCACTGATTATATTTCAAGAAGCGTTTTGTTCTGGCCTTTACTTTCGCGTGATTTTCAAAATCTGAAGACTGATTTGGGAGCCCCAAATCTGGAACAGTCGTGCCACTAAAACAGAGCCCCTTCCCCAACCACCCGGCGTTCTCTGCATCGCTTTCCGGCTCCCGGAATCCAACACAATTTCCGCAGAGAACGCCCGGGAGACAAAACTCACCTTTCATGGCTTCGGCGGACTGTATGAGCTCTGTCACGGCCCCCGCGACCCCCTTGGACAAGGCGGTTAGCAGATGCTTCGACTCAGCGCTGGGCTTCTGCAGAATCTGCGTGTGGAAGGGGAGGGAGGCGAAGGTTGCACAAAACGGCACGCGGCTTCCCGAGCACCTCTCCCTTTTCCTCTGAAACCTCCCTCCTCTCGATCTGGCCTGGCCGACGCGGAGCAGCGTCCTCAAGCTCCCCTCGGCTTGGGTCGGCCTTGCAAACAGTGGGTCAGAACGGGAAAGGCTTGGGCCACCACTGGCCAATCTCTCCCCAGCGCTTGGGCTCGGAAACATCAGCCGTGTTCCCCTGGAACGAGTTTCTGGCCGGTTTCATTCTTCTCCTGCCTTTTGCTCGCGGGTGACAAGCGGTAACGCCGAGGCCTTTTTTGTTCAGCCTTTATCTGTACTTCCGCACAGACCCATTAACTGAATTCGTCGAGAAGCATTTCAATGTGCCACCTTGAAAAATAAAGGCTGGCGGTGTCTGCCTTTGGATCTGTGGGTAATTCTGTTTTTCTATTCAGGTTGCTCCACAGCCACCTCTCCACCCCAAGTTGCGCCTACGGGGCCTTTATCTGCTGAGATCAGACCTGCTAATTGTGGGGTGTAACGGTCCGTGGGCACGGCCTCGGGAGACAGGAGGAAGAGCCGTGGACTGGACAACCGGCGTGTAAAAGGCACCTCAGTCCACAGAAGGAGAGGAGGCGTGGGAAGCGTTTCAGAAGGGACCCTCCCTGGCTTTCCGGAGAGTAAAAGGAGGGGAGGGGAGGGGAGGGGAGGAACACGTTCAGCCTTGCAAGACTCTCTTAACGCAACCTTACAATAAAGATGGAGCCGGTACTCCTGGTTGGTGCTTCCTGCCTGGCCTACCTCGAAGGGCTAGCGCGGGGGGAGCCGGCAAAGCTGCGTCTCTAGCTCCTCCCTCCAGAAGGGTCAGTTTTCCCCTGGGGAGGCAGGGGCTGGACTGCGATCTGCGGCCTCCAAAGCGGGTGTTCTGCTCCTCCGTCCCCCTCCCCAGCAGGACGCCTGCCTCTGCCTTCCTGATGGAGGCCCACGCCAGGGGCCTCTTGCCAGCTGCACTCAGGAGGCAGCCCGGCCGACTCAGCCGCCCCCAGAAGGGGCAAGGGGGTCGTTCTCCTTACCATCAGAACGTGTTCCAAGAGCTCCAGGTAGGCCAGGGTGCACTCAGTCCCGTAGTGCAGCGCTCTTGCCCGAACGTCTTCACTGACATCGGGGTGGTAGGAGGCTTGCTGTGGGGGTGAACACAAAGCCCATCAGAGGGAGCAAAATCTCCTGGCAGAGAAGGAGAAGCCACAAAAAAGGTGCCCTCCCAGGCTTGGCTCTTCATATCGCATCCGGCGCAGAAAAGGCACAGCTTTTACCGCGGGAGCCACAGACGCGGCTTACTGCACGGCCGATGCTCGACTCTTCCTGCCCAACCCACGGGGGCTCCCAATCCTGCGTGCTCCCAAAGAAATGAGCTTCCCCCTTTCTGCCCCCCCACCCAAGGCACTTCTCCCCCCAGCAGCCGGAGAACAAAGGGGCATTCCGCGGGAGGCTCATTTGCTGCAAGCGCCCTTGAGAACCGAATCTGAAATGAGTTGGGCTTGCGAGAGAACCGAGGCTGAGTTGATTAATCACGTGTTCAGACTGCCAGTTAGGATCCCTTCCACCAGGGGGAGATCCCAGACCATCAGGCTGCAGAGCGGCTCTGTGCCCGGGGATTGCCCGGTGCAAAGACATGCCCCCCCACCCCCGCCCCGGGGAGGACAGAGCTGGACCAAAAGGGGTGGCCCAGCTCGGGAGCAAAGATGCCAGGCTGCGTTTTGAGCTGGGATCTGCAGCTTGCTTGCTCACTTTCCTGGCCATGGTGGGATTCAGCGACTCCCAGGGCCGGGGCTGCTTCCAGGTGGATGGCTTTTGCTCCCCATTCCCCCCACAAGCAACTCCTTTGGTCCTTGGAGTGCCACCAGCATCAGTTGTTCGGGTCCTGCAGCCAAGCAACGAGCAGCTCAGAACAGGGATTCTGTCCCCGTCCATCACGCTCACGCACCTGCAGAGCCGCTGAATCGCTGTGCAGGGACCGTATCGGATGCCCTGTTTGCACCGGCTCCCAAAAGAACTAGCAAGACATCTACCTACCTGTATGTAGTTCCCAAAGCCCTTCACACAGTCCTTTGCTGACCCCCTTAAAACTCAAGAAGAGGCGCTAAAACCATCCCAGTCCAGCGGCCAGGCAGAGGCCTGCGGACGAGACCCCCTCCTGCCTTGTGCCCTGCAGCCGGGGCTGGAGGGAGGCTGCCCCAACCGGGAGAGTCACGGAGCCCTCAAGCTCCGCAGCCCTGAGGAGACCCGTCCTCCGAGAATTTATCCAGCCCCCTTATAAAGCCCTCCGTGTCAGCAGACGTTACCACATCTTGTGGTAATGAATTCCACGGGTCGAGGCCGCCCTGTGTAAAGTCCTTTCTTTTTCAGTTCTAAATCCTCTTCCGGCCAGCTGTGTTGAAAGAGCCTTGGCCTCAGCGTTTTAAGAAGGAAGGAAGGAAGGAAGGAAGGAAGGAAGGAAGGAAGGAAGGAAGGAAGGAAGGAAGGAAGGAAGGAAGGAAGGAAGGAAGGAAGGAAGGAAGGAAGGAAGGAAGGAAGGAAGGAAGGAAGGAAGGAAGGAAGGAAGGAAGACATCCCACTGCCTACTTTTACCAAATCCTGCATGATTTCATAGAGCTCAGTCCTCTCCCACCTCGCTCACTTTTCTCCTAAGCTAAGTCTGGGACGTTCTAGCCTTTTCTCCCTCACATAAACCTCTCGGAAAAGATCAGTGCTATCCTCTTTCGGGGCCCAGCTGGTTAAAGTATCCTCCTTTCTGTTGGAGACAGACTCATCGTCATCAACGTCCCTTGCAGGTTGCTTTCCAAACGAAGTGGAACAAAGTCACTCTGAAAACAAGGCACGCTTATTTTCAGCTCAGCGCCCCCCCAACCCCTTTTCAAGTGCAAACCGGCCCTGCGAGCGACGCTCCCCTTCCTGCGGGTATTTCTGAAAAGTCCGCCCAGCCGGCGAGCGGCTGCAAGGCCGGAGTCCTGCGGGAGCAGCTCTGCGTGGCTCTACCTTGCAGGCGGCCAGCATGTCCGCCACGGCTTTGCGGCTGAGGTTGGCCGTCGCGATCACATCCTCCTGCCGGCAGGAGTTCCCGGCTGCCACGGCTTTGGCCGTCGCCATGGTGATGCCTTTCGTCATCCGAATGGACTCCTCTGGGGACGAGGTCTTTTCGGGAACTTCCTTGGACTGGAACACCTTGAGACGCCGAGGAGGGGAGCAGAAGGGTAAGGGGCACCGCAAGAGGGCTCACTGACGAATGGGCCCACCGGAGGTGCTGGCGGGGGGCAAGGGCTGCAGGTTCCGGTCCCTGCTGAAGCAAGCCAGCCCAGAGCCGGCAAGGGAGAAATAAGACCCTTCCTCTAAAGAGCGCCCGGTCCGGGGCTCCCCCAGAGCACTGGGCAAGAAGCTGCTGGAATGACGGGGTTGCCGGCTGTTGAAGTTGCTCCCCCCACCCCAGATGGGAAACTGCTGCTCAGCTGAAAAGCAGGCAGCCTCCTCCAAATTTAAGGAATTGCATGGGAACGGGTCCCAGCCCTGGCCACAGACAAGGCACGGTGGGCGCGTTTACCGTGAGCTCCTGCTTGATGTATTCAATGGTAGCTTCAAGAGCCCTTGTTCCGCGCGTGGCCTCGTCCTCTACCGCCTTCACCGTCTTCAGGAGGGACGTGACATTGGTCACCATCACCTAGAAAGAAGGGAGAAAGGAAAGGATGCCCTGCAGCCCTCCCCGGCTGTTCAGGCCTCAGTCCAGGTGATCCTAAAGTCAAGGTAGATGCCGAGAGGGGCCAGGGCCTCCTTCCTGGCCGAACGGTCTCAACCGCAGAATTTGCTGAGCCTTGTGGGGAATCCAGCACTATTGTGGAGGGCAGATGGCACAGCGAAGAGGCTTTCTAGACATTGGGGCCATCTGGAAATAGCTATCATGGCTGAACCTTAACAACAGGTCTTTACTGGGCAAGCATCTCTCTTGCGACATTGGAAGAGGAGAACCGGGTTAGTCCATGGTGACAAAAAGTCAGGAGTCTGGTAGCACCTTTTCTGACTCACCAATTATATTAAAAGGCGTAAGTTCGTGAGACCTTACGCCTTTTAATAAAACTTGTTAGCCTGATGTCTTGCGACCTTATGAGCTTAAGGAAGAAACAAACTCAGAAGAATAGAACGGCACACTTGTCTCAGACCTGTGCAGAGTTTAATCTACAAACCAGAAAGTTGTTTGCAAGAAAAGCAAAGAGCAAAATTTGCCCCAGGGGGGAAGACAGAGATACAGAATACAGTTCTAGTGATGGGAAGGTCTGCGAGGACCACTGTGTGCCTTAAACCAGTGTTTCTCAACCTCAGCAACTTGAAGAGGTGTGGACTTCAACTCCCAGAATTCCCCAGCCAGCAGGAAGGGCGAATACTTTCCCATACTTTGGCAGCTCCCTTGAGCTGGTACATAGACGGGTCGTCTGCTGGCTTGCTCGCAGCTCCTTTGGTTGCACCGATGAGGTCAGACAAGGCCTTCGCCACATCCTTAATGGCATTGATTAGCACGACCTGTCAAAATACATTAGTTGCTTTAGTTGTTCTCAATTAGCCATGTGTTCTGGCATTTAGTGAGATGATATTTCAGTTTATAATGTCAATTGGTGTTGGAGAACAGGTGGAGATCATTTCAACAGCCAGACTTCTAATCATCTGCTTTCCACCCAGCCCCGTGCCAGCCAGTTGGGTTTTTCAGCCATTCAAAGTCTGATCAACCTCTACTGAAATTAACAGTCTCAAGTACAACAGGAATGCCACGTTCAGCAGCTTTGCACTCTCCAGATCAGCAAGAAGAGTGCAAAATGACTCAGGACTAGGAATTCTGGGGAGAGCCGCAATTTCAAGAGTTCTGGAAGTCACATGGGAGGGAAAGGCTGGTGTGTGCAATACGTACATCAACATATCTAGGTTCACGTCTAGGTGAAGAGCAACCAAGCAAGAGTGGGAGGGATGCAATACGGGGATGCTTTTTCCATACTCTGTACTTGTCCAATGCCATGCAAGGCATTTTCTACGCCCTCAACAGAGTTTACATTTGGAGGAGAGTAAGGGACTTCTTTTGCAGCATGAACTCCGGTGAAAGAACAAGAGTCCACCACCCATCAGAGGAATGATCTCCTCCTATTCTTGACTTTTGGGGGAAAGGATGATCATTGACCTGCATCTACGTGCAGGCCCCCAGGCTTCTTGACCCAGTCTCTGGACCTACTGTGGTGCAGAAGACCTCTCTCTAAGTTCACACAGCTTAGCTTCAGAAGCCCGATAGAAACTCTTGTCTGGCAAGAGGCTCTGAGTGATTTGGGGATGACCAAGCCCCCCCAATCCTAGGATGGAGCCCATCCCCACCTGAGTTTCGGGGTCATCTGAGCCCAGGCTGGCCGCTCCCAACTTCACGACCTCCGCCAGTTGCGTGATGGTGCTTGCGGAAGACTGGGCTGCCTGGGCCAATTTCTCCTGGCTCGAGGCTGCTCCAGAGACCAGCAGCTTGGTGTCTTCAACCAAAGCCTTTGCAGTCTTTAGAATATTTTCCCTGGGAAAAGAAACAGCATGGAAGTGGGAGAAACAGGAGCAGGCAAAAGTCAAGCAGCACCTTCTTCCTCCTTTGCATAAACAGGTGCAAACAGGTGGGAGCTGTTTGTGTCATTTTTATTAATGCATTTCTGATTGATTGCCTCTTGCATTTGAATGTTCCTTTTGCATTTTACCCTCCGTTTTAGCTTTAATCACATTTAGGCAGTTTAGAATATGTGATATAAACTTAAAAGTAAACCAATTATTCTGATTTATGCTCAGCTACAATCATGAGTGCAGTATTTCCAAATTCTGTTCCATAATTAGCTTTAATTAGCTCTAAAGAGTGGACATAGGCCCACGACTGATTTCTTGGGTGACACAACAGAACGTGTTATATTTCTACATTACCATAATAAAAACTTAGCTCCGGGTGTGGGGTTTTTACATGGTTTAAATTTTAACATTATTAACAGAAATCTTGGGAAGAATAGTTTAAAGAGTTCATGCACGTTTAAATATCTTTTTCCCAACAATACAGAATCAAGAGAACCCTTCTAAAAACAGCTCTGTAGTGATATTCTCAAGGTCCTGAAAACACTCGTGTTTCTGAGCTTCAGCCCTCGTCTTGTGCTTAGGGGTGAGAGAATCATAGGCTTGTCTTACTTAGAATTTATCTTTACAGACAAAGAATTTATCTTTACCAAGGCATCGGCTGTTCAAGAGTGAGGGGAAAAAATCTCATTTAGGCAAAAGGAAATTAAAACTATTTCTGAGTTTACTAATTCAAGATATGACTTCCCCATACTCCATATCTGTCTGAGCTAAAATACAACAGTACTACTACTACTATTATTAAATCAATGGCTGAATACACTTTCCTCATGAACCACTGCATTATTGTTTCTTTCCAAACCCCGCAAAGCAATTTCAGAGTAAATCTTCAAGGATTTCTACAGCAGCTTTCATTAATGTGGAATTACACATAATTGGGTAATAACACTGAAAATTTTAAAAGACAGAATATTTTAAAACTGTGCATCCTACGGCTTTTCAAAACCTCTTGGGCTCCTTCCCGAGAGAGCTTCTGAACCAGAGAAGAAATGACTTTATACATCCCAGAACAGCTAGGAAACTGAAAAGGAAAGGACAGCAGCCTAGAACCAGAGGCATTTTCCACCAGAACGTTATTGCTAGAACCAACAATTGATAAATGTAGATTCTTCACTCCTCAGCTTTGCTTAAGCAGATTTTGCAGGTTTCTGAAAGATGACCCTGTATGTGTTTTATTCTACTGCAGACACAGGACAGCATGAGAACTACAAACCGTGACGCTTGCAGGAATTCAACCACCCGTTCTCCATCTATTGGAGACATGAAGGCGATGGGGTGGGGGGGGTGGAGAACCTCTGCGGTTGTTTGGGCCACTAAATCATTTTGAAACCCAAGAAGTGGGGCCAGGGCACTTGAGCATTTCTACGCAGTGAGTCTCTTCTTCTAAACATCCAAGCCCTACATCTTTTCAATCCAGGTCGACTCTTCAGCTGAGGGTGACCGCTGGATTGCCTTGAGCACTGGCGGTTCAGCCACTGACCCCCGGCCTCTCTGCCCCCCGTTATGGGCCCACGCTCACCTGTGATCAGCAAAGGATTCGTTGTTCTCGGCATTCAGTGTCCCGGCCGCAGCAAACATGATGGTTGTGTCCAAGTCGGCAATGATGCCGGAGACAGCGCTGGCAGCGGTGATGCACGCCTGGGTGCCCTTGTTCCCCGCCTGGAGAGCCGACAACACCAGGGACACCTACCCAAAAGAAGGGACCGCGGTGGCTGCAGGGATGGCCCACGGGAGGAAGGGAGGGCGGCAAGGGTGGGGCTGCACTAGGGGAAGCGCCCACCTTTTCGCTGACTGTCCGGGTGCATTCGATCAGCTCCCGCTTGGTGTAGCCATCGGTTGGACATATCTGCAGGGCCCCGGCCTTTTGGACCAGGAAAATACAGCTGTGTCCAAGTTCTTGAACCCGCGTTCTGATCTGGAACCCTATCTGTAGAGCCAAGTGGTGGCAGGAAGAAAGAACAGGTGGTGTAAAAGGCTCCTGTTGGGATGTCAGCGCAAGTGAGAGTGGGAGGAACGATGGTTGAAGGGCTGCAGGAAAAGCTAATCCACAGCTGGAACATCATTGTCTGGGTTCTAGCTCGTTCACAAGAAGCGCATCAGAAAGATCCATCTCTATACAAGCTTAAAACCACCCTCTTGCTTATTATAACATATAACCAGTGTTATATGAGTGTCTGCTATCATGATGTTTGTTGGTGTTGTAGAATGAAAAGCAAATTAAAACCAAGACTAAACACCCTCCCGAACAGTGGAGAGGAAACAGATCAGAAGGATAAGGTCTTCTTAAAGAAATATGTCTTCCACCGTTGATGAAATGGAAAATTCCAACGGCATCTGATATTTTGGTCCTTGGTTAGTTCTCTTTCCAAAAGAATTAGGAGTACAGTTGGCATTTACTGTAAAACTAAATGGGGGATCTTTTTCTCCATGTTCTGAAAGAGGCTTCTAAATCTAGGGGGACACAGAACTTTGAACCGCTGCATCTGCTCCCAGCCCTACTGTGGGTATCTTTTTTCCCACAACCCCACGGGATGCTCATTTACTCAAGGGGGGACCAAGGACAGCAGACCTCCTCTGGTTCCGCAGTCCCCGCTGCCATCCGCCCTTGGGAAGCCAGGTGTCCATAGTCGGTGGTCATTTGCGATGCAAGTCCTCCCAGTTCCTCTGGATTAGTGACCGCCTTGGTCATCTGAAAGGATGCAAACAAGGGAGAGGAGCCTAGCTTGCCCTGTTTGACTCACAACACAGATTCAAGGGCCTAATTGGGGCTTTTGAAGATCCTCCCCCCAGTTTCGCTTGCTCTCCATCTTGCTGTGAGTCTCCTCCAGCATTTTGACACCTTTTATGGAGGGATCCTGTGGCAGTGTGAAGGTTCTGCTCTGACTTGTTCTGAACCATCGCTCTAGCTTTCTGTTTCTTCCCTCGCACAAGACCCTGTGTGTTTTACATCAAAGCACAGCTTGGGCATTTGCCGAACAGATCCACCTTAAATTAAAAACTAACACTTGGGATCCATCGGTTTGAGAAGAAAAACTTTTAGGGCAGCATAAAAATAATGCCAATTGATAAACCAACCAGCAAATGACTCCTCTGGTGGATGCTGGTTAACATGCAAGATCAAAATCTCCTGAAACACTGAAACACAATTGACAAAGCCCAACTGTCTGCAGAAATGCGGGCAGGTTCAGGCATCATTCCTCAACCAGACGTCTCCCCAGGACCCACTGATATGCAGGTTCGTATTGACCAGAGTATGCCCAACTGAGCCAAAGGGTGCCAAGCTAGCAATGTGGACGGCATTAATCCTACAAATGACCAGCTAACTGAGAAAAAAGGTCCGTCCTTTGCTTTGCATGAGTGCCCTTTCCTGATTATGTCAGGAGAGAAGATTCAGCAGTTAATCGGAAGACCATCTGGCAGAGGAGCTGAGACAGACACTCCTGGGCCAAGGCAGGCTATCTCTGACGAAGGGAGGCAGGAGGTTACTGATCTTATGTTCTGCCCGGCCACTGCCATGAGCAAGGAACCTGGGTCAAGAGGTGCACGGGTCTGTCTGTGTGCTTCTCTTACCATCTCTTGGGCTGTGACCGCGATGGCCCTGCAGTATTTGACGACGGTGGTCTGGTAGTCAACAAAAGACCCTTTGGCCTCGGGTGGTGTCCCTTCATCTAGCTGCATGGTGGGTGGTGTGGAAAAGAGAGGAAAGGTTATCAGCAAGAGAGAACAGAAGGCCTCAACCTGGAGGTCTCCAGAGCTGTTGGATTACACATCCCATAATTCACAATCAGCACAGCCACCAGCTTCAGATTATGGGAACTGGAACACCTCTGGAAGGCGCTCCCTAGGAGAAAGCTAATCTAGATACAGAATTCATGAATCCAAAAGAGCAATTTTCACCAGAAAGTTTGTGTCAAGAACCAAACTAGGAACAGGATTTTCCTGACTGTGTGCAGGATTCATGCATGTTCTTGTGCCTCCCAGAAAGAAACAAAAAAGTTTGGAATTGTAGAGCCCTTGGTGCTCTCTCAGCTTGGTTATTTGCTTGCAGATGTTTCATGACCCGACTAGGGAACATCATCGGTGCAAGGGAGTGTGGGGTTTGCTCCCTGTTTATATACAGTTGCTTGCCCTGCCAGTGTTGGTGGGGGTGTGGGTTTCTCCTTGGTAGTTCCTTGATGAGGGTATTGTTTTCTGCTTGATTGTTTGTCTGGTCTTAATCCCTGCTTATCTGGGTGATGATTGCTGGTGAGGAGATGTTCTGGTCTTTTGTTTTCCTTTTTATTGTCTCTTTTGAATAGTGTGTAGATGTTGTTTATCTCTATGTGCCTGTTGATGGCTGCCTTGTCTGAATACCAAGCTTCCAGGAATTCCCTAGCATTTTTGGATTTAGCTTGGTCTAGGATGCTCACAGTTTCCCAGTTGAAACTATGGTTGAGTCTGTCCATGTGTCATGAGATTAAGGAGTTTTCATTGTGTCTTCTGACTGCTAGTTGGTGTTCATGGATGCGCTCTGCTAGTCTTCTGCCTGTCTGTCCTACATAGTGGCTGTTACAGTCCTTACACTGTATGTTGTAGATGGCTGGGAGAAGGACGACAGGGCTGTGCACGTATGCATTTTACCCCAATCCCCAAAGCACCCCCTTCCCCTATTTCAACATATGATAAAATGAAAGCTGTTGAGAAAAGATGATTACTTATAGCATTTAAGAAATAAGGAAAGAGTTTTGGTAGTTGTCAGCCTAGTTTGAGCCTCCTTGGATGCCTTGAGAAAGTTGCAATATTCCAGACACCTTGGCACTTCACAAGAAGGAGCAATGGATCCAGAGGATCCTCACCCACCTTACTCATGGCTTCAGCAATGGAATCCACCATGTTCCCCACCATGCCTACTTCACTGGCAGCCTCATTCAAGGTCACCATAATGTCATCCACGGCTTCTTTCATGAGCTGTGCCGCTTCCAGGATAGCATCATGAGTGTGTGAAGCCTAGGAGATATAACGAGACGCATCACAGGACCCTTTCTTTCCTTTGTAATGCAGTCATGCACGCAGAGCCCCCTTAAACCCTTCTGTGGGACAGACATGGGACACTGACCGATCTCCAGACAACCTAGATCAAGGTTCTTCTAGAAACAGAGCATGAAAGCAGCAAGGAAAGGACTCCTTCTGAAGCAAGAAGTTTCTAAGAAGAATGTCTGCAGAATGAGGAAGTCTGCCAAAAAGGGTTCTCCCCCCCCGCCCATATTCCTGCAACTGCAGCTCTAAAGGAGGGCAGGTACAAGTTGAATTAAAAGCTTCCTGGTGGTATCAAAGAGGAAATGCAGCAGCTGCCCAGAGTGGCCTCAGTGCTAAAGAGGATGAAGGCTGAGAAACACAGCATCTTGAAAATCACAGGGTCTTAGGATTAGAAGGGGCCACTGAGGTGATTGAGTCCAACCCTCTGCACAATGCAGGAATCCAAATTAAAGCGGTCCCAGCAGAAAATGGGAGGCCACCATCCCTGCGGATGATTGCTTCCATTGTCAAACAGCTTACGATGTTTGGATTTTTTCCCCTTGACATTCAAGTCAAAAGCAATTCTTGAAAAAGTTCTCAATCCCCCTTTCCCAAAATCTGATTCCTCAAAAGTTTATTCCAAGCATCCTTTTTTTAAAAAAAGGCAATTAGAACATTTGCTGCCTGGGCTCCTTGAGGAGGGCCATAATCAGACGGAGTTGATTACCAAAGGCTGCGTTTTTAATTAAAGGCGCTTGCACAAGAGCCATGAAAGGAAGTCTCCAGGGCTCTCATCACGTACCAGCATTTGAAACGTGATTGCTCCCAAGGAGCATATTTTTAGACTTGTAACATGCAAATCATGTTTTCTTGCTGAAATTTCCTTCTACCAAACAAGACACATTTCAGGGAATATAGGGCCCTGACTGGGTGCCCTCCAAATATGTCAAATTACAACTCCCATCATTCTGAGTTAGCCCAGCCTGGCTGGGAATTCTGGGAGTTGAAGTCCACCCATGTGGGCTTTCCATTCAACCCACCAGAGAGTGCAAGCCCAGTGCAAAGTGGATTGAGGACGACTGTTCAGAGGAAGGACAATCAAGTGGTGGAAGAGACCATCCACATTATCCTGAAGCTAAAGGGTTTCCTTCTGTTTAAAAACTTGCTGCAAATACAACACCAGCTCAGAATCTATCTGCTTAATCTGCCCATTTTTAAAAATTTCTGCAGTGCTTCTTATAGGGAGCAATGTTCAAAAGCACAATTCCCCCTCTTGCCATCTCATACAGGGCCCATTCTAAGAAGCTTTCACCGTTTTTCAAAAAAGCAAAGTTATGGCAGTAGGGTTGCAAGTTTTAGTTGGTTGAACCAGGCAGGGTTCGTGTGTGATTGAAAATTTCCTGCAGCCTAAAATCATGGGCAGGCCCGTAGCTCTGTTCCAAATAGGCCACAAGAGGTCACTTCGCTGTCGTCTGCTGGGAGGGCTTTTCCCTCCTTCGGTATCAGCCCCATCCCACCAACAGATACCTTTGGATTTCCTCCTCCTTCCTTGGCTGCGTAGAGCATCTGGAGGGCCGATTCCGCCAAGGTCTTTGTCTGATCCAACAAGTTAATTTGCTGCTGGTGATTCATCAACTTGGAGACAACGCCAACGGCTGCAAGAACCAAGGGTTCAAAATAGCTGGATAGCTGCGTCACCTGAGGAGGGAAAGAAGACCAAGGAATCAGACAAGCTAGGTTTCCCTTTCCAAGATGGGTGCAAGGACTTCCCCTCTGTTTCCAAACAAGCTGTGTTATGGCTTAGGGCAGTGTTTTTCAACCTTGACAACTTTAAGCATGCTGGCTGGGGAATTCTGGGAGCTGAAGTCCACACATCTTAAACTTGCTAAGGTTGAGAAACATTGGCCTAGTGCAGGTTCCAAGGTTGGGAAACATTGCCTTAGGGCAATGTGAGAACCAGTCATTACTATGGTTCAGAAGACCTCTTACTCCAAGTACAGACATCCGCCATGTCTCGGCCTCTTACCTTGTGTCCAAGCTGAGCAGCCTCCCCTCGGGCTGCCGTCGCAATGGGATCAATGAGATGGCCAATTTCCTGGACTACGGAGGTCAGCTGTTCTTGCAAGGCCTGAGATACAAATTTCACTCATTTATAAAAAATGGTTAGCCTCTTTTCATCATAAATGATTACAAAGCTGTAAGTTTACAGTCCCCCAAGATGGGAAGGCCGTCAGAAACAAGATGCTGAGAGCTGGGCTACAAATGTTAAGCGTTCCAGCTTTCGTAGTACGGCAGCTGCGCTCTTAGAAAATGAAGCATAGTGTAAATTTTATATATGTTTGATTGTCATTAAAAAGCAGTAACGCTGGAAGTTACAAAGGAAGAAGCAACTGAAGATATGGGTTATGTCAAAAACAAGAAGTGCAGATTTTAAAAACAAAGCCCCATTTGTGAAGACTCCAGCCCAGGAGTCTGGCTTCCTAGCTATTCCTTGGCCAGCTGACCAAAAGGTAAACTTAATAGCCTAACCCTGAAGAAACTCCCTTCTTCCATTGCAAACAACCTTGGTTTCCCGTATCTCGGATGGGCCATGTTTGCTCATCTGGAACGCAGTTAGCAGTGCATCATGGGAAACTCTTCCAGTCTGTCGTTACCACAACACTGCCTCCTGGGTTCAGTCGGTGGCTCTTCCGATTTGCATTTGAAGGGGAAACACACGCACACATCTGCAGGAAAAAGTCTTCCTCGCTGGCAAGACAAGGCTTTTCTTACCTCCACAGAAATGTCGTCCCTCGTGGCCAAGTTCTGACTAACGGCAGCGAGGGAGGCTTGTTCGATGTCTCTAATACACTTGTTAATGCCGTCAATGGCGTAGTCACACTCCCGCTGACCCGGAGCTTTGTCTCTGCAGAGAACAACGGAGCAGCCGCTAGTTAACTGGGCCTGTGGTGAAGATTCCTGGCGTGGGAAATGCCTTCTTCAGGGTTCCGCATTCTTGATTCCTCCCGTCCCACCCCGTCTGGGTTTGCACACCAAACTGTCTTTGCGCACCCCCTGGGCACGCAGCCCTCTTTGGATGCTCAGAGGACGGGCTGATGCAGAGTCATGCGGGGCAGAAAGGGAGGGAGCTCCACCTGATGGAGGTGATAAGGCTCTTGATGGACTCGGAGACAGTGTGCGAATGTCCAGCCAGGACAGACCAGGTTGATGGGTCCTTGGGGTTGATGGCCAGCGAGCGAGCTGTTTTGATCAAGGAAGATGAGCTCTCCAGCATGGTCCGAGCTGAAGCCAGGATGGGCTCCTGTGCGCGAGAACCCTGGAAAGAGGCCATCTGATGAGCAAGCTAGTTCAAGATGGTCAGGCTGGCAAAGAAGGCTCTTCAGATGTTCCTCCTTCTTTAACCGAAAGAACATCAAGCGGGCGCCGTTGAGTCCACATTTTATCAATGGCTTGGGCAGGGTGGTGGAACACAGCAGACAAGAAATGCCCCCGCCCCCCCGTCATTCAGAAGGCTTCCCCATACCTCAGCACTAATCTGAGCCGGTATGCTGACAAACTCAGGATTGGAGGCAAAGGCGGTTAGATTTTCCACGGCTTCAATGAGCGGGGCAGCAGCGGTCCGGCACTTGCTCCGATTGTCTTCCGAGAAGTCCCCGTCCAGAGCCTAATGAGGAAACATCAGTGTGGTTCGGAGCTCAATTTAAGAAAAAACATGGATCAAAAAACAGGGGAAAGCAACGATAGCAACAAAGCAAGTAGTTTGTTCCACACAAAACGTTAAGGAACATTGCTAAGTCCCCTATTTCAATGGGTCGGTTGGAGCCGGAGAGGGCATGGGATGAAAATCAGGTTCAAGTTCCCCACTTGTGTCTGAAGTCCACTGGCCACATACTTCAGTGCTCTTCTGCTGGGACCTCATCTACTCCAAGCTCCTTGAAAGAAGCCCAGGTCCCAGTGCAGGCCGGTTCACACCCCACATAGTATGCTTAACCATGATGGACTGAATATGTCAGATTTGGCTGGGTTCTCTCAACACACCAAGCAAAACCAGATAAAGTCCATGGCCAGGCACTGCTCCCAGGGTCTTCCTCTGAATGCCTATGGCACCGTAGACTTTCTTGGTGGCCCCAGGACCTAAACAGTCGGAGGGTGATTATACGAGCCTTCAGTCTCCCCAGCTCATGACCCAGATCCCCCACAGCATTCAGAAGTCTGTGTCTCTGTTCCTACTTTCCTGGACAAACACTCTGAAATGGGTCCTGAATTCTGACCAAGCTCAGAAGAGGGAAAAAGTGAGTCACCGGCTTTTGCTCAAAAAGGTGGTGAAAAACCAGCCACGCTCTGGAAGGGCCAAATACACAAGATCAGAATCGCTCCTATCCCAGCCCTCACCAAGGAGATCCAACTCTACCAGGCAGAAAAATATAGACTTATCAGAAAAACCATTAAATGAAATCAATGGCTCAACTTAAAAAAATTACAAGATCATTAATCCAATGAACAGCATAATTTTGGCAGACCAGGAACAAAATCTGTGTGCATCCAAATATTTAGGCATTACTGTAAAGGAAGTTTCCCCACGAGCATCCGCAGAGAAGATTTCTCCGTGGGCAGATCTAGTTCCCTTAAGTTTTTCTTTTTCCTTTAAAGCCACTTTTCTTTCTGGTTTTCATCTTTTTGTCAAGGACAAGCCATGAAGTGATAGGCTCCATATGTTACTTTTAAGAGGGCTGCAAAATCTTATTTGTTTTCTCTAGCTTTTCCCTGAAATATTACCTGCATTTTCCTTCCTGTTAGTTAATCACGTAGATTTGGATTGTTTTGAGATGTCTGTTTTTATCACGACTGGCTTATTTTAAATTGTGGCTGAAACCCAATTTGGGACTTTAGGATTTGGTTCTACCCGAACGGATGCTTTGATTTTACCCCAAGCCCCGCCCAGAAAGATGTTGGCGCTAAACAATAACCAACCGGTTGCAGAATCATGAAGAGGACTGTACCCCAGGAGGGCGCCTCAAATACATATCAGGATCAAGGCAGAAAATTAAAAAAAAGACATCCGCATCTCCCAAAGGAAGCTGTCTCCCTTCTGCCTCTCCAGCACCACCCACTTTTCACGCCTGGTCTTTGGCTTTTCAGCACTTCCCCAAACAAGCGTTTCTTTCCTGTGAAAGGAGAACAGGAAGCCTGTTGCAAATGTCCGCGTGACGGCCCTCGGCTTCCTGAGAGGCGTGGAAAGGTCCCTCCCTGCGTGCCCTCTGCCGCCACCCTTCCCTGCAGAGATGGGAATAGCTTTCTGGGGGGGAAAAACCCGAGCCTTTCTTCCAAAGCCCCCCAGATGGACCATTTTTAATCTCTGCTGGGCGGTCCAAAGGGAGCAAGGCTGGCGCACCTTGATGGTTTTCACCAGGTTCGCCGTGCTGTTGGCCACCTCCTTGGCAGACTGGACGAAGTGCCTCTTGGCGATGGGGTTGGCTGTTTTGGACGAAGCGATGCGGCAGGCGTTGCACAGGGCGGACGTGTGCTTGGCTACGATGGTGGCAGCCGACAAGACCTGCAACAGATGCGCAGGACTCAGGGCAGGGCCTGGCTTTGCACCCTGAAAATCCAGGGTGCGATCCCCGGAGGGGCCTCCACCTTCTTCAAGGATCGGGTGGCAGGAACGGTCTTTCTTGGCCTGAGGCGCTGCAGGGCTGCTGCCGGTCAGAGAAGGCAAAAGCGGGAGACAAAGGCTATCATCCTGCTAAAGATCAGCCCCCCTCCCCGGGCACCTCAGGGTCCCAGGGCATTCCCTCTGCTGGTCCCAGGGCGGCAAGCAGGGAGGAAGGCGACGCAAAAGAGCACCGGGGATTGGTGCCCAGGAGAGGCCTGGGTTGGCCGTGCTCCACAGCCTGCCCCCCAACTCCAGCCGGGCATTTCCAGCCACAGCTTCCTCTGACAGGGAAGACCTTTCCAGAATGCAGGTCCTGACCTGGGTGGAGGAGCTCCTTCAAAGCATCCTCTGGGGCTTCTGCTGAGCAAAGCCATCTTTTCCTTTCTAAACCTCTTAGGTGCATTCACGGTCTCCTCTTTGGGGGAGGGCGTTTTCTGTTTTGCTGACTAACAGCCGAGCGTAACGGCTGCTCTGCTTGCACCACCTAACCACCTTTCTCCAAAGCGGACCTGCGGGCCCGGCTCAGCAGGGGAGGACACGAAGAGGATGCTGGAGCGTCTTCCTCAGAATTAGGCAGCAGAGGCTGTTCAGGGAAGCAGCGCTGGAGGGCCGCGTTTTCGGGGCTGCCCACAGCCACGAGGCGCGTCTAAGAGGCGTGGCCCAGGATCCCGCGCGGGAGATGCCGGGACATCCTCGGACCGCCTTCCAGCCCGGACCTGCAGCTCCCGTGACCTTGCGGGGTGGGGAGCATACCTGGGAGGGGCTGCTGGCTGGATCCACCAAGTTCTGGCACGCCATTTGGATGGCTTGGTTGGCCCGGGCAAACTGGATGGGATCCACGAGGCCCTGTTGACCGGCCTGGCTGTTGGGATCCGAGATGCCCACGAGGTAGGCAGCCTAGGAGCAACCAAGCAGAGGGGCCTTCGGCAAAGAGCGGGAGACATGCCCCTCAGCCAAGTCCCTTTCGGGGAATAACGGCGGACAGAAGCAGAAGAGGCTTACACGTCTTTCAACAAACGCTAGAGACAGAGAGATTTCCAGTCCCGACCAAAGGCCAGGGAAACGCAAAGCACGACTTACACCCCATTTGCAAAGCTGGCCTTATGCCAGTTCCCACGTATTTAATTACTGTTTGGGAGGTGGCCTTCAGGTCCCCGCCTGGGTTATCTTCAAGCAGGGTTGGCATTTGCAAGGCCAACTGTGTGCTTGCCAACTCGGACTGACCGCGGTCATTTATGAAAGCAGAGAGGAAAACAAGCCGCAGGGTTCCCGAAGCGCCACCAGCAGCAATAACCTGGCGCTCTGCAAAACACCCGCGCAAGGCTGGGAGAGGGTCAGGAGGCCGCCTGGGTTTAATGCCAGCCAAGACCCACCTGAGCTGCTGCTTCGGTGAGACCGCAGAGCGCCTTGGAAGCCACACCCACACACTCCCCGAAGATGGGAAGGTCGCCGGTCTTGGCGTTCTGGGAGATGCCGGCCATTGCTTCCCCGAGGACCTTTGGAAAGAGCCAGGCTGAGAACGCCGCCCCAGAAGCTGACCGCACGTCGCTCCTACGCCTAGCAGTCTCACACGTTTGCCTCCAACAAACCGGTTCTCAGTTTTAGCCATCGCAAGAGCGATTCGCCCACCCTTCTCTGTAACTGTTGGTGCCACTTTTCTACCAGTCTGATTCCCAGCAGCTGCCACTGCTTAAATCTTGGGTCTAACTGAGGCTGGATCGGACTCTTCCCTGATTTTTTCAATCCTTCAACTAACGTGCATGTACACTTTGACAATGGCTGTGTTTTCCTTCTTCACTTAGCTGCTGAGTAACCTGGGTTTCTGATGTCACCCAATTCACTGAATCCTACACTCGCCCAAAGCACTGGGTCTGCACATCGGACTAAATGACACCAGCAAGCCAAGGCTAACACTAATCAAGCGCTGGTGTTGTGCAGCGTCTAGGTCTTTGTCTAAACGGAGTCAGTGTGTGGTACGAACACCGTCAATAGAATGAGGATCCAACCCAACTTCTTCCTTGAGGATCACACTGGAAGATGCCATGGAGATCACCGAGTTCAAGGCAGGACGGGGCATCTGGGATGGGCAGTCATCCAGCGTTTGCTTAAATATGAGTTGCTTTTATGACTCCTTCTAAATTTGTTTGCAAACTGCCCGGAGTCATTCTGTGAGTTGGGCAGCCATACAAATTAAAGAAATAAGTGAATGCATATAGAGACCCCTGCCCTCTGCAAAGGTGAGTCTGCTCCACTGGAGCCAAGCTGACCATGGTCTTATCATCCAACGTTTCCTAGGTTCCTTCCCAAATTTCCACTCACTGAGTCTGGTTTCCTCATTATTAGGTCTCCCTCCCCAGGCTAAACCTCACGACTTCTTCCAGAGAAGACTTCCCAGGCCCTTTCCTGAAGAAGAGGCAACCTCTCTGAAGAGGGCAGCCCCGCCTGTCCCCGCTTCTGGAAAGAATGGCGTCTCCTGCCCTCGCATCTTCCTCCTCTTCCCCCACGGTTCCGCTGCCCACTGCAGAAAGCCTCCGCGGACAGATTTCGCAGGAGGCCCGGCCCGGGGAGAGAGCTACCTTGGAGTTCTCCATGACGCCTTCGATGCAGTCGAAATAAGACAGGTCGCTCACGGGCTCGCTGGGATTTTCCAGCATCTCCTTCACGGTCTGAAAGGAGACGCAGCACCGCCCCAAGTTAGCCGTGCAAGAAAGATGCTAGACCTGCAGCTGATCGCTGTCAGCCTCCCTGGATCAGGCCCAGGCAGTAAATCCCTCTGCCCAGACCCCGCCCAGCTTCCCTTGCTGTCGAGGTGGGACTAGTGAGGAGTCTCCCAGAGATCTGACGAGGTGCTTTACTGCAAACTAGAATGAAGCCACATTTGAACCGTGGCTTGTCTTCCTGAGCACAAGGGTGCAGCTCCCCTCTTACGCCCATGGCAGCTGGAGCCCCTGGTTCCTGTCCCCTGCCTTTCCCACCTTCCAGGCGACTCCTTGCCCTGCGCTTCGTGGCTTTGAAGCCAAGGGGTGGTTGACCTGACTGACATCTCTGCCCTGGGAGACACCAGTTCTCGGCCTAATTCTCATCTGAGGGCCTCATCTGCACACGCAGCCCCTTAGGTCCTGTTGGATTACAGCTCCCATGTGCACTGGGATTACGGGTGCTGTAATCTGACATATTTTGAGAAGGTTAGGATGAAGGCCTTCTTGGGGTGAATCCACACTGAATCTATGGCTTTAAAAGTTTTGATTGTGGATGGAGATAGATGCACGCAGACCCCCGTGTGTGTGTGTGCGTATGTGTGTGCGTGCGTGTGTTTATTTTGGAGATTTAAGTTTTTTTCAGTCATCAAATCATAACTGCTCTGTTTCCCTTCTTCCGTTTGCTTTTGCACAATATATTTTTCAGAAAAGCTGCACCCTGTGCTCGGCATTCCCTTTGTTTCTAAGGCTTTCCTCCAACTGCAAGAAAAATTCCTTTCCTTTCCCAGGCATTTCCACCCTCAGATCCCACAGAGTGGCCCGGGAAAAGTAAAGCCACCAGCCAAGGACGCACCTCCAGTTCCCGGAGAGCGTTGTCGCACTCCTTCTGGCCAGGAGCTTGTTGGGTACACAGGGTGATGAGCTGGTTGATGCTCTCCGTGACCGCCCTGGGTGCAAAGCAAGAGGCAACCCTGAAGACCCCAGGCACAGCCCTCCAGCTCGTCCACCGCTCTTTGGAGGGTCACCTTCCAGTCCCTCGCCATCCCAGGCGCCCTTCCTGCCCGCTCTCCACACTTGCGGTGCTCACCGATTTATCCTTCACTTCCTCCCACCTTCCTTCCAGGCACAGATCCTCCCTCCTCTACTTTCATCCCCCAAAGAGCCCTGCAAGGGAGGCTGGGCTACGAACAGAACTGACTCAAAGCCACCCGGTACTTTCCATGGCTGACGAAGGACTAGAAAGGGGGTCTTGTAACGCCATCAGGAAAATCACACAGTTGCGTCGCTAGCAGTCCTCCAGCCACAGTCCTCTGCAGTCCACCTCTCTCCCCATTTCTTAGTTCTCTTCCATTCAGCTCAATGGAGGCCAGTCAAGAGATGAAACACCCTTGGGGCAGGGTGGGGTGGGGGGGCAAGCAGTCGCAAACTCTCTGCCCCGTTATTCAAGCACCCACACCAGGGCCAAGCGCAGCTCTCACCTGGCAGCAGCCGCTAAGAGATTCTTGGCGTTGGGAGCACCGGGGTCCACTGAAAGAGACTTGGCCGCCAGAAGCAGCTTGCTGGAAGCCATGGAGATGTTCTTGAGGTTCCCAATGACCTGGATCTGGTCCTCTTTCGTCTGTGAGGCAGAGAGGCAAGGCCCAACAGGAGCTTACTGCTTGGGCAGAGAGCGGAGGCCCCCAACCTATATTTCTACTTCCAGCAGCATCAGGGAATGCTACCGGCTTGGCTAGGGCAATGTAGAAAGAGACAAGATCACCCCTGGGTGCACGGACCCCGGCCGAGCAAGCCAATGCTCCAACAATCAGGCCTTCACAGGAAAATCCAGCAGTGGAGTGCCATCTCTGCCTGGCACAAAGAGCCCGCAGTTGCTCACCACAGCTGGTCCAGTGGCTTGCCCTGCCCAGCGAATCCATTCACCCTGCACTCAAAGGATGGGTGGACTAATCCGCATCCCTTGGCGGCAGGATCTATCCTCAAGACAATGCTGACAGCAAACGAGAACAGTGGGCGTTGAGCGGTTACGCTGGCAAGCCTGCTGGTTGAGGGCAGAGTGGGGAGACGCAGGGACTCCTGTAGAGCCCTGGGGCTACTCCCCACATCTTCAGCCACATGGGATGCTGTGAGGCTCGATGCTCGGTCACCCAAGGAGCGGTGACGTTCTCATGACAGCTGGAATCAGGAGCAGGAAAGAGGGTTCCTCTCCGCTGATGCCCCCGCAGGAAGAAGAGGGACAGGAGAGTAGATGGCTCCACTTTTAAGTGTGCTTCCTGCTAAGGGTTTAGAAAGGAAGAGCCGGGCAATTGGGCAGGGGAAAATGCAACAGCCCCCCCAGAATGTTGATTTAATTCTTCCTTTCATGTCTTTCTAACCTGCCCAGTGCCTCAGCACTTGGCTGCTGGGCTTAGTAGCTAAACCGGCTTAGGCCTGAGGAGGACTTGGAAAGGAGACCACTTGGAAATCTCACAACTGCAGATGAGATTCAGAAGTCAGAAGAACACCCTGGAAAAAGCAACGGCAAACAGCTGCCATACCATGCCTTAGAAAGCTGCATGGATACAGCCCCTAGAAACAGAGCTCGGCTGGGGGGCCTCCGTATCTTTACTCTTCCCAAGAACTGAAGTTCCCAGAGTGCACCTTTCCAGTATCACGTCCAATAGGACAAGCCAAGAGGAGCGCCGCTGCCACCAGCCTCAGCCATCCTGCCCAGTGGGGGGAAACGGACTTACCTGAGCTTGGCCGGCCATTTCGATCCCTGCGTCAAGAAACTCGTCGAAGTCCTCGCTGAACTTCCCCGAGGCGGCCGCTAGCTCCCCGCTCTGGCCCCGCGTGGAGTGCACCACCTCCCCAGCCGACTGGTTCAGGTCCGCGGCCGCCTGGTTGAGCTCGCTCTGCGCTTCTTGGAATGACTTGGAACTGGGGGGCAGCTGCAAGGCGGGAGGGGGATGACGACTCTGTAGCTGTGCACTGGCACGTCAGGAAGCACAAGGGTCCTGCCCCCGTGTGCTTGCCCTCGACGCCACCATGAACGGTGGGCAGAAAACATACGTGGTGATAAGCAGGGAAAGGATCTGCAGTTTCTCCTTCGGTTTAGGGTTAGTCATCGAACGATACAAGGACCAACCCGACTGCCAAGCTTTATTCCAGCAAAGGAGCTGGGGGGGTGGGGGTGCAGTATGTTTTGTATTTGGGGTCTTATTTCTGTAAGCTGCCTGGAGTGACCATGAGTCAGTTGGGCGGCCGTATAAGTTGCTTGAATGAATGAATGAATGAATGAATGAATGAATGAATGAATGAATGAATGAATGAACCTTTGCAAGACCCGGCCCAGACAGGCAGAGGACTTAAGGGGACAGGAACAGCGTGCTCACCGATTCCACAAGCAACTTCTTGCTGGATTCGCCAATGCTCTTCAGCGCCACGTCCACGTCCTTCTGGCCAGGAAGGCAGTTGACGCAGTTGTTCAAGGAATGGGACACGGCTTTTGCCACCTTTCCGGACACACCGCAAGGCAAGAGGCATCAGATGAGTGCCAACTGCTTCCTCCAAGCCCCCCGGCCTCCCTGAGGCTCTGAAAGTTGCCCTCTGGGGAGTGAGCCACAGAAAGGGAAGCCTTTGTTGGATCAGACCCCAAGACCACGGGGCAACTGTAAGGACCTGGCTCCCCAAAGGCCGAGGCCACCAGGGAGGAGAGGAGCAAGCGAGGAAGGTGAGCGAACCTGATTAGGGGCTGCAGTGTGGTTTTAGGTGGAAGGAGAACTAGAGGGATCCAGGTGGGGGGCTTGCGTGGGGGGATCGACAAAGTCAAGAGGGCAGCCACGACACACACAGGTATGGGTGGAGCTCTGATCACCCCATGGTGGCTGCCATCCTGACCTTTTTGACCACAACCTGCAGATGCTCCTGGATTCAGGGAAAATCACAGGCAATGGAGACAGAACGGGGGGGACAGTTCTGGGCAGCAGTCGGACGGTCCGAGGGGCCACAGCCACACCACTCCACTCGCCAGGAGCGGTTCTGAAGTGGACGGCAGTTGGGGGGAGTGAGTGGAAGCAAAGCACTCCTCTTGGGATGCTGCCCGGCATTCCAGCTGCCCTGCCACCCACCTGGGCCAGCCTCTGCTGGCTCTCGGCGTCTCCTGGAGCCACGAGGGCCTGTTTGGCCTCTTGGATCAGCAGAGCTGAGCCTTCCATCACATCCCACGCAGAGTCCAGCATCGCGCGGGCCCCGGCTGGGTCGCCGGTAGATGCGGCCACGCCCCGCGCGGCTTGCGCCAAAGTCTTCAGCGCCTGGGCGGTTTCCCGGGCAGCCACCCCTGGGTGAAGAAGGCACAGAAGTGTGGGGAACGGCGCCTGGGCTGGTCCCGCCAGTCACAAGTAGATGGTCAGCCTGGCTGGATCTGCCAAGGCCCAATCGAGCCCAGCATTTGGTTTCCTGCCCTCAATGAATCTGCCCAATCTCTTTTAAAGGTGTCTCACATCTCGTGGGACTGAGTTCCACGGGTTAAGGACGCGCTGCCAGAGCAGCCCTCCCCAACTCTGCCTTTCTGCCAACGTTCCCCCGATTGGCGGTTGCAAGCCCGCTGGCTTTTCTCCGAGCTGAGCGTTCTGACTGGCTGCCCGATTCCCGGATCACCCCTGAAATTCTAGGGCCAGCCAAGGGCATAGGTGAAGCTGAAAGGGCACGTCCACCTCCTTCTGCAGAACCGGAGCTCTTCTAAGAAATGCACTGGCAGGCAGACGCTTGCCAGCCAGTTGCCTCGCCTGGCAGCATTTCCCAGAACGGAGGGGCCATTTAGCTCCCTGCTTTAGAAACAGCTCCTGTGCGCTGATGAACACCTTGGAGCTTTGTGATATCTCACTGGACAGCAAACGTCGGTCCTTAGGTGCCAGCTGAAAAGAGAGCACCATCCTAATCCAATTACCGTAGCTTTAAAATGAATGCAGAAAGATCACACCGCCTTCATCCTGCCCCCAGAGGGACAGCCATTCTAATAAGCTTTATTGGCTGGATTTCAAAATCTCCCATGGACAAGCCACCAAAGATGGAACGTAATTGACACAAAAGCATTTTAATCGATATGGGAATCTTTTGCCAACCGGCCAGGAACCCCCAAAGGGCACTGCAGTCTGTGCTGGAGAGTCATTCATTTCTGGCTAAAAGAAGACAGCTGATTCAGCAGCGGGGGAGTCACTTTATTAAAACGTAGGGTCCGGAGGAAATTGGGTCACGGCACATCATGCACATGTCTTCAGACCTGCTTCACGCACGTCCACGTTTATTAAAGTCCCAACTGCGTGTAAGAAACGGCTGGGATCAGATTGTTTGCTGTATTTTTATTGCAAGAGATCCTGGGGAGATCCAGACCTCCCCAAGCTTAACACTGATCCTTTAGCCTCTGCCCACAGCAGGAGACCAGCAGAATATTGTTTTCCTGAAAAAGCTAATTGCTGAGTCTGTACCCCCCGATACCCTTGCTTAGAAAGCACAGGAAGGGCCTCTGTATTCATATCTAGGAATGGTTTGCAACACATCTATGAATTATTAACAATCCTACTTTGTATTTGTGAGCCTTTAGTTGGCTGCACAGGGCCAAAGCATGAGGCGAGGCGACTGGGCGAGGCAGAGGCCACCCTCAGGCCTGTTGGGGAGGCTGCTGTGGCAAAGAACATTTGTACCTGTATAATCTTCGTTGCCTTGGGCTGCGCATGTCAACAGCTGGGCCATGGAGGAACCGACAGCTTTGGAAGTGCTTCCCAAGTCCTGTGCGCATTTTTCGAGCTGAGGGAGAAAGACGACACTGTTGGGAGCCTTTCCAATTATCTACCCAGACGTGGCAAGGGCCCACGGCTGGCACTCTCTGAGACTGGCAAAGAATACTTTCCCACAAGAGGGGCATTGGTGGTGGCGGCACCTCCAATATTTCAACCCTCCCCCCCAGAAAAGAGCACCTTCTCCATGCATCTTGCTTTCCAATCATGGCTTTTATTAATTCATTGTCAGTGGGACTTAACCATTAAAATGCAACCTCTTTGTATCTTTCCTCTGAGTTAAATTTCGTTGTTTGAATGGAACTGATTTGCCAGAAGTTATTCCATCGTGGCTGACTCTCTCTCAAAAAAAAAACTTGTAAACCTCTTAGTTAAAATGGCTATACATAGTTAGAACGACCGAAAAAGCTTACACCTTCTTAACACACCCTTGCCCTCTGATATGACCACAACACTTTGGGCCTGTGTGTTGCCACGTGCCAACAAAAGGAATCACCCTTATGAGCTGTCCAAAGGGAAGGAATGAAAGATACATTTAAATGCCAAAAACACATTTTAGTTTAGTTACTAGCTCTCCTAAACAATAATAATTAAAAAACTTTTAAAAAAACTGGAGCCAAAATGATTGCTGAGGATTCTTGCCCAGCCATATCAGCCTTGCCCAATGTCCTTAGTTTACCGTTTCTCCTGGAAGAGGCTTCAACTGTCCATCGAGAGCTGCCATCTTTGCATCCTGCAATTCATTTTTGAGGGTCTGGACAGTGTTCAAGGCAGAGTCGATCTCCATGGGGCCACAGGCTTCGTGTGCCTAAGCACAAGACGGGTGAACAAACAAATCTTCACAACTCTCACCACAGCCACAAAGCTCCTCAAGTGCGGGGGGCAGGGTCTGATGGGGAAGGGATCTGCAGCACGTGCCCCCCGATGACTCATCAGCTGCCCTCCTTGAGGAACTGGGCACCTGCCCACCTTCTGAGAGGCCGTTCTCAGCTCAGCGAGGCTGGTGGCAAGATTCTTGGCACATTGGCTCAACTGCATGGCCGCGGCCTGGTCAGTCACGGTTGGAACCGCTGCTTTGGCTGAAGCCACCATTTTGCTCCCGGGCTGTTGAAAGAAAGATGAATAACCGTCGGCCTTGATGGGATTCGGCCCTTCCGTCTTGCAGAGCGGGCACAGGGAACATCGGCATGGACGTAAAACATTACAGGCCCTGTTTTAGAAGAGAAAATCCTCTTCTGATGGGGGAGAGAAGGGAAACACCTCTCATAATATAGTCTACCCCTCAGAGGAAGACTTCCACTGAATATTTGTTCCAAGAAAAGATTTGCAGGTTGATCAGTCAAGAACATTTTCTGACTCAGTTTAAAAACTCGTGAAGATAATTACTGCACGGCATCATTCTTCTCCCCTCATTTCTCCAAATCTTCAGGGGTAACCCTGAGGCTATGGAGCAGAAAGGGGAAGGAGAGCAACCGCAACGCTTCCCAACGACGGCCCCTCCCCGCCCTCATGTCCTCCCTCCAGCTCACGCACCTGAAGGAAATTCTGGCTGGAGTTTATCAAGGCCAGTTGGGCGCCCAAGTCCTCCGCCTGCGTTTGGCTCCCTCGCACGCCTTGAACAAGCTGCGGAATGTGATCGGCCACGTTCTGCGAGAGGAGAAAGAAGGAAGGCACGTTTGGCTCTCCAACACGCAGCTCAAGGCCAACCCTTTGCCCAGCCGGACAATCATCCCTATCACTGAGTGCATGTAACGTGGCAAGGGCTACTCGATGGGCTGGAAACTGGGTCTGTTTGGGGTTACGTCTGGGCAGGGTTGAGTGGCTGGCAATTTAATTGGTTTGGAGGTTGCAGAACATGCTTCGCCTCCACCTGTCCGAGACTCAGTCATCAAGCACGTTGTGTGAACAGGGCCTCAGAGTGCCGAAAGGAAAGCGGCTCACCCAGAATGGATTTCTGGGACTAGAACAGCTTCCAACCCTTTTGGAATTGAGGAAGGCCATGAAGACCTGCCTATTCCAGGAGGCCTCTCTGCCGGCAGCCTGGGATTGTTTATAGTGTGTTTTTTCAGGATTCATGAAGTTAAGTCTGGTGGTGACGGACCACGTTATGGATACGAGGAGGCTCCTCTTCACTCTTCCAACTTCTTCCCCATTTGAGTGACCTTACCTTGCAGCTCTGGACAAGTTGCTGGTGGGCTGCAGCGTTCTTGTTTGAAATGGCGGCGTTCTGCGAGGCTGCAATGGTTTGAGTTGCAGCTGCTGCGGCCTGCTTGGCAGCCACCTGGAAGAAGGAGGATCTGGAAGAGTCTTGGAGAGGCAAGAGAGAAGGGATGGATCTGGCCAGCAGGTAAGAAGCGGCAGGATGGGGATTTTTTATACTCCGTTTTCCAAAAACTAAACTCTAAAGCTGCCTTCCCCACCAGGTGCCCTCCAGATGTGCTGAGGCTGCAAATCACTTTGGCTCTGCTGGCTGGAAATGCTAGGAATGGCGATCCCAGCACAGCTGGAAGGAGGCAGACTAAAAGAGGAGAGGTTATCAACAGGGGCCTCTTCATTCACCTGCTGCACCTGCTCAGGAGCTTGAGCTTCTTCCCAAGCTAATGAGAACCCAAGGAGCAGACTTGGAATGTGCTCAAGGAGCTTCAGGAGAATTTGGATTCACCAGCGAATGTGCAGATCCTAGTTCTCCTGGAGAGAACCACTAGGCTGGAAGGCTTTGGGAGAACTGCCAAGAAGGCAGAATATGTTCAATTCTGAAACCCCGAAAAGCGAGAAAGTTTGCTTTCTCTTTATGAACACACCATCATTCTGGACATTTGCTCTCATGCAAGCCTACTCATCTGCTTGTGTTTTTCAGGCTGGTTAGGCTGCCGCCTGTGACGTGCAACAACAGCCTCCCTGCGAGGTGCTGAAAAGGTCTCAGGGCTGGCCTGGCCTGGCCTGGCCAGACAAGCGCTCTCCTCCCTGGGACAGATCCAGCGGAGGGGACGGGAAAGCAGCTGCCTGAAAGGTTTGGCCTCGTTCAGAAAAGACAAATCAGCAAAGGAGAAAGAGGAGATTTGCAGACTGGCCTAACCTCCAATCTGTTCACAATCTTCTTCTTAATTGCGTTCTGAGCAGCTGCGTTGGTAGCGACGCGGAGCCCCTCGGCCGCTTCCCGCAGCCTCTGCTGCTGATCTTCATTGTCTGGGTTTGCAGCAGCTCCCTGGCCGGACACAAATCGCAAAGGTAAAACGCGGAGGGGGTCTGGCCCATCTGAGCCTCCACGGTACGGAGGAGCTGCGTTTGCCCTGGGACTGACTTTATCCTGTACCCCCAAAGGAGTGACCGCTAGCAGTGGTTCTTTCTCTGACAGTCGCACTGGCGAGCAAATATTTTAGGAGGGGAGCTGGGAGCCCAAAATCAGGAGGAGTTTGGTAGGACTTGGGGGTTTTGTGGTACCTTTGCAGCTTCCACCATCCGGGCTGTGGAATCAGCCAGAAGTTTGGCAGCTGCCAGAAGTTTCTTAGAGTTTTCCATGTCGATTTCCGCCTCGGCATCTGAGCGCATGGCGTTCACAAGATCTGAAGTTGCTTGTGCTAACACCCTGGCCTGCCGCACCATTTCACCTGCAACAGTATGAAGTGAAAAAATTATTTTATTTATTTATTCATATTTCAAATTTGGTCACCGCCCATTTCACTAGGAAGTAACCCTTTTATCTCTCTGGGTCTGTTTCTGATGTTCTCCTAGTCTAAAACTGATGACCTACAAGCTCTGTGAAGTGTTCCCATGGGCTGGCGTGGACAGAACACCCCTTGAGGAACCTACTTAGGTCTTCAAAATGCAACAGAAATGGGTGCCTTTATTTCAGTGGCCTGAAGCCCAGGACAGAGCCCCTGTTTTGCCTGCAGAAGGTGCCAGGTTCAATTCCTGGCACTGCCAATTAAAAAAGAACTCATCTAGTAGCCAACATGGGCTGGATGACAAAGTGGGGAAGACTTGCTCATTCAAGATGGAGTGGGGTAGGGTGTCAAAAATGTCAAGATGACAGCCATGATTGCATATTAAAGCCCTTCCCTTTTATGGGCAACACATCAACATAAAAAAAGGAGCAGGGGTTCAACTGTGTGATTGGAGCTGCCATCTAGCCTTTTTCGACCCCTCTGTGGATGCCCCTGTGTAGAACTCAGTCAATTACCCTGAGAACAACCTTGCACAGCAGGACCAGAGCAACATTACAACGAAGAAAGAGAAAGAGACCCCCTCGGACAGAGTTGTCCTCCTCAAATGCTTACCGGCGTCCCCCATGGAACTGAAGATGCTTTCAGTGACATACATGATGGTGTCGGTGGCCTGATCGTAGCGCCCAATGGGTTCCCCCCGACTGGCAAACTGGCGGACGTGCTGCAGAAGGTCATTGAGGGCCTGACTGACCACGCTGGCTGCTGCGCTGACTTGCTTGAGCAGTTCCGTGTCATCCGTGGCAGCCTGGCACGCCCGCACACAGTTCTCCACAGAACGATCCACCAGCTTCCCAGCTTCAATCAGCTGCTCCTGGCACACCGGAGAGCTGATGGTGGGACTCACCACCTGCACCAAAGACATCCTGCTAGGTTAGATTAGGGCCAGGCACAAAGCTTTTTGTCTGCAAAGACTTGCTTGACTTCTATAGCAGGGCAGTAGCTCTTTCAGTCTCACAACAAACTTGTGAATAGACTGGGCTGACAGACCACAGCTGTCCTGATGTCTATCCAGCTCCACACAGCTGGGCAATATCAAGGAAGCTAGAACTACACAGACTTCAAAGAGGCATCTTTAATACTCATCTGGGTATTATACAGATCTTGGGAACCGCAAGAGGAATTTCCCAGCCTCCCTTATTAGCACGTTCATTAAGGCAGAGTCTCTTTGAAGGATCTGAAAGGCTTCTCCCCAGCTTTCTTCCCACCTGGGCTGAGCTGCCCTTTACGAGAGTAGCTGCCAATTAACTCCCCTCCCCTCTCTCGATTGTTGAGGTCTGCCTTCCATTCCTTTCTCAACCTCCCCACAATCTTTCACAAAATCACTCCAAAATTGATGGCTGAGTTGCAGGGGGTTTGAAAATCAGTGTCCCCTCCCCACCACCTCCTGTTTTGCTAAACTCTTCTCCTTCAAACAATGGCTGGAGCTTCAAAACTGCTGAGCCAGCACGGCACTAGAACTGGAGGCAGGAGGGTCACCTGTCCGCAATGCTGCAGTTGCTTTTTGGATGGTTGATCCTGCACTGAGCGGCCACCCTGAGGTTCCTTTACAATTGTGTGATTCTCCGAACAAGGATTGGTGGCTGGCTGTCCCCAGGCCAAGTTCGGTCTTATTCCCAACAGAGCAAGGGAAGCCAGTCCCCAGCTCACAAAAAGCATCTCTACCCCTCTTGACGCATAAAAACACAAGAAGGAATGAACTCCAGACTTTTCAGCTGGCCTCCCTCTTATCCAGCATGGCTCTCCCACACCCCTCTGGACGTACCTTTGCACAAGCCACCAGCTGTGAGGTGGAAAGGGCGCACTGTGTTGCAGCCGCGATCACCCTGTTCTGCAGAACTGTGTCCTCAGCCACCTGAGCTACATTCTTGGCCTTCAGCACCAACATGGCGGCAGCATTGGCCACAGCTTTGGCCAGACTCATCAACACATCCTGGGGAAGAGGAAGGCAGGAATAAAGGGTCGAATCACGAGAACAGATTCAGATCTGCAGGTAGAAAGGATCCATCTAAACACCTGCCAACCTCCAGATGTGTTGGGAAGTCCTCAACTGGCCTGATCAAGAACTTTCTTCTTTACCTCCATCCCAAAGATTAAAAATACCATTCTTGGTTTTGTACTGAACGCTACATATAAGGTCAGAAAATACATTGACATGGTGGAAATCCATTGCTCTCTGTGCTCTTGTGCCTGATTCCAGAGTGTAACTAAACTGATTCAAATCCATCAAGACTGGCTCAGGGCCCTAAAAGAAGGTGATGACCCTAACTGCGTAAGGCACCCTGTCAGGTTTAGGGGGACACCTAGTTATCAGGTCCACACAAAGCGCTCTGCCAGCTTGGGAAACCAGCCTTCCACTCAGGCTTAAGGAAAAGTCCACAGGGCTCTGCCCAGACTGCCAAATTAGGGGTCAGCAGTGAATCCCAGCCCACATGCGAGTGTGCAAGGGAGGCGTCGTCCTGCACAGACCTGGTCCCACCATACCCACCCAGCTCTCCTGCATTCAGAGAAAGGCTGGATTAGTCCTTTAAATTAAAATAACCCGAAGTAGTGGACCAACTGTTTTTTAATGTGTGCAAATAAATGGCAACGCGGCATCTGGAGGGGAGGCACCCTTCTCTGGAAGACCTACTGCTGGGACGCCTGTGCCTCCACTAAGAAAACAGGCTTTTAGTTCACACGTATTCCTTTACTGGCACGCAAAGGTGAAGCGGCAGATTAAGTGAGAGAACCACTCAAAATCAAATGAGGAAGATTTCTTGCACTCTGCCCTTCCTTGTCCTGCTGTCCTTCACCTGCAGTGGACTTCCAGCCTGGCTGGGAATTATGGAAGTCCGATGCATCTGGTGGGGGAGGGCTGGTCCAGAGACCATAAAATGGGTGCAGCGTGGTTCAATCCCCACAGGGGAGAAGGGAGCCCAGGGGAGCCTTACCTGGAACCGTTCATCCGTCTCGTTCTCCCCAATCTGCCTGAGCAGCTCCCCGCTGGCTTGGCCGATGCTGCCGGCGGCAGTCAGAACAGTCTGACGGGGCTGGAAGGTCAGAAAAGTGGGAAAGGGGATCACGCGGCCTTAGGGAGAGAAATTCTCCGAGCCGTTGCCCTTCCACCAAAGCCCAGTCCTCCCCAAGGACAATCCAGCTGGATTCTTGTTGCGGCCAAGCGTACTCCGGCCACAAGGGCCAGGATCTCCTTCTTGCAGGGGGCAACTGGGGCGAACCCCTGCTCTTCTCCCCACGGCCTCACCTCTCCCGATGTGGGTTCCACTGCTTTGAGTAGGTTGGAGACGGCCCCTGCCAAGGTGCGAGCTGCCTTCAGCAGGTCCTCCCCGCTTCCGACTTCATCGTCCATGAGGGCCGCCAGCAGCTTGACCCCCTTGGACATCTCCGTGAGGTTGGAGGAGATGGTGGTGATGGCACAGCCCACTGCTGTGTAATCCGTGTCAACTGGGTCCCCTGCCGAACAAAGCAGACCAGGAGATGCCCCACTTCTAGTGGCACTGCACAGCCCCACACTTTGGCAACGTTTTCACAGAGGATTTTACACTGCCATCGCTTGGTCTCTTGGGGCCTGATCGTTGGTTGTTTTTTTTGTGAGTGTTTTACTGTTTCAGAGGCTCCCCTGCTTTGACACGTTGCACCCTCTGGTTTATCGCAAGCCATTTGGTTATTATTCCTTAATGCATCACTGACACAAGTAAACTCAGCGGCCGTTTCCTGCAGCAGAGTCAAGACAATCAGGAGAACTTGGGGAAGAGACCCATTACGCTCACCGACTTCATAGGATTCTTACAGAGCATTATGGTCACAGAAAATGGGTGCGCATTTGGGGGGAAACCATGACAGCCTCTTTACCTGCTGTAAGGTTCACAACTGAAGCTGTTCCTGCAGTGATAGCATCAACTTGAGAGTGGATTTCATGTTTTGATTCATCCACTTTGTTCTGAACCCAAACTCTGGAGGCCTGGATAAAAAAAGCAAACCAGAAATGCATAGTCAGAGGAGTGCAGAACACCTTCTAACTAGAGACACGCGTAGGTTTGCTAACTCTAGGTCAACATTCTCCACCTGGGTGACCTCCAGATACGTGGACAACAACTGCCAGGATGCTTAGTGATCACCAAGTGACTGAGGAATTCTGGGAATTGCGTCTGGAGGGTACTGAGCTCAGGAAGGACTTCATCAGACATGCATGTGATTGGATGTCCGCTCTGGTTGCTAAGAAACATCCTGGGAATACTCAGTATTATTCTGAGAAGTTGTATCAGACCCAGAGGGGCTGATTCACACATTGATAACCAAGTACTTTCCTACAGGAGACACAGAAAATGGCTAGACATTTTGAAACACAGAAGGGCAGCCAAGAGACTCTGAATTCAGAGATGGAACAGAAGCCCCAGGCCAATGTTGGGTTTTGGAAAGACAGCCTTCATGTTGCCCCCCGCCCAGCCCGCTGAGCCAACTGACCATATCATTTCCTAAAGGCGGAAGATCATCGACTTGGGTGAGATCTGCCTGCGTCTGCTGGACCGCCTGCATGCTTGTGTTGATGGTGCCCATCAAGGCCTGCTGAGCTGAAGTCTGAGGAAAGCCAAGAAAAGTTCAGAAGCTCTTCCCCTGCAGAGGGACACCCCAGCGGGACCTCCGAGACAAGGGCCCCACCCTGGCTCAGAGCGGGAGAAGAAAAGCTCCGGGGGCAGCTTACCAAAGGGGGCATGTGGGCCCTGTGCATCTGCCCAACCGTGACCTGCTGCTGCGGAGAAGGCATGCTGCCAATGTTGAATGTCTCTGGGCCGGTGGAGCCTGAGCGCATGACGGCTGGAAGTGCCACGGAGCCATGCTCAACCTTTCCGGTGCGGTTGAACTGCTGCTGCAAAATAGTCGACCTGCCAAGGGAAGGGCAGAACCGGGCTGGGAAGAGAGTTCCTTTCCCTCCTTGACTCTTTCCTTGGGGAGCAATGGGGGACAACTGAATGCTACTCCGTTCCTGTCCAGCACTTCCTCCGTGACTGGAAACTTAGGGCTTATGCACCAGCCCCAGTTCCACAAACACCCACTTTTCCCCTGGACTTTTCACCCCCTCGTTGATGAAGTGCTCCTGGACCCCTAAAAGCTTGCACCCTCTTTTGGACTTCATATTCGACACACCCCATAAGGTGGCCGGTACTTGAGGGATTCAGACTACAAAACAGAAGGGAGAACTCGGAAACGGGAAGAAGAGCAGCTTCGCGAGCTCATGAAAAGAAGGTCAGATTGGAATAAAGGCGCATTCTGGCCTTCAGCCTGGGATCTCACTGTTCCACAAGACGATGACAAAAGAGGGGAGTTTATTCCAAGTCAACATAATTATTTTGAACAACATACAACTACTATTTGTCAGATTCACTCCCAAATATTTTTCCCATCCTAAGACCTGTTTTGTTCATCAGTCTTCTTGTTCTTCTATCCTCATATTTTTCGTTCACATTTTAGTTTTTTATTAATTTTAAAACCGACCAAAGCACCAAATTCTTTCAACTTTTTTATTAAAGCTTCAACCCCCTTTAGTTTTTGTTAGTTTTTGATAGTTTTTACTGTGCCTTTTAAAAAAAATTAATAAAGTTATTATTAAAAAAGGGGGGGGAGTCAGCAACAGATTAGAGCAGTGTTTCTCAACCTTAGCAACTCTAAGATGTGTGGACTTCAACTCCCAGAATTTCCCAGCTGGCTGGCTGGCTGGCTGGCTGGCTGGGGAATTCTGGGAGCCGAAGTCCACACATCTTAGAGTTGCCAAGGTTGAGAACCACTGGATTAGAGCAACAGCTCAGGGCCACCCAGTGGTAAATGAATAACATGCATCGTTCTTCCCATCGTGTGGATGGATGGTGTTCAGGAGGCAGGATTGCCAAAGGCCACTAGTAACCTCAGTAGAAGCAAGATTTTAATGCATGGAGGGACCTGCTGGCTCACAGCTCATGGCTTTTGCCACAAAGACATGCCAGAGTAAAAGCCTGCCCCCTTCCACCTACTTTTTAGGTGAGACAGATTCTTCTAGCATTGTAGATTCTTCATCTCCTTCCAGCCCAAAGCGATCTTTGCTTTGCTTCTGCAGAAAAAGCAAAAAGAGGTTTTCGGTCACTTCCTGGGTCTTATGAATCCCTACCCTTTTTGCACATGGCTCTGGACACCCAGGGCTCTCTTGAATCAACAGGCTACAGCTCCACTGTGCCCTTCACAGGCCCTTTGGCTTGCTAGAGAGGTTTGTGGCCAGTTGCCCAAAGGCTTAGCAATTCCCAGCAACCAGCGTCTAACGTGCCCTATCTATCAGGAGGTGGGCCTGTAAGAATTGGGCAGGATAGGGATTTGAGACTGCAAAGTCCTGGGAAGAGAGATGTGTTGCTTCTCACCTCCTCGTTTGCTTTCCAGTGACCTAGATACAGATATGGAATGGAAGCCACAGTGGAGAAGAAGCACAAAATGCCTCCTCTTGCTGCCACCCCAATTCCCCCCCCCCCCCGTTCGCCACTGCTTGGCAGTTTGGGGGCAGGGGGCTGCTGGAATGGAGAGTTAAAGGGTGTTGCTCTTCCTCCTGTCTGCATACCCCCTAGAGCTACTTCAGCTGTCCCCAAAGAAGACCACTTCATCTGACTTCCAAGAGCAGAACTCTCCATGGTTTCCAAAGTATTTTGCAAGATGACAGGGAGGGCTGTTTCTTGAGAAATGTAACCCTCCTGGGAGCCCTAAACTAGTTCTCTAATTCCTTGGATCCTGGCCTGGCTGTGGAATCACACTGAACCAGCGTCTTACAACCATGCCACCAATTGCCTCAGTGACAGAGACTTCAGCCCTGTGCCAAGAATGTACACCAGCAACGCTCGAAGTGTTTGCTTTTGGTGAGAGAGATATTAGCTCATTTAATTGCTTAAGGACACTTTCCACTCCCATGGAAAATCAAAGAGATTTCAAAAAACCAGTGGTTTTTAGGTCAACCATAACCTAGCTCTCCAAGTTTTGTCAACAGATGGGCAATTATTTCCCAAGGAGCAACGTATTTTTTTTAATTTGCTTCCCTGTTCAGTTGTGCCACAGGGTTCAAAATTTTCAAGGATGGCATTCCAAAATGGAAGTAGGAGTAGAACAAGGGCAAAAAAATATAACCAAATAAATTCAATGAACACACATTGGTGGCTGTTTTGGAGAGGCTCTGAGGTTGCACCAAGGCTCTCGGAGGGCACGAAGTCTCAGCCTTAAGCTGTGCTCTCAAAATTACATGAAGAGTTTAGCTAACGCCACGTTCTGACTTTGTTTCCTGAACTCAGATGCTCCAACACACATTAAATGTGATTGGAGGACCATGCTGTCCCTTCCAACAGAAGCCCAAAGATTTTACCTTCTTGAGGATGATGTCAATATAACCTGCAATCAGCTGAGAGATCTGCTCCCCTTCAGTGGTCTGTACTGAATAGTAGCTTTCTTGGTACTCGCCAAAATCCTGAGGGAAGGATATAGTACTATTTGCATCAAGGCTACACCCAGCTTACAAATGGGAAACCTTTTCCTCTGCTTCACTCTCACCACCACCACCATGAATTACCAGTGTGAAGCTTTTGGGTGAGGCCGCCCAGCGTTTCACGGTCGTCAGTGGCCATTCCTGCAAGACCTCCTTGGTCTTTTCATCCACGCGCATCACGGACTCCTTGGTAATTCCTAGCAAACGAGGGACCAGTTTGTTCTTTCCTTTCATTTTCTCCTGCGAAGGGAAACAAGACAAAACAAAACAGAATTTGAAAGAACGTAAGAAGAGTCCCGAGGATGGATCCAGCCGAAGGTCTCTCTAGTGCAGCTTCTGTGTTCCCCAGGAGCCAACCAGATGCATCCAAGAAGGTCACCAAGAGGGTGGTCACCCAATTCCACCCAACAGTTTGTGGTCAAGGAGGTAGTCAACAGTCATGAAGAGCAGCAGGAAGTGAGACCCTGGTCCTTTGTGGACTGGATGAACCTCCTTTTAATACGTACTGTCAAAACTGAAGTCCATTACTACATTGGACAGCAGCAAATTCTACAGTTTCACTTGTGCCAAGAAGCCCTTCCTTTTCTTGGTCCTGAATCTCCGTGCATTAGGTGCCAGTCACGACTGCCCGCACCCAACCACCTTTCCTTCATCACACACGATTCTCCAGATCACTGTCCTCTCTCCCTTTCTATGTCTTCCCCCTAACCCAAAAGAGCATAGCCTTTCCTTCCCGGGCATCTGCTGGAGTCCTGAGATCACTGGTGTGCTCTTTCCTACACGTTTTGCACACATTTCACTTTGGCTCATAGCTCTGAAGAAGCATCATCTGGTGTAATTCTAGCTCATGTTTAATGAGTAGGAGTTGAAAATAAATTAATTGGGATACGGGCTCTGATTCCATTTGCCCTAGGTTGTATTGGAACAAAGGTGCTGGAGGTGAACAGTCAAGCCACTGAATTTTGAGGAATTGCATGTTGTTGACCTTCAAATAAAAAAGTGCAAAAAGAGAGTGTCATGCCTGTCATTATAATTTATTTCTGTCCCCCAAGTTATTTTAATTCATTCAAAGCAGAGTTGCCATGTTCAGAGCATTCGTTAAACAGTTCAGGTTTTAAAATTCTCAGCTTTCCTTCCCTCATAAATTTATCACAGCCAGACATTTCACACTGCTGTTCCTGAAATGACTTAATTACTATTTGCTTCAGTCAGCCCGAAAAAAAGAAAAAAGTTCAAGGAATGTAATATGTATTTTTAATTGAATGAACCCCAGCATGTCACCGCAGTCCAATAATTATCCGAATTGTTGTCTTCCTCTGGTGCGCAATGGTGTCAGTTTGAAACCACCTGTTAGGAGGACATCTAAGTAATCTGAGTGTGAGAAAAAGCACGGCCTAATTACGTTGCAGCACTTAGCATCCCAGGAGAGCATCCTGGGAAAACCATTTGTGCATAAATCGCTCCTTTGCAGGGTGGTTAATTCACTTGAAAGGAATGCTGAAAGGAAATGGCTGACGACAAAGCATCGCTCCTCTAGAAAAGGGCACATTTTCAACCAGGAGAGGGAACACCTCCCATAAGCATGAAACATCAATGCTTCAGCCAACACAGAACATCATTAGCTCATTTTTCAGTGGGCTCCAAGAACAGAAATTAAGAATTATCAGTGGACCCAGCCACGTTCATGCTACAAATTCAAATTGCCCTGATTCAATATCAGAGCAAAGAGGGTTGCATTTCCTTCACTCTCATTTGGCTTTATGACAAGGTCACAAAAAGCCAATCAGACTTGGCAATGTCATGATTTCTCTAAGTCTATTCAGAGTGTGGGCTAGGAAACACTGCCCTCATTCTGATTTGGATTCATGACAATGCCACATAGCTTCTCACGTCTGGCCACATGATGACAAACCAAGTCAAATCATTCATGTATTTTTGGCATCAAACTATCAAGGGGGGAAAAAAGATACCGATCAACATAAGGAAAAATGTTGGTGCCAAGACCAAGTGAAGAAAGGAAAGTCTTTCAGTCCTCCCCCTCAACTCCAAACCTTTTGAGTTGGAAAAGTGTAGACTGTTTGGCTGAGTCTTACGAAACGTATTTGTCAAAGCTGTAAGCAGCAACAATTGAATCTAATTAAGTAAATTTAATTCAAGTCCAAATCCTACCTTCACCAGGAAAAAGGAGACTCCATAGGTCCTCAGAGATCGGGCCAACTTAACATATTTCACTTTTGCCTCAATTTCTGTCATCTCTCCGCAATTCTTGTGTTCCTGTGGTGGAAAGGACTATTTTTGTAAAGGCTGAAACCTCCTAGGAAAATGTCTCAACAGTTGTGGATCGGGCAGGAGTCAACATCTGAATCTTTCATGGAAGTGCACAAATTCTGCTAGAAAGAGGGTAGCCCCTGAACATTTTAATTTATTTGCTTATCTAGGTCCATAACCTGGTACGTCTCAAGAGACCAGCCTTAGCTTGGCTAGGATATGAGCTGAAATTTGTCAGCATCTCAATTTCTGATCTTCAAATGTAGGAGAGGAAGGTGAAACAGAGGGAAAGAGCTGGAAAAATAAGAAGGCCCTTCAGAAAATTAGACACAATCAACATGCATCCTGTTCCTCTCAGTCATAGGTCCCCCACCCACGCTCCAAAAGCACAGCAATGAGGGAAAGAGTGGAAATGAGGACACTGGGCATCTCCTCCACCTTCTGCATTTTGGAAGGTGATCTTCTGAAGAGATGAAGACACATGACTTAGCGACATAATCTTTCAGGGACCTAAAAATCACATTTGGAGCTTCTGCAGGTGGACAAGAGGGGGCTGCTTCAGGTCCACCTTTCCAAGATGGGGAAGGCAATCAAGCTGGTGTCAGGGGTGCCAGAAGGGGATGCTGCAAGTTGTTTCTGCCATGAAATGGTATGAAATCAGGCTAGAACGAAGCTAGTTCCTCCAGGGCTGAATGGGATCTCTATGATCTTCTGGGGACACTGCATAATCCATTTGAAAATGACGAGAAAGAAGGGGACTGCAGATTCCTCACTGTTCCTGCCACTCCTGTGAATCTTATCTTGGGGAAAGAATTTCTACCCCATTGCTGAATATACCCCATTATACTCTTTAGTCCATTTCTATGCAATCCCTCTGAGTCTTCCACAAGAGCTTGGAATGAAAACTATTCTCATCTGAAGCTCCTGGCATGGTTCTCGGTCCAGTAAGATCTAGCTTCAAGATTCAAGGGGCAGCTTCTGTCACTAATCTATCATCCTTGTCCAAGGCCCTCAGTTTTCCTTCTCTCTCTCTCTCTTTTAAATATAATTTTATTAAAGATTTTTAAAAAGGAAGATAACAATTACTACAAACTAATATAAAATAAGAAAAAGAAAAGAAAAAGAAAGAAATCAAAGAGAAAACTAAACGTGCAAGATAGGGGGAAAAAAAGGAAAAGAAAAATAGAAAAGAAAGAAAAAAAGATACACAGAAGTGGCTTCCGATCTTCTTTACAGCAGTTTTAAGTACAATTATAAATTTACCTCTTACTCTGTGGTTGCAACATAACTCTCTTCTTTCTATAATCTATCCTGTCTAATCATCAAAATCATAAATCATGAGTTCATTTTTTTCTGTTCTATGCAAAAAGCCCATAAGGGGGTTCCAGTCAGCCATAAACATAGATATTGTCTTTTCTCTGATCAAAGAAGTCCATTCAGCCATCTCAGCAAGTTCCATCACCTTCACCAACCATTCCTCCACGGTGGGTAATGCAAATCTGTCCATCTTTGTGCATACAATAATCTCGCTGCAGTTATCATATACAAAAACAAAGTTCCATGACTCAGTTTCCCTTCTCAACCATACTCCATTACCTATCATCCTCGCCCATGGCCTACAACACTTCCTTTCTCAACTTGGCATCGGAGAAGGAGTCAGCCAAGGGTGTTGCGTTTTCACTCTTGCAGCCCATGTCAGCTTTCATTAGCCTCTGAGATACCAGCAATATTTCGGGGATGTGAGATTCACACACGCAAAGAAATTTTCTCAGCCCTTGAAAGACAGCTCTCATCTTCCATCAATAGCTCTTTCGAAAGAGTTCTTCATCCAATTTTTGACACTTGGCATCTTCCAGGACTAACTAATATAGGCGGCCAATGTCTTTGCTATCAAGAGGAGAAAATGGGAATGTTCCACACTGACCTGGACATTCATAGCACCACTTTTTACTTTCCACTCAATGCCAGTAAGAAATGTAGGTTTCAGTACAAGGAGATGCTCACCTTGTATTTAGACTGAACCAGATTAGACTGTTGATTGCATCTTGGATGAGAGAGTGCTCCCTATGCCAATTAATTAGCAAACCAGATGTTAAAGATCCTTGCCATCTGGAACCTCCCTGAATGGCGAATCACATAACACTTAGTAAAAAGTGGTGAAGCCCAGAGTAAAGTTGTTTGAGTGATCTGAGGCTGGTATCTTAGCCTCTCCTGCTCTGTCCTGTTTTATAGAAATTGTTAGTGATTTTAATTATTTCCAATTATAACATTTTTTTGAGAGCCAAGGGACAGATCAGTAAGGGCCTTAAACACATGCATGGCTTGAAAAAATAGCCCTTAATTTGCTATAATGGGAATCTTTGTAATTCCCAAACCCTAAACATTTTCAATCAGTGTCAGCCTTTGCCAGACCTGTGCCCTCCAGATGTTGACTGGGTGTTGTGGGAATTGAGACTGAAAACATCTGGAAAACATCACACTGGGGAAGGCTGCAGCGGCAGATCCTGACCAAGCAGATGAAGACCCGTGCTTTTCATTAGCTGTTTCCCAACCAGATGTGTCAGTCTGTAACTTCCAGTATCCCCACTGTTCACGCTGAACCGAGAATGGTGGAAATTATAATTCAAAACATCTGGAGGGCATCTGATGGGAGAAGTTTCCATTAGATGCATCTAGTCAAAACAAGATATCTCAGCAGCACAAGGGATTTCTAGCCCTCTTCATGCCTTCGGTGTTCTATCACATGATGCACGGAACTGAGCAGAACCCCAAACCCCCAAAACCTCTAAGCAATTACGTATTGGAAACCTCCTTGTTCCTCCTCATCGAGGATGCTCTCTTTCTGCTTTCTACGGTGCAGTCAAAAGCTATTAAACATGCCCCTTCCTTGAAGAGAACGCACTGGAAAGCAAACAAATCTTCCAACCGCACACAAAATTATAATTTAGGATAGGAAGTTTGCCAAAGGGAGAAAAAAAGAGGAAGAACACCTGCTTCCTTTACACTTGACAGAATGCTAGGCTGTAACAAAGCAAATGTGGGGTTGCACGAAATACACACAAAAAAGGAGCATTAAGATGCATATCAAGCTTGTGGTAGAAGACTCCCTTTTTAATTACCTGGAATATTCTCTTTTCAGCTCCTCTTTGCTTGATATATTCTTTTGGGAGAAATTCTTTCAGGCTGTAGGGGCAAGAAGTCACAATTAAGGAAGGGGCCACAGCCTTCTCTTCATTTGAAAACGTTCAGCTGCAGACGTTGGAGAGAAGACCCACAGCTTCATCTGGTTTCTAATACCACGTAGCTGTCTTTCCTTCCCATTCAGAAGGCTGGGGCATTCCGGAAGTTGAAGTCTCCACACCTCTTAAAGTTGCCAAGTTTGAAAAACAGTGGCTTAGAGCAGGGTTCCTCAACCTTGGCGACTTGAAGATGTGTGGACTTCAACACCCAGAATTCTGGCTGGGGAATTCTGGGTGTTGAAGTCCACACATCTTCAAGTCACCAAGGTTGAGGAACCCTGGCTTAGAGTGTTGTGTGGAACTGGCCAGTTGTGGTTATTCCATAAACCATTATTAACAAGCCATAATTTAACATGCTGGAGGAGCTCCCTCAACGGTCCGTCAGCAGAGATTCTCCCCATTTAAAGGAAGAGCACCTGCAAGAGGCAGGTGGAGGGACCAAGGTCTCACCCCCAAACACAACTCTGAGCAGAATAAAACTCTGCCGTTCCTGAGACAGATGCAAACCTTCACCTACGATTAAGCTGCATTATTTAAATTCCATGGAACCGCTTTAGCAAAATAAGGTGAATAAATCATCATTATCATCATCATCCTGGCAGCCTCTGAGGCACTAGCAGCGTTAGGAAATTCTTCAGGTGCAGCTACCATAGCAATACTCTGCCCTTCCCCTGATGCTGGCCTGGCTCTGCCTCACCAGCTAAGCTGGCCCTACTTTTCCAAGACGGGAAGCATGGGCAAGGGTGTCTAGCTCCCATCCTTTCTCCCCTTTTGTGTTCGAGGAAAGAGGTTGAGCGTGAGAAAGCAGACTGCAAGAGGACTGGGGAGACCATACGTTGCCTAGCCTTCTCGGCAAGAAGTGCTGGATTTCCCTTGGGGGGTCCCCAAAGACCCCCGGGCTAAAACCTTCATGCAGGCAGCTGCCGCGCTCCGTTTGGCCCATGATGGAAGAGTTTCAGAGAGACTTACTCCAAAAATCCAGGTCTGTGTTTGTGCTCCACATGAGGCCCAAACTGGATCTGGGCCTGAAAACCGCCAAATTCACACGCCTTCTCAAAGGATACCGGATGGGAACCGTTCAGAATGTCGTCCCGGGCCTAGAAAGCAAGTGGGGAGAACGTCCACCTCATGTCCAAAGATCTTAACTCCTCCTTTGCCAATCCCCAAATTTTCCAAGAGACTCAGCCCTGTCCTTCCTCATCAAGGAAATCAAATCATCTCCCCTGCATCAAGAAGCAGTTTGAAAGAAGCCTTACCTTTACGTACTTGCTAATAAATGGGGCTAAAATACGCATATCATCCAGCGTCCAAGATTCTGCAAACTAGCCGCTTTTCCTTTCCATAAATCTGGTTAATCCAGCTCTGTCAGAATCTAGCTTTCAGGGTTGCAATCAGCTGTTCGGGCTTGATGCCCACAGATCATGGTTTGACATGATGTACAAACATGTGGCTTACTAAACAAACCAGGGTCAAACAACCTCTGGCTTAACCTGATGGGCAAAGCAGATCAGTCTGTGGGCTGGCAACAGGCGTCCCCTTTCCCACTCCAGCATACCTGAACATAAAGCAAGTTGAGCTGAACAGGGTCTCTGGAATCCACGTTCTGGTCTGAATAGAAGAACTTGCGCCTCAAAAGCAGCGTCTCGTTCTCGTCGACCCCTTGCTCCCGAAACGTTCGGCTGTGATCTAACCAGTTCACTAAGGGGAAAGGGGGAAAAGGAAGCCCACGTGCGGATCATTTAACAGTTTATTCTTCCCTCCCCTTCCTGCAGGAATTTCCAGCTATGAAACTTCTCCTGGGGCAAAGTAAATCCTCTTCAAGCCCCAAAGGAAGGCACTGTGGTTGGCACAACCATGGTTTAAGGGAAAGTGAGGGCTTTGAACCCAGTTAGTTTTGCTCTCCATGGGAACACATGATCATTTTGCTTGTTTAACTGATTTTTGGATCAAAATAGACCAAAGAACAGCACTCTCTGGCTTCCTTTGATGCATCCAGCTGCTGTCCATCAGGGCTACACATACATTTCTGGTAATAACTGGGAACCCATGGAATTCCACTGCAACTGCCCCAAATCTGAGAAATGCCTCGTCAGAGTTTGGCACCTGCGAAGCCGCCTCTGTGCTGGATGCAAAAAGCTGCTGATCCAGACCCAGCCCCCGCAGGGAAGACCCACAGACAGACTCGTGCAGCCTTCCCAACCCTGGTGGGTTGGGATTACAGCTCCCCGGGGCTGGGAATTCTGGGAATTGTAGGCCCTGCACATCTGGCAGGAGGGGGCCGAGAGGGGGCCAACCTCTGTGCAGGCAAGGCAGAGATCAAAGGAGACCTGCTTGAAATGAGTTTATGGCTTCCTTAAAAGCAGCTGGACTGTGACGCCCAACATGACACAGCTAATGGGCCAGTTGCACCAACTGGACACGTAATTATATCCTGGTTGAAATTAAGCACAAAGTCTGGTGCTACATTTTTCTGAAGAGTGTTTCTTGCTGCAGTTAAAAATTTGTGCCCCTTTGCTCTGACAAGCAACCTGATATTGGCCCGGGAGGTGAAGGCAGGATGGAGCTATTGAAAACGAAACAATTCCCCGCCTGCCAGCTGGCACACCGCGAGGCTTGGACCGCTGCTGAGGCCGGGCCACAGAACAGGGATTGCCTTAACTCTTCTGCACACCCAACTGATGTTTCGTTCTGCTCGGCACGCAGCATGTTTCAGTGACCTTGAGCACTCAAGGTGAAAACAGGAGAGGAGACGTAGGGAGAGGGAAGAACCAAATTCACAGCCTGGGCGGGGGGGGGAGGGTGTTCCCCAGGCAGATTCCTGGCCAATTCCAAGCAAGGACATTTGGGGAAGGGGGAGGGGAGGAGGGAGAACTGGCACAACCATTGCCTAGTGACCATGTTGCTCCAATACCAGGTTCAAAGCATCGTCCTCTTGCCCTCCCCCCATTTAATCAAATCAAGAGGGATCACCGTAGAACCTTCTCTGCTAATGTGGATTATGCCCTTGGAGAGGCTGACACACGTTTCCTCTCTTTTTTAAAAAAGCCTGTGTCCGTTTACCCTGATGGCAAGTACAGCCAATAGGTAAGAATGGAATGAATCCAAATGAAATGAAAGCGGTCTTGAGTATACAATTACTGAACATATGATGTCATCGGGGGACATGATGCATCATTCATTAAGGGGAATACTCCTCCGTCCCCAAGGACGTTGCAAGCGAGACCAAGAGGAGCAGGCGAGGGCGTTGCTCCAATGTCACTGCTTCACTGGAATTCAGCTCAGCCTCCTGCAGACCACTGGATGGGGCTCCCATGGTTCCCTGCCGGCTGGGCTGTGAGTCATTATGGGAGTTGGGCAGCACCAAGTGAGGAAGGAGAAAATTCAGAGCAAGACTAAAAAATTGCATCTGAAAGCTGGTAAAGGAACTTATTTATTTAGGACTGGATTTTAAACAATTAGAATTAGCTGTAGTTCGTTTTGGGCATCCCTGGCTCCTTATTTTTTACATTTTAACCCTAGATTTAGAGTGTAGGCACTCCAAGATGTCTACATTCACCTTAGACTACATGCAAACGCATGCAAATCCAAGATGTTACTCCTTAAGCAGTGCTACTATTAATTCACTCCCATTTTCAGTGCCATCACACACTGATTTTCTGTCCCCGGAAAACACTTCTATCAGGTGGAGTGTACTCACAGTCATCATCTGTGTGCAGCTTGGCTTTTAATTTCTCCATTTTTTTTTCATCCCGTAGCAGCGTTCGATCCTTTTTCAGTGTCCCCGTGCCCTCTTCCTTCTTTTCTTCGCTGCCTTCTTGGATTAAGGAATATTCTTCATAATTGGTTATTCCTAAAATTGCAAACAAAATCATTGTTCTAAGCTGCAGGAACTGTCATGTTTTGGGGAGAATGGGGAGAAATCTACGTGCCAGAACAACCCCAATGATTTGGGTGGGAAATCATTTTCAGCTCTCTCTGAAGTCTAAAGAAAGAACAACTCTGTGCCTCATGGTACCATTCCCTATTGTTAACGACCACGGGCGAATGTTGGCCTTTGCATGCATTTAAGCACCCTGTCCTCTTCATCCCATCCAGCGAACAGGTAGAGTTGAGTGGGCAGAGGACAGCACAAAGATTTCAGCCATTCCAGGAGCAAAAACTAGGCAAGTTCTTCCTCTGGCAGAGAGCTTGGAGAATCACAACTAATTAAGAGTACAACATCCTGGTAGGTAGAGCTTGGGAGCGCCAGGAAACTGGGCTGCACAAGGCCAACTTGCAATCCTCACAGCCCACTTTCAAATCAAGGTAGACCTAGGGAGGCAGATCCTTCTCCTTCAGTCCACATCAAGGGCCAGCCACTTTCTATATGATAACCAATCTATTCCATTACAGATCAATGAATGGACAGCTGCCAACGCTGAGAGAGAGAGAGAGAAAAAAAATTCCCAGCAGAGTTTGTCAATCCACAACTTGTGGAAGCCACAAGTGATGGTCGATTATCACTGCCTGCCACAAAGTCTGCCGCCACAGGCTTTTCCCCCCCTCGCTTTGTCCCCTTCTTTCATTTGTGGGCTGGCCACTACAGATCATTTGTCTGGAGGGGGGATTTGATTGCTGTTCTGTAGGAAGTGGGGAGAATGGGAATAGGCGGCTTGGACGCCAGCCCTCCGTCATACCTATCCGGCTGCAGATGGTCACCAGCAGCTCTCCAACGGTTTTAGAGTCATCCACCATCACTGTCTTCACAGAGCCGTCCAACATCCTGATTTTCTGGGGCCTCTGTTTCTTTTTGTATTCCAAAATATCCTAGGGAGTCAACCACAAGAATATTTCACAGGAGAGGCAAGCCCGGAAGCTGTTCTTAAAGGATAAGAGACTGAGTTTCTTCCTCATTTACAGCACTTCTCTATATGAACTAGTCTTGACTTTCACATTTCCATGTTGAGTTTAATCCTCCTGAAGCTGCCACAAAATATTCTGGATCGACTGAAATTCAGGAATCCTGCAGATCCTGCGGAATGTCTTTCAGAACATACACCATCAGCTTCGCAGTCCTTAGGAGCCCAAGAGTCCAACCAAAACAATGGGACACTGAAAGGGAAGCTGTAATTGGTGGGTTTCTTTGATCCCGACTACTCCAAAGCAAAGAGGGTGTTAAGGAGACTCTGATTAGGACCTGGAATGGACACCACCAGGGAATCCCAGGGTTGCAGGTGAGACTGGAAGTTGGAAGGGAGAAAGGAATGGCAAACCGCTCCTGAGCTCTTGCCAGGGAAACACCATGGCTTTGTCCATGAAGTCCCCAAGAGTCAAGGTGGACTAGACAGCAAGCAGACTGGCTGACTTGAACCGCAATTCAATTACTATGCTTTACTGGCCCTGTTGGCGCACTGCAGCCAAAGGTGATCTCCAGCCCCAGTAAGGGGAGCAGCTCAGCTGTCCTTCTCATTCCCTGGAAGGACCCCAAAAGCCTGCCCAGGGTGGGGCCTTACCCCATTCCGCAGCATGTAGTAATCCAGGGTCCTGCCGGCCTCCAGCCAAATGCCTTTCCGTGGATCTTCATCGGACAGGAATAACCCATAGTCAGCGGCTGTGAAAGAAGATGGAAGAGGAAAGCCATGGAGACAGCAGGCGAAACAGGCCCCCTCGTTCCGGAGGTCTTGGTTACCTTCCAGCCAAGCAGAGAACTTTATCAGGGCCCTTCAGCTTCATACTTTAGCCCTGGCCCTCTGCTCGCCGCTCTCTTCCCCTGGTTCCTTTGCCCTTCACCCTCACCTCCAGCCCTTTCTCCTTTTCTCTTCCTGTGGCTATAAATGGCTCACTTAATTCCATAGGGTTCAAAGCTTGTGATGCATGGAACAATTGATTGACTGTTCAGAGAGGGAGGAAGGAAGGAAGGAAGGAAGGCTTAATATTGTCTCTATAAAGGGAATGAGGGCCTATTGGTTTTCTGCAGAGTTAGGGATCTAACTCTGAATTTCCTCCCCTGCCTTCTCCTTGCCTCTGACATGTCTAGTGTTAAGCTGCTATGGGGGCAACGTTCTCAATTCCTGCTCAGTTTCTCTCTTGGCTGTGCAAGGTTGCCCTTGGTTGGTTCGTACATTCATTCATTCAATTTATATAGCCACCCATCTCAACAATGGCTCACCCACAACCAGTCTCTCTCCAGACTCACTTGCCTGTTTAGGAACCACAGGCTGGCTTCGTGACGCAGAAACCTAGGCTCACTCCCTCTTTGGAAGGAACCAGCGATCTCATTCCCCTCCTGTCTAATCCTACAGATCAGGTAGGGTGATTCTGTAACATTCCCTTTTGTCACAGCAATTGATATGTAAGCTATGGTTTAAGAGGGCCGGCGTGGAACCCAGGTTTGCCCGAGACTAACCTTGCCCTGTCTGAGCTTCTGGTACTCTTTCACGGATAACACGGCATGCATCGTACACTGCAGTGGAGGGTTCAAACTGCATTGTCTTCACTACATTGCACTGGCGGACACAGATTTTCAGCGACAAGGCAACCATGTTGCTGGATCACTTGGAGGCTTTTATCTTACCTTCAAAAGAAGCAAAGGAAAACACTGAATGAGTATTTTAAAAAGAATCAGAAGTTGTTTGAACTACAAGACCAGTTCTTCTTCCTTTGGGACTTTTCCTATCTGCTATCACCATCATTCCAAATTGTGGGATATTGACTTAGAAGATGTCAATTTATTTGCCCATCAAGCCAATGATGTCTACTCTGGCTAGCAGCAGCTGACTGGAGAGCTTCCAGACCAAATTTTTCCTCATCTGCTACTCAGGGTACTGTGATCTCAAAAACCAGGATTTAATTTGGGATCTTCTGCATGGAAAGCAAGTATTCTATCACTGAACTCCACTTCTACCATAATCACTCTTGATATTATGGTACCGATATACCCCTGGAATTATCCATCCTCTTGGGTCCAAAATGTCAAATTCCGTGCCAAGGGGTAGCAGAGTGGATGCAGATTGCGATTAGCCTAAACTCTTGGATTCCGATGGAGATGGGTTGGTTTGCTTTCAACATTACTTCATGATTCACATGAAGTTCCAACCAGTCATTGAAAGCACTCCAAGCTGCTTGGGGCTTCCTCTGTTTGCTTCATGCAGATCACTTCTCCTCCTCCTCCACCTCAAATGTTGTGGGAGAGGAAGGGGGATGGTCTATTCCAAATTGGGAGAAGCATCTTATGCTCTTACTTGTCCCAAAACAAGCCCTAAGCCAACAACACCAGGACCCAGAGGCCTTCCTATAGCTCACACAGGACCCAACCAGTTGGAAGTTGAGTCTCAAAATGAGTCCAGCCTTCTCATAATATTATGAAAATGGAGGGATGGCAGTTTCCAGACTCTAGTGTTATTCTCACTAGATAACAGCAAACTGGAATCTTGAACTGGACGTTTGCCAGTCACACCTGGAGGATTCATGGCTCTTTCTCTGAAGTAGGTCAGGAGCTCACTGCTGAGTACAGCCCAGCCAAACAAGGGAAGGTCAATACAGATTTTACAAAACCTCTCTTCCTTTAATCAAAATTGAATAGGACAAGTGCAGTCAAATCACTCCAAAAGGCAAAGCTGTGAAATCTCTCCTTCTCCACTGCTGAAATCAATCCAAATCAAAGCTATCTCATCCCATTAAACTTAAGTCTTGTTAAACATGAAGTTCATCCAAAAGTGACATCTAAACATGTGGAATTCTGGCAGAATCCAGCTCTGTAATCAAAACAAGCCACTTCTCCATCCCAGGCCTGCCCCATTTTGCCTGCAGTTTTTGTCTCTCTGCAGCCTGTTGTGCTTGGAAAGAAAGCCCATCAGGAAGCTGGGAGGTCTTTCTTTTCCTCTGATGAGTCAGGAGTTTGTACTGCCCCAAAGACCGAAAGGTTCACAGACCACGCAAAGGGAGCAGAGCTCAGACCACGTTCTCAGATTCATGCCAGCCATTCGCCTTTTTATGAACTTCCAGATCCCCCCAAACCAGGGTTGTCCTTCTGTTACAGTTCTCTTCCCTCTGACCACAAACTCAGATGGTTGGTTGAGGGCAAACAGGACTAGACTTAGGTGGGTTTATCCAAAAATATGCCTGGCAAAGTTTAAGGTACATGGCAGTATGAAAACATCTTTTAAAAAACTCAAGAGGGAACACAGCCCAAATCCCGAAGCGCGGAAAAGTGGAGCAGGGAAGGGGACCCGGAGTGGGTTGGTCAGCTTGAGCCCATGATGGCAAGCATAAGCCATCTTTCTGAGCCCATGGGCACATTTGAACTTTGAGGAGCATCCTGAGATGCTCTTACAAAATGGGAGCCCTGGGAGGGCATGGCTAGTCACAAAACACCACTTTGCTATACTCTGTATGTCTCCAAGATACCCTCCACCACCCTAGTTTTCGAGGTAGGTTGGTGGGCACAGTATTCAACAAAACATTCTGCAACCACCATTTTATTTTGTCCCAATAAAGCCAATGTGGAGTCCATTTGATTACTGTTTAAAAGAAAACATTATGGCCTCTATGAGCATGATGGCATCCCAGGGAAGTTTATTCCAAGGGTTTCGGAGCAGAGCACCTGAGGATATAGTGAGATGTCATTTCACAAGTCTTGCTTGGGTTGCCCGAAAGCTGCTGCTCCTTCAATCACTCGATTTACTGACTGAATGAATAGAGTCAATTTGCATTCTGTTAAAGTCTAAGCAGATGTTGTCCCCACAGGAGAATTTAAAAATGTAAATCCATTACCCGTTGTCAAACTTTCATCTGCAACTTGGCAGTGATGTCAGCTTATCTCAGAAAGTTGTTGTAAGAAAATGAATGTCTTTGTCAAGACTTCAGATACTTGGGATCAGCTGTTATAAAGCATCTTAATGCAGAGGAAGCTGAATTAATAAGACACTATTGATCTCTGAAAGGCCAAAAGCCAAGGAGCCATAGAAGGAATTGCTTTAAGGATAAAAAGGGAAATGATAAATCAATTCTCTAGACTTCATGTTTGTTTCCAATGATGTTCTCCTTCCAAACATTGCGAATTACATTGTATGGCATTTGAAGTTAAACTGGCTCTGAAAAAGAAGATTGTATGCAAATCTATGACATTCCTGGACAAATTAAGGCAGGGAATTGAAAGAGGCACAAAAGCTGTTACAACAGTGGAGACATGGATATTATGTGGTGTCAATAAATCTACACTCCTCCACGGCACTGGATTCTCAACTGATTATATTTAATGTTGCTGGGCCTGCAAGCTGCTTTCTTGGGCCAGACCTTTCCTTATGTACTGAAGGATCATGACCCAGAACAGGATGGGTATGGGAAAGAGCCGATCATGGAATCCTAGGGTTGGGAGGGACCTTGAAGGTCTTCTAGTCCAACCTCTAGCCCAGTGCAGGAATCCTCAGACCACTCTGGCCAATGGCTGTCCAGTCCTTTCTTGAAAGCCTCGAGTGATGGAGTACCCACAACTTCAGGAGGCAGGCTGTTCCACTGCTTAATAGCTCAATCAACTGAGGATTTCAAAGCTTAATCAATCAATCAATCAATCAATCCAATCAATCAATCCAATCAATCAATCAATGGTTTCAAAACTCAATCAATCGAGGCTTTCAAAACTCAGTCAATCAATCGAGGGTTTCAAAACTGGCTTTGTAATCAAGAGCTTCTACCGCTGTCTGCAACTCAATTTCAGCACATGGCCAGGCGGAGACCAGCTGGATAGATGCAGGTGTGCCCAAGGGAACGCTCTAGCTTCATTTGACATGTATTTCTCCCTCTCCTTATTTACTCAAAAGTAAGCTGGCAGCAAAGCTTTTCCATTGCACACAACCAAGACGGAATTTCATCTTTGAAAAAGTATCGCCCTGAACGGTATTTTATCCTGGCACCGTGTCTTCCACCTCATGGCGGGGCAGTTACATTTCGTGCTCCGCAAAGCAGCCAAGAATTTAGCAGATGCGAGAGGCAGTAGAAAATCCAAGCCTCTGTCAGTCCTGGAGGACGAGAGCTGCTCCAGTTGGCCAAACCTTCCCTGATGCTATTCGTTGGCAGGCGCTAGACCGGGACTTAAATCCTGCTGAGGCCGTAGCTCAGCGTCCCCATTGCAACTTCCACAGCTTCTCTGGAGGTGCCACTGCTGGGACAACTGGGCTAAGGTACAAGGAATCCGAAGGCGAACTTTGGCCATTCTGCTCCTCAGCCCGCTTCTTCTTTCAGGGTGCAAGAAGGGGATTTGTGAGCAGATTATTCAAAAGTCGACAAGAATGTGTGCATGAAATCGTCATGACAAGAAAGCATCGTTCCTTAGAAAAGAAAAAAGGAAGGCCTTTTCTCCTTCACCTGGAAAGAAATGAGAGCCAGCTCAGTCATTAAGACGTGGAGCTCTTGGAAGAAAGGTAGAATGCAAATCTAACAAACAAGCATGCACCTTCTCTCTAGAGAGAGCAAAATATCTTTTGGGGGGAAAAATCCACTTCTGAGCTTCTTGGATTCCACACAGAGCAAAAATGGCTCCTTGCCAACAGATGTAACTCCAACCACTAGATTTGGCCCAGAACTCTTTGGCCCATAAATATGCAAAAAGTTTAATTCTGCACATGGTACGGAGGGGCCTCGTCTGATTTTGTCAGCATGTGTGCAAGTACAGTACGCGCACACATGCACATCTCTTAGCGGTAAAGATTCCAGGAGGGCAGATTTTGGAGTTAACCTTCGGGGCTTGCTTTGCACACCCTCCTTTCTCCTGCAAACCTCTTCCACGCCCCTTCATTTTTTAAAAAAATAATCATTAGAATGAGTAATAGTCTCTCTTCAAAATGTTCTCCTCATTTGAAGGAAATAACATACTGCCCACCTGGGACCAAATTCTCCATTTTGTAGCATGAGCTAAGACTTGGTGATCTTCCCCAATTTTCAGAGTCACAGATTTATATACAAAACTTTGCGCATATATATTAACAACTCAGTACTTACACGTTACAGCTGAGTATCAACACTAACCCTGTTTGTATCCAGTTTGGGGAAACGCTGATGCATTGGGAGTGCTTGGAACCTAAATCAAGCCTGTTTGCTTCCAATCCAGGAAGCTAAGAATTAGGCCAGATTTTCCACAAAAGGGAAGGGGGGGGAATTCCAGAGGCACAGACAGAAGATGCTCAGCATAGTTGGGAGGGGAGTGGTTGCTCAAAAGATCACACTAGCTTTAGTTTTAAGAAAATGAACCCAAATGCACAGCATCTACCAGGAATTTTGGACCAGGAGTGATCCAATTTCCTGGGTTTGTTCTCCACGAGCTGACGCACTGCCTTGCTTCATAGGATCCCAAGGTCACAGAACACCTCAGAGCAGCGTCTTTCAAACTTGGCAACTTTAAGATGTGGGGACTTCAACTCCCAGAATTCTGGGAGCTGAAGTCCACACATCTTAAAGTTGCCAAGTTTGGAAATCACTGCCTTAGAGCAAAACTTTAATTTAAAAAAAGTCCTTGCTGTGATAAGCTGGCCCAGACTGAAGGCTGACTGGCCACAAGACTCCTTGCAAAACTTGCTGCCACCCCGGAGGATGAAGGGCTAAGAATGGTGCTGCTAGCCACAAGGTACTCGAGAAGAATTTCTGCAACAGAGATGTCACCATTCCAACTGCTCCAGGTCAAATCTCCACCTGTCTTAAAAAGAGAGTGGGTTCACGGGGAAGCAGGTAATCCTTCAGACTCCTGGACATACATTATAAAGCTTCATAGCTCAGTCCAGTGGCTTGAATTATAACAGCAAAAGTGCATCTGACTTTGACAATGACTGTGCCTACTTAAGAGTGAGATTTTCTAGACCAGTCTTCCCTAACCTGAATGATTTCCAGAGGTGTGGACTTCAATTCATACGATTCTCAATGCTGACCATCCTAGCTGGGAATTTGGGGGCTCGAAGGGATATATCTGGAGGGCATCTAGGTAGGGAAGACTGTGGTTAAGTTTCAGCCTGAAAGGGCAGAAAGAGATCATGTGCACCAAAGACTAGTCCTGCTTCACTAGTCTTTGCTTTCAAACAAACACCAAGGGTGGAAAAGCGTTAGCCTGCAGATGCTGGGGAATGACACACCCCAACGTGATGTATGATGGAGACTGCAAGAATTCCAAGAACATCATCTCAAGAGCTAAAAGCTGACCACTCCCAATGACCAAGAATAGAGTGCCCAGATCTTATACAGCAGTGTATAAGAGTTAGCAGAAAGAACTTCCTACACCTTCTCAGACACCCATTATTTTAAAGGCAAGCGTTTAGGCTCACAGTTAGCAGGTGAGAAGCATTTTGCGTAAGTGAAGACCCCAAGACCCTCTAGACTGAATGAGACAAAAGACCCGCCTTGTCCACCCCACTCCCCCCATTTCCTCACAGTGGGCAATCAGTTGTCCTAGGAAGCTCATGGTAAGATGTACAAAGGCAGAAGACCTTCTCTTTCTGCATCAGGTCAAACCATTATTTTCAATTTGCTTCAGCATTCTGCACACTCCAGAAAAAGAGGGAAGGCATTGTTTCAGCCAGAAAATTAAGCAGCTGCCTTGGAAATCATGATTAAAATCACTGCTGTTTTCATTACCCTGGAAAGAGATATAATCAGTAAATATTTCATGTCACTCCCGTGTGATGAACAGAGAGGGAATGAGCCACTGGAGGATGGCAAACGCTTTTATAACACAATGTGACCTGGGCACACCATTTAAGAAAGGGGGAGAGGCAGAGACCATCCCATTCTCTCTTTCTGTTCAGGCAACGTTCCCCCAAAGGTTACGCCCTTACACGTAGGCTAAATGAGCCCCAAACAAGATGGGGTTCCAACATGGAGGAGGATTAAGTTCTAAAATTGTGGGCTTAAGAGATGTAGCAGTCTAGAAAGCAAGCAAAGTAATAGGATATTTGAAGGAGCCTTCCTTAACCAGGTCTGACAGCTCAAGCTCACACAGGCTTCTGCAGGAAGATTTCCAGATGCTGAGGCTGCAAAACGGCCCCTGTGGAAGCATCGTCTGGATGATCCAGGGGCAAGTGGAGACGTTCCTGCTTTTATTTAGCACACAAAACGTCACCCTACAGCACTACTGGGCTCCCTATTAGAGCACTGGGAAACTACAATACCCCGGTTAACAACTTCCTAATCACACAACATATTCTAAGGATCCTTTTGTTTTCCTGTTGCAAACATAAAATGCACCCTGCAAAGACAACCCGAGGATTTTCTTTGCTTTTATTCCACTTGAAAGAGGGAAGAAAGCAAAGAAATGGAATGTGTAACATATCCTAGTCATTAGGGTTACTCTACGCAAACAAATCAATTACATTTTGGGTGTGTTTTCTAGAGTGGGAGTATTTCATCCAATAAGTGGAAACAGCTTGGGGTTTGCACACACAAAAATCTGTTAGGTTTTCAAAAATTATATTTGTATAGGCACGGGGAGGAAGCAAGCAGATGCAACAACAAAAATAGGAATTTATTTTCCAAAAACATTGCTTGGTGTTTGACCAGCTTCCTTGGATATTTTCTGCAAAAACGGGCATACCCGTTTTAACGCTGTTTTAAGGAAATACAGAAGAAACTGCTACGTATGGATAATAAGTATTTATTCTTTGCCCAAAATCAGGATCGGGAAACACTAGGAAGCGCTGGTCCTTCCCCATCGTGAGCTTTCACGTAATGAAAACTGGAGAACGTGATGGGTAGAACTTGGAAAGCACCAAGCCTGGGCGCCCGGCGCTCCGAATGCCTCCCGCTGTGCTCAGCTGGGGCTCTCTTACCATCCTAGGATACTACCTTACTTTTAACTCACCCTATAATTGGGGAAGTCAGCTGCAGTAAACACATGAAACTAGCTTCAAGCCAAGGATTTCACATTTAACTAAGGCTTGGATTTCAGCAAAGGCAGATATTTCGACCTATTGGGGCATGTGATTACAGGACGGCAAGAAAAAAACCAGATCTCCGTGGGACCCCAGCTCAGGGGACCTGTTGCTCCCTCTTGGGGCCCCCAAGCTCCGTGGGCAGGAAGCAGCTGTTTCGCCCCGCAATTCTGTCTCCTTGTTAGCCAGCTGGATTAACGGGAAATTCTTCAGTTCCTCTCGGCCCCCCTTAACTCATCACTTCGCATCTTGCAGCAGGGAGTTCCACTGTGGGGTTGATCCGTGTTCTCCAATTGGAAAACTGAAAATCCTAACCATGCAATTAAACCTTGTATGTGATGCCTCCTTTCTGTGTTTTTTGGTTCGGAGCCTCTTGCCAGCTAGATTAAAATGGTGAGAAAAGGATGGAAAAGGTTATTAACCAAACCCACCCTCCGTCCCCTTCTGGCGTACCACGGCTATGTTTGAGTGTCGCACTGAACCCCAAACTAGCCAGCCACACGTTCACCTAGCCGGTTAACTTTACGGATCCGGGTGTTGTGGAAACAGCAGAAATGGAGCTCCTGCAATAAACCATGGCTTAGCCTAACGTGCTAACCCAGCTCCTGATTGTTTTATCGATTCCATCTCTCCCCCACGGCCTTTCTTCTCAAGCAGAAAACTTGTGCAAGCCAGGGAAACAGCACAGAACCTCTATTCAGTGCCACCCTCCGCTCTGCCTCGCCTAAATTTAGCTCTGATCTAAATAAGCTTTCGCCCTTCAGGGACCCCAAAGGAACCACATTACTCACTCACTCCCTGGAATCACCCAGACACGCAGGGACAGGGCAAGCTCCAGCATCTCTTGAATCACACACACACACGTATCGCTTCGTGTTATTTTTGCCACAAAACTTAAAACTTTGTCTTACGACGACAACAGAAGGATTTAAGCTGGTCTCTGCAGAGAGCAGTTCATCTCGCATCCTCTTTGCCCATCTTTGCTAGCCTGAAACCCAACTCGTTCAAGCACACCCACTTTCTGCACCTGCATCCCCCACTGCAGTCGTAGGTCGAAGCAGGGCGATCAGAAGAACCCAACGGAGCACAGATCAGGCGGGCGGCATGTGGGGAAAACCTACACGGACCCAGGGTTCGCTCCGGCTAAGCCACGATATAGTTTGCTTGCATTTGCTTTACCATGTTGTATGAATCCTGTTACTGTGATTAGGTAACCGGAAGTACACGTTATATTTGAATCGGGCCACCACCAAGAAGCCATTGTTCAGTGTGATATGTGAACCCAGTCCTGAATTTATCTGGGTGCAATTAGCTCTGCCCCACACAATGTGCTGGAACACCAAACCCCAGAGTTGCCAGGCAGGTGCAGGTGCAGGTGCAGGTGCTGAGCACAGCTGTTGCAGGCCTGGGGTTATCCAAAGAGGCCACCCCTGGAAGTCACCCGAAGGACACGGCAGGGGCTGTGCCACGTGGCCCGCATGAAACAACAGGCTTTAAGTCAACGAGACCAATCAGCCATGTGTTTCTAAGGAAGCAAAACTGCAAATCCAAGAAATGTTTTGCTATCCTACCAAGAAGTTAAATTCCACAAACTGGAAATAAAATGCCAGCAAGATTTTACACTGAATTCTTACCAAACTAATGCAATAAACAGAACCTAAATCAGTGTTCTTCAACCTTGGCAACTTTAAGATGTGTGGACTTCAACTCCCAGAATTCCCCAGCCAGCCATGTTGGGGAATGGCCTTCCTCTGCCTGAGACTGCGAAGACCTGATGATGCCAACCTGGAAGGGGCAACCCCTTCTCCTCCCTCAGCTGACAGACAACGGGAAACCGGCGAGTGGAAGGAACAGCCCGGCCGACCCTCCAGCGCATCCCACGAGAACCGACTTCCAGTAAGCAAGCGAACTGCTGCGAGAGCTTCTAATTGATCAAGATGAGCTCATTTAGGACGCGTGTCTATTAAAAAACAAAAAAACCTTGCTTCAGAGTGGTTCTTTGCAGGCTTCGCCGTAGCCCCAAACACGAAAGCGGCCGCCTTCCAGCACCAGCGTGCTGGCAGTTGCACTCAACGCCAAGGGGGAGGAGGGGGTCAACCGAAGGAAAAAGAACAGAGGCCGATAATGGAGTTTGCATTTCATGGCCAGGGTGTTCCGGGTTCAAGGAATAAAAGGCCAGATTGTACAATTTCAAGAGTTTTTTTCCCCCTGAACACACACACACACACACACACACACACACACACACAATTGCCTATTTCTGCTTGAGCCTCTGCAAAGAAGCTGGGCAGGAGGAGGCGGGCAACGCATCTGCTCTTCTCTATAACCACAAAACGTTGTGCACAACCTGCAGAAATGAGGCGGGCACGTTTTCAGCTCCAGCTCGGGCCCTCTTTGATTACCGTCCTCCGCCAACTGGGGAGGCATCAACAGCAGGAGCTGCAATGGAAAAACAGCATTCTGTGTCGCGTCGGAAATTGAGCATATCATGCACAGTCCTAAAAAGATCTCAGGGAATTTCATTTGGGAGTCTTCTGTCCTTAGAGGAAAGTAATCAAGGAATAGCCTTTTAAACCATGTCATGAAATACTACACTGACCGGGAGAAAAGATTCAACGTTAGTATCTTCCACTGAAAAAGGTGCCTAACAGGTTCTGTCCAACGAAGCGGAACAGAGACTAAAAAATCCCAACTCTGACCCAAAGGGATGATCCACAACAGACTGCGCAACCAATTTTAATTCCTTTTACCATTCCTTTTTTATACCTTTTTTACCATTCCATGGTCCTCCATGATAAAGCCAACAGAACACATATCAAAGACCACCGCCCCCCCCCCAATTATGAGAGCAAGCAAGACATTTATTGTTTGGAGGAGAATCTGGCACAAGGCCTTCACACAAACTGAGAGAAGGACATCCTCACCACGAGGAAAACTTGGAAGGGTGTCAAAACCTTAGAACACAGCTCCAAAAATGCAATAAAAAATACAAAGCTCCTTCCCAGGAGGGCCAGAAGACAAATACAATTTCCAAAACATGCCACAGCAGAGGACAAGTTACAGCCACAGACTCTTGAAACGTAATAATTACTCTTGCTAAGTTGAAGCAAGAGAGTAGAACATAAGTCAAAACCTCTCACTTGGGAATGGTTAAGTTTGCAGAAGGAAACGGCTGAAAACAGAGCAGATGCAATGGAGGTGAGACAACATCTTTATCTGACCCCGGGGCTGGCTGCCACCCACCCAGCCCCACCCTTGGATAGGCAGGGCTGGTGGCCGAGCCAAGCAAACAGCGTGGCCTTGAAGAGTTATCCTAAAGAATGTGTTGTGGATACAGACTGATTATGGATGCCACTGCAGATCTGCTAAGAGTAGATGTTCTCTGGGCGGATGGGGGAGGAAGAGACGGAAAATAAACACTCCCCTCCCTCCCCCAAATAGCTTGCTTGACTCTGATACCTGACCAGCACCCTCTGAATAGGTCCCAATGCTGACTGCTGCTTGCAAGCCTCCCTGATGGTCCGTGCTTCGTTTAGCAGGAACAGAGTAGGAAGGATGAGACAAGTGTCCGTGGGGAGAAAGCTGGGTGGGAAGTGGGTCTTTTAAGGGGGATCAGATCAAATGTTCCTTGAAGGTCTAGAAGCATGCGCTTGGCTTCAGCACTTGCAAGCCCAGGAAATTGATCTTTGTGTCTCCCAGAGCTTCACTGGGACAGCAAAAAGTCTTTAGCAAGCCTCAGCTTGGATCAGCTTAGGCTCACGATGCTTGAGGTGGTCCAAAACCTACGCTGTTTTAAACTTTTAAGGAGGCTTCTTGTTTAAATCGCCAGGGCCATTCATCTCCATCCTCTTCCACAGCTTCATCCATGAACCTTGGTCTTGCTCTGTTCCCCCTGCTCATTCTAGGAATGTTCATTTTTAACGGTTCACTGCATGCAGCTCTTAATTCCTCTCCATCAAAAGCCTCACGGATTCTGCTTTTCTAAGAAAGACTTCAGTCGAAGAACCAATATGGTTTTTTTAGGATGCTACCACAAACAGGAGGAAAAATTCTCCTCTGGCTTCCACAGGAACCAAGTTAAATGTCTGCTTGATACTTCGCTTCCCCAGAGGAAGAGAAGCACGTCCAGCTTGAGCTCAAGAACCCAAAGAGAAGAGAAGAGAAGAGAAGAGAAGAGAAGAGAAGAGAAGAGAAGAGAAGAGAAGAGAAGAGAAGAGAAGAGAAGAGAAGAGAAGAGAAGAGAGAAGCAGGAGAACTGAAGAGGGGCAGAGGAAGAGGCTGTGAAAGAAACAGCCCGCCAGGCAGAAAACCGTTGCAGCACAAAAGCTGCGGATAAGCAGACCATCCCTTGGATTATATTATTTCTTTCTGATTACTGCTTTTATTGTATTTTTATTGGTTTTTACTTCTTTATTGTCAGCGGCCAAGAGTTGCTCGTTGGGTGAGATGGGCGGTGACTAAATTTGAAATATAAATAAGATAAATAAATCCGTTTGGGCAGCTGAACCAACCACTCCCAATATTTTCCTTCTCCGTCCCCAATTCCTTTCCTTGCCTCTCCTGATTTTTGTTTATCGTTCTGAAGGTACGGCCGGTCTAACTTGTTTCTCTGTAAGCCGCTAAAGAGGAGGACGAGTCTCCGTTCTACGTATTCAGCCACGTCCATCTGAAATCCCTCCCATCTGGCAGTCCTTGAATTGCTCATCCCTGATTTAGGAGATCAGAAGAATGACCAGCTTCCAGTAAGGAGAGGGACTTTCTTCAGCCTTCTTCCCCCTAATTTCTACACGCAGAGGAATTTAACTGATTCTGGTCCCAGGAGATGACCGCCTGCAGCAAGAGCGGAGGGCTGTGCAGGGCCCTCGCTTGCCAGGTGGGACAGAGAGGCAGGGGGTGATGACAGAGGGACCCCCTCTGCACCCCCTTCTCTCTCTCTCAGGCCTGAACTTCCCTCCCCGGCATTTTGGAAGCGTAGCGCTGCTGTTTCTTCCTGGGCCTGTTTCCCAGAAGGGATCAATTTCCCATGGTAACGATGGCAAAACTCAGATCAGGCGAAGCCGGTGTGTCAAGCCCTCTGCTCTGTGTAGGTGGCCCAGGTGAGTCACCGCGCTGCGTGGATACGCTGGCAGATGAGGAGTTGGCTCCCAAGGGGCATCTTTGACGCTTGCCAGAACAGTAATTTAGCCACCGGAAGGCGGCGTTTGCTGTCTCAGGCCAAAGGACCCGATTCCCCGGATAGGGGCGGAGGAGCTGGCTCCTGGGCCGCCACATTCCATCGCACGCGGAGCATGGGTTGCTAGCTACCCCCCTCACAGCAGAACCGTTCCCTCCCCAGGATAGCGGTAATTCCCCGGATGCAGCTTCGGAGGAGCACACGCCCAGGTGGAGCCTTCCTCAGGACAAGCTCAGCGCCTCGAGATTCATGGGCACCCCCAGGCAGCTGCTTGGCAGCACCAGGGATCTGGTGCGTAACTGCCTCTTTCTACAGTCCTGGGGTGTTCCATCCAAGTACCAAGCAGGCCCAGCCCTGCTTACCTTCTTCAGATGAACCAAAGCTAGCGAGGTGCTATGCCCAATGTGACAGAAAAACAGGATACCAATCTCAACTAAAACTTGTGTATTCTGCAACAGGAACTCCAGTCTTGTATTTTTTTCCAACCATCAACACGGCTCAACTGTTCCCTACTACAGCCCTCCTCGGTCTGGTGCTCTCCAGATGTTCAGGGCAACTGCCCAAATTGCCTGGCTGACCTTGGATACAGGCTTTTTTTGCACATCTGCACAAAAGAAACGCAAGGTTTGTGCAGGGTACCTGGAAATTCTGGCTCACCACGTGTTGCAGGGCAACAGCTCTAAGCACCCGTCACTGGCCCTGCAGGCCGAGGCTGCATTTCAGAACGATCTGGAGGGCCACGCCGGTGACTCATCTTGAGTACCCAGATTCCAAGCAGTGCCGCTGGAAGGAGTTCTGCTCTTTCAACCACCCTTCCTTGCTTCTTGCAGGATGAAGACAACAGTGAGGACAGACAAAAGGAATCCTTTTTAACACAATGTATAATTCAACTCTGAAGCTTACTATCACAAGACGAGGGGCTGGATCCCAGCTTGGCTGGCTTCGCAACTGGGTTCATGGAAGTTTGGGGGATCAACGGCTCTTGGCCATGATGGCGGTGGGGCTGCCTCTGAAGGGCATCTGCTGGGAGATTTGTGGGCTACCTTGGGCAGCCGGTTGGCTGGATCAGATGGGTCAGGGGTCCAATCCAGCAGGGCACAGCTTATGTTCTTAAGAGGAGGATCCTGGGACATCCACTAGCTGGCGCTAAAGGTTTCTGTTAGCCCCAGCTTTAATTATCACGCCCAAACAGCTTGAAATAATTCCCAAGGGCTTCCCAATTCTGCTTGGAATGCCAACACTGCTGTAATCCCAGGATGGAACAAGGCCAAGACATTTATTAGCACCAATCAGGAGAAAACCTAAGTGCTTCTATAAGCGGGTCCTTGACTTCCTCCTGTTCATCTCATTGGGACTTAAGCAGGAGAACTTCTTCCTGGATCACGTCCCCCAAGATCCGAGTTGCCTGCAACCACCTCTTGTCCCATGGCACCATTCGAATCAGACTTAGGGTGCTGCCCCTCCCCACAAACTTTCCTCTGTGGCTGATGGACACCAATCTTCAACCTTTCTATTGATCAGATCAGCAGCCTCAAGACCTTCCAAGCGAAAACTTTAAAGCTTCAAAAGAAAGCAAAAGGGAAAAAGGAAGACCCACATGACAGCGGAGGCGCTAGGCATGGAGAGGTGGGTTTTTTCAATTATTCTGGCGTCTTCATGTTGCTTTAACCTTAATTAGCATAAGCAGGACTTGGAAGCTGCTCAGCGTCTTTGGACTGGGGTGTCGTAGGACCCTGAGTAAGTAAATAAGCAGGTGAGTAAACAAAGGCAACTTTCTAAGGACCACTTGCCACTCCAGCTGCAGAACAGACTGCAGATCAAGGTCTCTGCAGAATCCATGAAATGCAAATTGAATTAGAAAGGAGTTTTTTTTGCTCCGTAGGCCATTCAGCTCTTGTGCTATATTTCTGGCACACACCCAAACACCTTCTCTCTAAGGCCTTCGCTGCCTACTTAGCATGCGGCAATGGTATTTTCCCTACGGTACTCGATCCACCAGCACGTACCTCTGGAGCACTGGGAATTCCTTCCGAAGGGGGCAAATTAACTCAGCACCATCCCAGGAGCCGGTCCATCCCTTCAGAAGACCATCAAGCCGCTGACTGGGTCAGTTCATTCCGCCACCTTTGCCAGTGGCCTCGCTACACCAGCCAAGAGGTCTTGTCTGCCGGACACAAAGCCATGTTTTTTCTGGAGCTTGTACCCTCGATCAAAGCATCTTCTCTATGGTTGATAAGGTCAATCGGACTGCTCTCCTGTGGCTGAGCGTGTCTCCTTTTTAGTATCGGGGGTTTCAGACCTGCTGCTGCAAAAGTAGATTTTGCTGCGACAATACAGTATAAGGCGGGGAGTCTCAGGTTGCAGCGCTATTAATGTCTGCTCAGCAATGCAGGAACCAGGAACAGCTCTTATGCAAAACACGCAATCCCGGGGGGGCAGGGGGGAGGATTAGCAGCCCTCCAATAATATCTATTCCCCGAGACCTCTTTGTGCCCAAATGTGGCTAAATGTACACAGCCTGAACAACAAGCCATTTCATTTTTGAACTTACGGTGGCCTCGAATATTGACTCAAAGGTGTACAGTTCCTGCAAAATTGGCACCCATGATTACTCGGTCACGTTTCTTATTCAAACTACCGGCAGCTTTCAACCAAGTTCTTCTGTCAAGAAGTTCCCTTCGTACCTTTTGCTGACTTACACTGCCAGGCAATTGGCCAGCAAAACTAACCACCACCTCTTCTTCTCCTGGGCCTTCCTTTGCTCTTCTACCTCAGTTCCTTTAATGCTGACATCAGATCAAATCAACGAATGTGATGGGAGCTCTGGAAGGTCGAACTGGGAATCTTATGCATGGAAAGCCAAATTACAGCTATATCCAATCCCTTGGATGCTCTCCCCCAATACTGGAAAACAATGATTTATGGTAGAAGAGTAACCAACCTTCTTAAGTAAGTACAACGGGGGAAATCTTGCAGATTTCCTGGCAGAAGGATGCATAAACCCCCCAAAACATCAATAGTAGCAGCGGGTCCCCTCTTTTGAAGGCTGAAACTCAAAGCTGTCCTTCTGGGCTGAAGCTCCCTTTGTGCCAGTAGTAATAATGTGATGAGGCACCATGCTTGATCAGGAGGAGGCACGTGATCCACAAAGCTGCCCTGGTACACATCACACTGCCACTTGCTCCATGCTGAAATCAAGGAGACCAGGAGTTTGATTCCAGGGTGACTCAAGGCCCATTTCAAAAAATGAGGCATCAGAATAACTCAACTGCAGCTGGAAATAAACTCGGGTGGAGACAGCTAAGAATAAATAGGTTTCTGTCTGGCATCAGAAGGCACCAGTGATCTGCATTCTGCATGGCGCTGCTTCTGCCAACAGATTCTCACCGTTACAGCTGCACGGCCTGGAAAAGAGGCCGCTAAAGTAGGAATATACGCAACCCACCCGCCGGTTGTAATGTATCGGGAACATGCTGACGGGGTTTCCCATTGGAGAATTTAGGCCCGCAACTCCCAAAGTTGGGTACGACACGACTAGGAGGAAACAGCTCGGGGAAGGCTGCTGTAGGCAGAGATTTCATTCAGTTATTTTGGTCGAATAACTGAATAGCAAGGTGTCTGCAAACTTCCATGAACTGGCCTAAAGAATTCCTGCAAAAGTAGACCTGGGTGGTGGGAGCTGAACATAGCAAGCCGACTTTGGGAAGGATGGGCAGAAGCAACCTTGGTTCCCGGGCTGTAGGAGAGACCAGATCTGCTCAAGTGTTGGTAGAAAAAACCCAGGCGGAGTAAGCCTCTGCTTTTGATCTCTGATGTGGCCCCTGCAGTCTCCCCACCGGCCACCATTCCTCCTGCGACCAACGGCCATCCTCCACCGAAACAGGAATCTGGAGTGGAAACGGCCCGAGAGGGTTGCCTCAGAAGCAGGAAGGGTGGGAGGAGATTGCAAAAGTCTGAGGTCTTTTGGCCATGAAGGCGAGGCCCCAAAAGTAAGACGGAGGAGAAAGAGGCCAACAAGCTGGAGATCAATAAACCCAGGAAGCTGGAGAGAGATCAGCCCAACACAAGAAAGCCAGGCTGGCAATTCAGCCAAACCGAGCTGGCAATTCACACATTAACAGGAAGGTGAAAAGACCGGTCCCAAAGTCTCCCCTCCTCAATTAGCAAGTAATTTGAGCCAAGCTGCGCTAACTTCCTGCTCTTGCACAGATTCTTCTCCAGCTTCGATCTGCTCATTCTGAATCCAAAGAAAAAGACTTCAGCCTGGCTTATCCTACTGCACAAAAAGTTATATTGCTTAAGACGCAGCACCTGTCAATTTTTCATATTGTTGCCTCAGGCAGTCTGGCAACTTCACGAACACAACAGTCCTGCAAAAGGAAGAGGCCAGCAGGCCAGCAGGCCAGCACCACCACCGCCGATCACTCTGCTGAGGAACGGGCGATTCTTTGTTCTCCGCTGGCAGGCTTATGGGCGAGCAGTGATGGGGGAAGGTGGAATAAAACTACCAAGAAATGCAATAAAAGGGTCTTAAAAAATCACCCTCAGCACAGCCAACACACAGACGAGGCTTGTGGCCGCCTCGTTCTAGGCTGGTCCCTGGTTCCTCAGACTAGCCTAGAGCCCTGGGATCCTGGGAAGGGCCCCCATCCAAGGCCTGGTAAGGCTGGATCCTGCCTGCTGAGCCTCTGAGCCCCCGTGAGGCGGAGCTGCTCTTCCACGGAGGCACGGAGAGGTTGCCTTCTTGGTGAAGACCACCCCTGGCCACGGAACTCCCTGGCCAACCTCATCCACCAGACCGCCAGGCTAGAACAAGCTCCTTGGGGAGGAGCGGGATTGAGCCCCCCGGATTCCATCCGATGCCGCTGACAGCGGTGGCTGAGCCATCTTCCAATCCTGAAATGAAAGACAGCGCAGCACATCGATACGTGCACAGGTAACGGTAACATCTACTGCAGAGCAGGTGGTGCTGAAGCTGCCTTAGATCAGATGGGCTGGTAAGGGGTTCCGCTGCAGCTCAGCCTGGGTTAACAGCGACTGAAGCCTACAGGCAACTGAACTGGATTTGGCTCTAGTTTAGCACAGGTTCTCCAGTCCTTGCCTGGCAGGAGGTGACCCACACAGTGCTCACGCAGCTTGCACTAGCGGGCCACAGCCGAGATCTCCCCGCGGGTGATGCCTTGACTTCTTTTTAACCTCTGCTGCACCTCTTTTCTTTGCTCGTATTTTCACTTCCCTCTAAACTTCCCCCTTTCCTCTAAAACAACCCCCTCCGCTCGCGTCTTGCCAAGGCCCACCTTCTTTGCCCCGGCCTTCTCCTTCCTTACTCTCTCTCTCCTCTATCAGCCGGTAGAAGCAGCCAGAAACACGTGCAGCTTGGTTTCCTGCCCTGCCATGACATCAGAGCAGTCCAGCCAATCACAACAGGCTTCAGCAGCCAAGCGTTCCCCAGTGCTTTAAAAAGATGTACAAAGCAAGAAAATTCTGCTACTGCAGGGGGGCCGCAAGTCTCTGCCCCACCACGCTCTTGGTATTTCCTTGCTCCTGGCAAATATTCCTAGTCACACTCTGTTTCTCCCAGCAGCGAAAACGGCCCCCCTTGGCCCCAAACCCAAGCCTGTCCAAGTCTCTGCTTGCATCCAGATGAACGTGGGATGGAATGTCCCCATGAAGAATCAATCTCATCGTGGCCAGCTGCTGTGACCAGAGGGGACCAAACTCTGCACAAGCAGACCATTGTTGACTTAAGGACTACTTCGAGGATGCGGACTGCAACGCGAGAGCAGCCCAAGTGCGGCTTTCCGGAATGCCAACAATGTTATCTTTCTTTCCACTTCCATAACGCTCCCATGCAAGTGTCAAAGAGATGGCTTTGTGTATTGTGAGCCTCTAAAGGGAATTTAACAAGAGAGTCAGATGCACGTTTCTCAGAGAAAGCAGCAAATGCAAAAAGGCAAAAACTGCAAATTTACTCTGGGTGGGTAACAGAGCCTTCCTCGGATGGTACCCTCTAGGCTCATGGGGTTTGCACGCCCAGAAATCCCAGCCAAGGTAGGACACGGCAGGTTGAGTTATAACACAAAGAAAGAAATCAAAGTATCACAATGTTTAATGAGATAACTCAGTAAGGCATAGCCCAACATTTTTTTGCCTCCCCTTAGGGTGAGTACAAATTTGAACTTGAAATGGAGAACTGTGCCTTGAGTATGCATACCAAATTCCATGCTGATCAATCACAGCTGGAGAGGCCATGCTGCAGCTAGAGGAACAGGATGCAAAATAAGATGAAATTAAACAAAAGCCCTTGCTTATATCAGCAAATATGGATCTACCTATTTCCCATCCCAAGAAAGTGCTCTCCACCCCATGTTCAACAGCAATCTTACATTGTTCATTTGTAAGTGTAAGGTAGCAAGACTACAGCGAACAGCATTTCAGTTAAGCAATCAAGCGGACAGAAAAATATGAATAGTTCTTTTCTTTGAATAGGTGATGAATTGAACGTTTAAGTTCCAAAAATGCTGATGGAGCACAGCTTTGTTCCCCCTCACACACCCTTTGAATGTGTTCCCAGCTCTACAACAAAACTTGCCTCCATAAAAGGCAATCCTGCTTAAGCAGCCTTGTCTTCGCTTCACTTTAAGAATAAATTTAACAAGCTCCTTTAGGCCTATTATATACTTTAGCAGGTAACCCCAAATACAGACACAATCAGAGCTAGGTGAGAAGATTTCAACAGAATGACCTTGGAAGATGCTTCTGCAACTTGTAGAGATAATAAAACAGCTGTCTATCTACCCCCTGTTGTCACATAATTAATCTGTGCTTCTTGATACAACAGGATTCTCTGAGCTAATTGAAAACAAGATGCTAAAAGTGACAACTGCCTCAGTAGGAGCACATCATCTGATGGTCAACCTAGATTCAGTGCTTCAACTGGATAGAAGCTAAGTAGGTCTTGAGTTGGCCAATCTGGGTGGAAGGCAACTTGGAAAGCCTCTATAAACTCATACAGTTCCGAGAAAGCAAGACAAGATATAAGCACGATACTACACACAGAGAAAACTAGGTCCCAAATCCTCATTAAATTATGAAAAGACAAACCTGGATGAATCTGGGCCTACTCCTATTAAAAACTGGGTTATATATTATATTAAAGTCAAACCTCAACTGCTCAGTTCTGGCGTAGCATTTTGTGTGAACCCAGCTGTTAGGATCTGTCAATCATGGTTTATGCTTTAGTATCCAACCGTGGCTTATTCAACAAACCTTGTTCAAAACAAACACACTGAGTGTGAGAACCCAACCTCCCTCTGAGCCTAAAGGAGAAGACTGGGGGGTGGGAAACCTTGGGTTTCCTAGCAGAAAGGTGGATTAACAAAGAACCGAACGAAGCAGATGCGAGCACCCCATCGGCTTTCAGTTTAGTCAACCACAGTGGATCCAGCCCTTTGATGTTGGTGGAAGCTGGTCCACGGGGCTTCCAGCAGGAACCACTGGGCCAGTTGGGCACTTTTGTGTTATGTTCGTAAATAAAGGGACTTGCTGATTTAAGAGAAAGGAGAGAATCTTACGGATGGGGAGTGAGAAGAGCTATGCAAAAGCTGAACAGAAGTTCTGTATTGTGGAAACGGAGGCCAAGATGCACTAAGGGCTTGCAACGTAACTTCACTCAGCAGCTGGATCATCACACTGTGCAACCCGTGAGCGGAGGTGGGAGGGAGACAATCTGAGCATGCTCGCAGCCACAAAACCAAGTTTAGCCAGAAGCTCAGATAGGCAGGCGCGGCCCTGTCTGTAGAGCATCACCTGTGGAAGTGCCACGACAGAGCCATCAGAGAAGGTAACAGCTGACGAAGAGCAGCCCGGTGAGGGAAGGGCAGAGGAGGAGACGGGGCAATCTCTTCCACTTACACACACAGTGTTCTTCTTGCCCCCGGACATTTTCCCAGAGCAACCACCACAGGGGCCACTTTGCCTGATTTGTCCAGAGGGCTGAGGCTTCCTTGGCACCGAAGAGGAAGGTCTCCCTGGTCAGGGCAAGCCCTCAATCGCTACAGGGGCAGCTTTCAAGGCCACTGTCGATTTTTGTGTTGTGTTCGTGGACAGACTGGGGGTGGCCAGCAAGAGGGGGGGGCTCCCCACCATCCTGAGCTGCTCCGAGGAAGCACAGCTGCCTCAAAAATGTCAGGCGCGTGTAATCCATCCTCAACTGCCATCAACGTCATGGTTCTTGGAGCATTAAAAGGCCCGTGAAGTTCAGCACCTGTTGGAGCCCAAACAGTTAAGTGAATTTCCCAAGGCTTACAGCCTCTCCCAAAGTCCTTTTGGCTCACTGGGCGAAGAGTGGACAGAGAGGAAGCGGGCAAATTCTGTCTGTGGTATTGATCTGGAAGGGTCTTTCCCAGCCTTGACCTCCGCAAACCCCCAAATCCCCAACCTGCGTGGCGGAGGAACTGCAGTCCCAACCCTTCAGCTTTAATTCACATTAAAGCTGGGCTCACCACTGCACTGGCCCAAAGGCATGTTTTAACCAGCATCTGCTGAATAAACCACCATTGGCTGGATTCTCACTGCAGTGAGCCATAAACTATGGTCAGCCACTAAGGAGAGCTGAACTCTTATATTCCACCAAGCCAGAGCCGAACTGCCCATGCTTTTGGCTTCGTCTAACGTGGCAACGAAGCGTGTGACTCAACACCAGAGCTGAATGTTGTCTGTGCATTTGCACAGCATGCTCCAACAGAGCTTGTGCACATGAACTTTCCCATGACCATCCTATGTGAATTAGTGCAAGAGAAGGATAAACTCTGGTTTCTTCGTGCCTGTGGCACCTCTTGTCATAACCTCTGATCTTAATTGTTATGGGGAGGCAGCCAGAGAGAAGAACAAGTCAGATGGCAAAGTGGATTATAGCATCTTTGCCCTTATCTGTACTGAGAGAAATCTAATTTCTTCCACGGCCCCCCCGGGCCTTTCTCTTCACAGACTCCATTTACTCAATTGTGTGAGAAAGGAGGAAGAAAATGCAGCTCTATTTTCAAACTGAAGGAGCCTCCCCAGGGTGCAAATCAGAGGAACTTTAGACAAGGTTGAGCATCCACAACACCCAGTTTCATCCGGACAGGAAGGAACCAACTGAATTTGTACCAGTTTTTGCTCTGGGACTTCACAGAGAGCAGTTGGGAACAAAAATGGTCTCCTCCTCAACCCCCAAGAGCCTCTCGTCCTTTTTTGCTGTTCCTGTTAACCCAGAAAGTACCCGGTCCCTCTGGAGCACCATCTGGCCTATGGTCTCCAACTCCACAGCCGTTTCTGGCATTCCACAGCCAGGGGAAGGTCTGGCCTGCCCTGGGCTTCACCCCCACCTACTTATCCTCCCACAGCCTCACCATGGGGATTGCACATTTTTTACCACTGGATTTCAGTTTCAACTGGATGGCAGAGAGATCTGACGCTGCAGCGGCCTCATCTCCAAACCAAATGAGAAGCAAGCATTTGGGTCCGGAGGCTGGAGCACAAGAGCGGGCGAGCTTCCCAACTCCTGGCTCTGCATCTTCCGCCTTTCATACTCTCCCACACCCTGACTCTCTTCAGATTCCAAGGACGGTTTAGAAAGTAATGAAAAGGAAGGGGAGAAGTGGAGTCACTAAATGTGTTTCCTGTCTCCTGGAGTCTATCATTGCTTCTGACATCTCTTAATGCTCTTCACTCTCACCTGTCACCCTACCCAGGCATCAGGAACTTCCATCACCAAGGGCTGCACCACAACTGTAGATGTCACCCACTGCAGGAAGAGTTCTCCCCAGCGTATCCTCCTGTGCATGAAGATCAAAGGGAAGGGACCTCAGCCAGTTTTGGAGGGCCTTGAGGACTGGTCAGTAAATAGGGCCTTGGGATGTCTTTTGGGGCCTGTCTGTGGTCCCTTAGGACACTGCGCTGGCTGCAATTTCCATAAATCTCAGCCAACAAGACCCTGGCTGGTTCTCGTGTACAAGACCTGTAGTCTAACCCATCTTCAGGACACCACCTTCTGGCTCCCGTTTTAGGCTGGGTTTGCACCATGGTGCCAAGCTATAATGGAGCGCATTGGCCAACAGAGGAATTCAGCCGTCATGACAGTTTATGGCTCAACATGTTGTATGGACCCCTCCAATGACAGCTTGTTCACCAAACTATGGTTAAAATAAGCCTTAGTTTAGTATAATTTGTGAACTGAGCCACAGCCTCTGAAACAACTGCTAGCCATGTTTCTTCTTTCTTATTCAACTGAATGGAGGGAGGGGGAATGGCTCCTCTTTTCTCAAACATGCACCCCCCTCAAACATGGCAGCTGGTTTTAAAAGGGAGTGCATGTGGGTGGGAAACAGCAGGAGAAAAATCTGATTAAAGAAATCCCACGTCATTCCAGTTTGTTTTAGTTGCTTGGAAGGATTCTGATAAAGGCCCTCAAAAACAACCACCCTTAAACTAGACTCAGGAGAGACATTCTCCTCCTGCAGAGATGGCGAGGAGCGTGTGTGGCCTCTAAACAAGATAAGTGAATCAGATTCAAGGCAAATGTATGTCACTGTTTGGAGGGTTTTCACTCTCCGCATTCAAACAATTTGAAACAGACTCTGGAGTCAGTCCAGCTGCTTTAATGCAATCGCCTCCAGATGTCCTGGGCTGCACAGCATGGGCCAAGCTGGCTGGGGATGTTGGGAGGTGTAGTCTAGAACTCCTGAAAGGCAGCAGGTAAAAGGGTGGCTAAATTAGATTAGCATAAACTGGGTTAAAGTTGGGCTGCAGAGCAAAGACAGACTCTCACCCAGGAATCTGGACTCTGAATGCAAAAAGCCACCCGGTACTTTGCAGTCCACAATGCAGCATTTGAACCCCACTTTTATCTCAATCGACCTTCTCAGGCCATGGAGCCTTTCTTGATATGAACTGCTGTGCTAAAAGTAATATGGTTGTGGAATTGCTCCTAACAGCTTGCGGTTCAAAGTATTTCAAGAGAAGCGTTGATTTAGGAGGCATGCCAACTCAACAAGCAACTATTTCTCGCAGCTGGATTTTCATGTTCTGAAAAACTGGTTTTTCCATATAAAGCGATGGCCTTCAAATCAGGTGGGGTGGGCAAATAACCTGCTGCTCCTACCTGCAGAGTTGGATAATGGAGGAAATGCAGAGCAGATGGTCCTTCTCTACTTTGGAGGGTGCAGAGCATTAAGAATGTCACGGGCCAGTCTGGCCCAGCCTGGCGCCCCTGAGACCAACGCGGGCTGAAGGATACGGGGGCAGAATCCCCTGCTTTGCAGAGGGTGAGCCGGTGCTGGCTTACCCACTCCGTAGGCAGCGTTCTGCGTTCATCCACCCAAAAGCGCTGAGGAGCAAGTTCCTACCACCTGCAGGGACAAGGCCGTGCTTTGGAACCGCAGGCAACCCCAGTTCGTATTTCACGCGCAGGTTCTGCCCTTGTACCCAGCGGAACGAGCAGGCCCCTCTGCCAAGCAGCTCCAAAAGGAAGGGAGCCAACGCTTGCCCACCCAGGCGAGTGAGTGGCAGCGCTCTGTCTTCTGATTACAACTCGGCAAGTTGTCGAGGAGCTGATTGTCCTTACAAAAGCATTACGTATGAAAAGTGCAATTACGTAGGGACAAATCCTCTCGCTGTATCGGCTCCAGGGGAGGCAAAACCAAATACCGGGGAGAATCTAACCTCAGTAATCTCAGTCTGCATAATCAAGGGGCCACCATTTCCACGGCACGGACAAAATTACAAGCTGGTCTCGAGATGCCTGACTGCAGATTGTAAGCTGAGGGTTCCCTCAGCCTGCCACAGAGTGTGGGGGATTGGGGGTGGGCTGAAGGCTCACGTTGGGACAAACAAAAGCTGTTTGCCCAAAGTTCAACGGGGCGATCTTCATCAAGGCATTTAGCGGCCTTCCCCGGTAGCTCAAGGTCAACACGGGGACAAAGAACTGGCAGCTCCTCGAGGTACCCCAAAAAGTAAGTCTTAAAGCTAAAGGGCCTTTCGGAAAGCGCGGGGGTCACCCCAGTTCAGGGATCAGCCGAGGGGGGAATAACAAGGGGCCTTTCACAGGCACTTCCTCCACTCCTGTCCTCTCCTCAAAGATTTGCCCATTGCACAAACTAATCCAGATAGGAAATCAGCTGGTTTTGCTCAAGGATGTTGACTCAAGGACTCTTCCAACCTGTTTCTTTCCAAGACTTGGACTCTGAGTCTGATTCTGGCGCTGAAGTCCAACCCATCTCTACCGTGGCTTTGGAATCCTTGCTCTCTTGGCCTGTCCTACAAGGATGTGGTATGAAAGCGTGGAAGAGTCAAGGGCTTATTCTGAGCTCCTCTGTGGAAAGCCACAATACCAGGCAGGGCAACTATTCCTACGTGCAAGGATTCCTTCCAGAGGGCACCGCTCAGGTAGAAAGCGATGGAGCCAAATTCAGGAGAGGATATAATAAAAGAAATTGTGCCGAACAGCATTAGCACACGCAAATTGCCGGGGACAGAGAGAAGGAAAAGGACACGCAACTGTGCTAGCTAGCATTTCCCCCCCATGTCGGCAGCTGAGAACACAATTTGAAAAGCGAACATGAACCAAAAAAGAAAACTCACGCGCCCGACTTTTTTGAGTGGAAATCAGCAAAATCTCCTCCCGTGTCGTGTCTGCTTGCTGTCCACACCTGAGCACGAGAAGGATCTGTTCTTCTCCTGGGCCCTGCCTGAGCCTCTTCTAATTCTGTTCCGCCACGCTGCCCGATCCCACCCCAGTCTCGCTTGCCTGACCAAAGAGAACTGCTCCAAGGAGCTCGCTCCCAGCAAGTCACAACTCTTGGCACCCACACACGTGCTGTTCATGCCCTGCGTTCAAATGTAATGCCACCTGCACGGATCTGCCATGAAGCACCGCAGGGCTGACCAGACGCTTCGCCTCCAGTGCAGACAGGCATCTCCTGCTTTGTCAGTAGCCCAGCTTTCCAAAAGCACCTCTTTGCTGCTGTTGGAACTGCAGGATCCTTGATGGGCTTGGATTGCTGGGCTGCAGACATGATGTCTCGTACATCTCGGGAAAATGGGTATACATTTAAATACAGTAATAGTTTTTTAAGGCAGGTGAGCACAGCCCACACGTTGCAAGGTTTATGCATCATGTTCACAATGGTTAGTTAAGGAAGCTGCTACAGGCTAGTTCTCACATAATGCCACTAACTGAAGTTTGCAAACAATGGTTTCCAAAACACAGTGGCTTTCTCGCACACTATGGTAGCCAAACCCCTCTGGAAACCCTTCTGCCTCTAGTGATGAATGCCTTCCCTTAGTTGTTCTGGGGTTTTTTTTGCAGAGGAAAATTCCCAAGCAGAACGTTCTACGCTTCCAAGCACTGCAGCAAACTGGATTTCACTGATGTTCATTTGTAAGCAAACCTGCTTGGTTTCCCATGCATGCTACAAGACGCCAACCCCTCCCTGGGCAGCCTCTACAAGGTCAAACCCAAGATTATTTATTTTCTTCGCTTCTCTTGTTCAGTGGCCTGTGCTCCTCACAGAGCTGACTTTCTGTCTGCAGCTTGTTCCTATAAAGGGGATGCTCCCCTGAGTCCTAAAAATACGCGCCCCCCAGGTGTCCAAATTCCTGACCTCTTTACACCCCGGAATCTCCAGGTGCCCGTGACTGGATGGTGGAACGCCCGATCAGAAGATGGCCACCCAGGTGAGATTCCAGCAGGAGGAGGCCCGGAGTCGGGGCCTGGGAACACAGCGGCCAGAACGTCTTGGCACTGATGCCAGGGCATCTGCAGGGCCTGGTCAAAAAGGTCAAGAGGGCAGCCCTGGTGGTGGGCTCAAAGCTGCCCTCTTGACCATACCCTGCGGACACCCCTCTACTGGTGGGATGCAGATAATGGATAGGAATGAACGAGCCTGTTTCAGAACCCACTTTTAGGCAATGTATATTAAAATCCATTTGTCCTGATGCGAACCAAGGGCCTGTGCTGTCCTCAACCTTCCTCACATTCCAACAAGAGACTGAAACAATTTCGAAGCCAAAAAATGGTGTTAGTGGCGGCAAAACTAAAGGATACGGGGAGAAAAGCCCCCTCGTGCAAGGAGGGGAAGCGAGAGCATCACGAACGGAGCGCAGACCCCACGCCGAAGGGGCGGTCCGCAGCCACTGCACAAACGGAACCAGAGGCAAGGCCAAAATAAAGACTGCAACGAAATGGCCCAAGAAACGAACGATCTGCCCAGTCTAACCGCCCTGAAGGTGTGCTGGACTACAAGCCCCAGCATCCTCAACCTGCGACTGAGATGAACACGCAGTTCGACAAATCTGAAGGCCGAAAGATCACCTGCATCAAGAGCAGTGAAGCCTAATAAGGGGATTGGGGCCCTTGGTCATTTATAACTGGTGTGAAAATAGCTGTGATATGTACGCTGACAACTGGCAGTGAAGAATGGGATAAAAATACATACGCGAGGCCCCCTTTTCAACTGCCAAACGCTGGCAAGGAGATGCGCCTTCGATGTGAAGCGCCACAGTCGCGAGGGAGCTCCATCCCAGGAGCCAAGTCCTGCCTTGTGGGAGCTCGGGAGCTCAACCCCCGTGCCAGGGCAGAAGGCCCTGGTACCATCCCTCCCTGGAATGCCAGCTCGCCATACCGGGGGGAAGTGATGGGCAAAGCCCATTGAAACCGAAAATGGCCTGGTTTATACCCTGCGTACCCGCGTGACCCCCAACTTGCGGAATCACCCACAACCAGCTGAAACAAATTGATGACTTAGTGAAGTGCACAGAACGTGCCGCGCAGAGTGGCTTTGAGCATGCCTGTCCACTGCAGAAATGTCAGGCTCTATCTCAGCTCAAAGCGATAAATATTCTTGCAGGAACACGGTCTCTGTCATCCCCCACCGCCACCCCCAAGCGAGGGTGCCCATGCTTCATTCACCATGCCAACCGACATTCGGTTCCTCTTCCCCCTCCCCCTCCAATGCATATTCATGCCCTGGCTCAAAACCTCCGCTTAATTATCAGATATTATTTGATTAGGAGGGAAACTGCCTTATTGCTTAAGATAAATGAAAGCTCCACTCGCTTCACGTATTAGCTCAGTCGTTTTTGACCATAAGGCTGGACAACGTGCACACAGCACACTAAGATCCTCATCCCTTGGGCATGAGAGATAATGTGCTCGGAAGAGAAACGCGCGCCCCGGGTTCAGAGATCACCGGCCCGTCGGTTGCAGTTTTCAGGAGAAAAGCACCGGGCTCCAACTGCATTCGAAGCCCAAACCACACCAAGCTGAAAACGTTCGGCACATCACGTGAACCAACCGAAGTGTGTCTCCCAAAGAAAAATGGGCTGAGAATTTTGGAACCTCTTCCACATATTGTTGAGATCATTTCTCTTTCTTTGGGGGGAAAGTAGGCTCCTCCTCTGCAGACAGAAAGTCCAGATCCTGCCAGAAGGAGCGGACATTTCTCAGCCTTGGGGAGTCACCATCAGATGCAAAGGCTGCCCGCTAAACCATCATGTACTTTGCTGGTTAGGGGCATGACGTCCTGGGCAAATCCAAGTCTAGCAAGGCATCATCGTGGCTTATCATGCTGCAAGAACCAAACCAATTATGTCAAGCCACAGCTTAGCAAGACGCGTGAACCAATATTCCCAAGGGAGGGTTAAACAGCTGCGTCTATCCAGAGATCCAGGGCATGGGACTGCCCTCCCCCCACCCAGGGAAGTCAGATCTTCACAGACCCAGGACGAGCCCAAGCAGTTCATGCAGGGGAGGACGACCCACCCGGTGGGGTGCCCCTCTAGAAGGCTTTATGCCCAGTCCAGCCTTCTGGCATGGAGGAGGGTGGAGAGGAAGCGCCATCAAGAGCCATCTCCTGCAGGATTTGGCCCTTCAGGGCCCTTTGGTCCGGCGATCCTGCCTTCCTCCTAAGAGACACGCAGGAGGAAAAGAAAATGCCTTCAAGCACCAGGCCCACCTGCTCCATCCTTAACCAACATGCAGCTTGGCTTAACCGCATAATTAAGATCCCTGCATCCACTCAAATTCCTTTAATCAGGTGACATCCCTCTTTGGAAACCCTGTAATGAACTTGAAAAATTTAAGACCTGCAATGGAGTATCTGTGCCTGCTCATGCAAGAAGGGAACGGACATTCGCGGGGTTCTGCGGGCCCTCTTGGTGCCAAGACCGTTCCCTCTCTTTGCCCGGAATAACGAAGCGACACGCGTGGCTGAGCGCACAAAGAGCGAATCACCGCAAACCAAGGGGCTGGAGAGGAGGCTTCCTGTACCCAAGGCTAACCCAGATTGAGCGGCCGAACGGGCTGAGCTGGTGTGGAACAGCTGCTTGGAGCCAACCGCTCTGCCAGCGTGGCATCCAGCACATCAGGCACCCACCAGATGACAGGCAGAGGATGCACCCACCCCTTGCCAGCTGCAGAAAAGGCAATTAAGGGTCGCTCCTGATATTAGATTTAACACTGTGAACTTTTTTGAAAAACGCCCTGAGAGACATCTCCAGAAGGCACCCCCGGGGCCCCTAATTCCCCCCAGAACTGTCAAGCCAGCAGCTGAAGCAGGCTCCTGGGATGTCCTGCCAGCCCCCCGCCCGGCCCCCGGAAGATGGCTCCCGCGCTTCCTTGCACAGCCCCTCTCATCAGGGCGGCCCCCTTTTGGGGCGGCCTTCCCAGCACATCCAGGCGCAGCGAGCGATTTTGCGGGAGCATCCCTGGCCGCCTGTGACGCGCGATCCAGAAGATTCCACCCGCCGCTGAATTCCGATCCATCCCGACTTATCGCTGCGTTATAAACCAGCGCTTCCCAGCCTCAACAACTTTAAGGTGTGTGGACTTCAACTCCCAGGATGCCACACATGCTGGCTGGGGCATCCTGGGAGTTGAAGTCCACACCCTAAGGGGCCGACGTGGGGAGCAGCACGCATCACCTGGAAGGGGGGCACCAGAGCCGAGCTTTCCAAAGGCCCCCGAGGCCACGCAGCCTGACGCGGCCCTCCTCCCGCGAGGCAGCACAGACAAAGCCTTTCCGCAGCCAGGCACGGCCCTACCTGCGAAGGCTGTTGTGCAGCGCTGCGCCACCCCACGCATCCGCACCTCCCGGGGAGTCCAGGCTCCGCCGGGCTCCCGGCCCAGGAGGCGTCTCCGAAGCCGCGCCAGGCGACCAGTTTGGTCCGGCCCGGTCCACCCCGGGGGGTCCAGGGGGCGCGCCCGGCTGGAGTGCGCCACCTCGGGGCACGCGGGGCGAGGCGGGCGACCGCCCAGGCTGCCCGGCGCCCGAGCCCGGCGCGCGCGCCCCGCCCCGCCCCGCGGGCAGAACTCTGGGATGGGGAGCGCCCCCGCCCCCCGCCGCCAGGGCAGAGCGGGCAGGGGCGGCGGCCCCCTCGGCCCGCGAGAGGGGCCCACCGGCGCAGCTCGGCTCTGGCCCCGCCGGCAGCCGGGCCGGGAGGGGAAGCGGCGAGGCGCGCCCCGCGGCTCCGGCGGGGGAGGGCGGAGGCCGGCCCGCCCGCCCGCCCGCAGACCCGGGCTGCCCCCGGACGCCCCCGGGACGACGGCGACCCCTCCGCCGCCGCCGGAGAACCGCGGCCGGGCTCGCCCGCGCGCCCCGCTCCGCCGCGGGGATGCCGGCGGAGCCCGGGGCAGGTGGCGCCGGCCGCTGGAGCACCGGCAGCTCCGCCGCAGCCGGCCGCGCTGACCTTGCCCGGGCGCCGCAGCGGCGCCGGCCCAGCCCGCCCCCCGCCGCCGCCTTCTTACCAGGCAGCCCGCGACCGGGCGGCAGCGCTGCCTCGCCTCCGCCGCCTCCTCGCCGCCTCCTCCTCCGCGGCCGGCTCGGCGCGCCACTCGCAGCCCGCGCGGTGGCGGCGGGCGGGCGGGCGGGCGGGCGGCGGGCGGGGGGCCGGCTTTCGCCAGGAGGCGGCGGCGAGCCCCCGGCCCAGGGAGAGCAGGAAACGCGTCATCACCCCGGGACCAACCTGCCGGCCAGCTGGGCTTCCCCGCAGCCCCGGCCGCGTCCCCCGCCAGCGCCGCCGCCCGCCCGCCCCCGACCCCCGCGGCGCGCCCGCCTGCGCAGCCGGGCGCCCGGCGCTTCCCGGGCAGCGGCGCTGCGGCGGCTCGGCCTTCGGGGTCCCCGCCGCGCTCTGCGCGCGCCCTCCGGCAGCGAGAGCCGAGCTGAGCCGCCTCCCGCTGAGCCCGGGCGGGCGGCGGCGGCGGCGGCAGCAAAGCTCCGGCCGGGCGAGAGGGCGGCGCGGGGACCGGCGAGCGCCGCTCAGGGCCGCCCCGAGCGGCGCGCCGAGCAGTGGCCGGCCGGGGCCGGGGCCGCCCTCCGGCCCCGAGGGGAAGAGCCCCGCCAAGCCGGCCGCGGTAGCACCCCCCGCGCCCGGCAGCCGGGCCCCGGAGCTGGAGCGCGGCGCCGCGGATGCTCCGCGCAGCGGCCGCTCGGACGGCCTCCTTACCGGGATCGGAAGGGCTTCCCGGCCTCGGCGGCTTCCTGCGAGCCCCCCGGCCCGGCCAGCCGGCGAGGCAGGGGCGGCGGCGAGGAGGGCATCCCCTTCCGAGCCGCTGCGCGGGGCCGGCGGCGGGCAGGCGCTCCGGCGGGCGGCGACGCGAGGGGCGCCCGTTGCTTCTGCGGGGCTGCCGGCGCGCTCCTCCGCCCTCGCCGGGAGAGGGACCGGCACCAGGGGGCCTGGCGGGCGGGGGTTGGGCACAGCGGGGTCAGCGACGGTTAGCGGAGACCGGGAGGCGCGGGAGGAAGCAGCTGATCGGCCAGCCCGGAGCTGCGGGCAGCGCGGCTCAGGCGGGAGGGCAGCCCCGGTGCCGGGGGACGCGCGAAGGGACCTGCTCGGCGTCTCAACAGGCACAAAGTCTCTGCTCCGCTACGCGGCTCCGGAGCAAGCCAGGCTCTGGAAAGGCGGGCGCGCATGAAACGGACAACCTGGCGGTCTCGGGAAACCCCGGAGTCGCGCGCCGTCCCAGCCGGCGCCGTTCGCGGGGCGATGGGCGAGCAGGCGGCCGTTCCCTGCGCCAGAATGTTCTTTTCGACGGAGAGGGCTAAAAGCGAGCCGACGCCGCCCCCTGCCGGCAGGCAGAGGAGTGGCGGCCAGGATCCCGGCGGGGAAGAACCGGCCCCGTCCTCCTCCCTCCCGCCGGACTCCCCGATGTCCCCCCCCCCGTCTGCTCAGGCCACCTGCAGGAGGCCTCTCACGGCCGCAGCAGAGAGACCTGGTCCACTGGCTGCCCGGGGGTGGGACGACGGCCGACCTCCCTGTTCCCATCAGGTCCGGTTACGGTAACAGAAAATCAGCGGGACCCGCAGCGTCTTCTCCAGCTAACAAAATGCATCCACAGGCCTAAGCGGCAGCTTGCAAAAACCTGTGCCTTTTAATACAGCGTCTTAGTCGGAAAAGGTGCTCCCCGACTGCCTCTGACCGTCAGCCTCGTCTGTCGCACGGTCCTCGTAAGAGCCAAGGTGTTGAATCAGATACGTCACGAAAGGTCAGGGCCCCGCATGGCTCTTGTGACTTCATGGCTATCAAGTTGTCCTCTTTCTTTTTTCGATAAGAACCTGGAGATGGGGAGGAGGCCGGTTTCTAGCCTATGTGGGTCTGGGGAACTTAGCAGAGCTGCTCTCGATTTCCAGGGGTGTCCTGGAGCGACACAGTGTCAGTGACTTATGGGGAAAACAAGGGGGGCTTCCCAGAACTACTGTCCCAGGGCAAATCTTGGCTTAATAGGGCATCAGGTAGAACACCAAGTCCTCAGCACATCGGGAGCTCTTAGCACATGTGGCTGCTGCAATTCTTGCAGAGAGAGGAAGTTCCAGCGGCATGAGCCATTCCCAGCCAGGACTGCACAAATCCTTCAAGCAGAGAGCACATTTTCCCCTCTGCCAGACTGAGGAAGCTGAACTTTTGAGGGGCATCCAGCGGTCAGAAAGGGCCTTCCTTATTTTTTATCTTTTCTTGCCTGTTTAAGGCAACCCCTCGAAAGAGAAAGCACATCTGGCGGTGGCGGCTGACTTGAAACGGTTGAAAATCAGATAGCAGAACAACGTAATGGAAGAGGGGGTGCCCTGGAGGATGCAGAATTGTTCCTGTCAAAGCATTCAGACCCTTAAAAGGCATTTGCCTGTCAAAGACTCCCGTCATAAACCTCCCTGGTGCATTTATTGAGTCAGAAAGGGCCCAGCTGCAGCTTCTCCACCGGAAAACTTGTGCCAAGGGTAATCAGGCAATGTATTCACTGACGGCGCTGGATCAACCCCAGCAGCTCAAGATCAGGCTGAAAATCCAACAACCCTCCCGGTGTTGCACAGGGACCTGGAATAGGGATTTGGGTTGAAATGATCAGAAGGTGCACCACAACAATTGCACAGAGCTGAGAAAACAGGAATTTTGGGGAAGCAATTTCAGAAATAAACAGGCACCTTGGAAAAGCTGGGCCTTCCCTGCAACACAGAATATCCTTGTCTAGAATCATTTTGCTTCCATCTATGCTTCCTTCTCCCTCCAAATGCAGGATTTCCCCCCCTTGAAGTGCTTTGGGGCTTCTCCCTACCCAGAGAAGTTTGGAGCAGCAGCAGCAACAGAAAAACCTGCAAGAGGAAGGTTTGCCCTGAATAGCAGAATTAGGAGGATTTGAACCCAGGTCTCCATATTAAATACCAGGGGAAGCTTCCCATAGTGGCCATTTTTTTTTCTGCCATGCACATAAAACCTGGGTTATCGTCCCATGTGAAAGACCTTTGGGCGCCTCATACGTTCCATTTTTAAGTGCATTCTCTCACAAATTGGCACAAACTAGACCTCTCTCTGGATTCAGATCCTGCCTTTCTGGCTTTAACCAATGTCCAATCCAGCTTTTAATACTTGCAAATAATTACTATGAATATAATACCGTGTGAATAACATTGACTAATAATAATTACGTAAATCATTGAAGCATAACATAAAGCAGTCCAATGTCAACCAGCAGGCATTACAGTCCCGGACAGAGCCACACAACTCACAAGGCAAAATGTGTGGTTAATTTGCCAGTTGGGTTCAGCTGTGTGAATCCTGCGAGAGCAGTTAGTCGATCGGCTACTGAGTTTTGAGAACATTTGGGTCAATTCAATTCCCTGTGGGTTAGCATGTTTTGCATCAGATTCAGTAGTATCCATTAAATATAACTTTTGTTGTTTGAAGTGCCTGCACAAATGCTGTGCATTAACATGGATAATCTCTCTTTCCTTTTATGGCCCTCGAACGGTCAGCCTTTGAATTGATTTCAGAGGAATCACGGCAAATGAATGCCAGCGTTACGATGCATGTTTACCGTTCTTTCATTCTGGGAGTCGCTGCCAACCTCTGCGAGCGCCTTTTGTCCTGCAGCTTCATTCAGCTTCTCCTCGGCGGATCCTGCTTAAGATTCACACCACTGTGCACCTTTGATGTTTTGGCAAGACAAACGGTGGCCGCTGCTGCACCGAGGGAGGTCAGAAATGTGCTGAGTGCCGAGATTCTGCGGAGCTCCTCGGAGAGAACTGCAGTCCCCAAGTGGATTTCCGGCCTGGGAGGCCTGCCAAAAATTAATTGGTTTCCCTAGCAAAATTCGTTATTATTAGTCTTGTGGTATTCCTAACTTTAATAAACTTTGAACATCTGCTTACAACATGGCCAAGGAGGCCCTGGCTCTGCACACTTCTTGCAGAAACCTTTCACATACCAGCTGATTCAAAAGGGCTGAAGCTCAGGAACGGAGACCCCGCATTCAGCTCCCGACTCGCAGCATCTCCAAGGCGGCTGTGAAAGATCCCTGTTTGAAATCTTTGAAAACTGCCATCCATCTACCCTGCAGACCGGCCTAGCTGGAAACTATGGGGGGAGACTGTCCAGCACATCTGGAGGACACCATGTGTTGGAAGGGTGATGGGGTCTGGACTAAGTGGGGAGGACCATTTTCTAGACAGGCATTCAAAGAACTCCCAGAAGTAGAGTTCTCGCAAAATAGACGTTTCCTGTGGGACTGCGACCTTAGTCAGTTGTACTTCTGAGAAAAAGTCAGCTCTGGGGGTTAGTGAGAGAAGAGACCCCCACACTCAACACAGGAAAACCCTGATTCATGCAGACTTCATTGTAAGCACAAGGGCCTTCAAGTCATGCTCAACTCCTGGTGAGAACCACAATCTGTGTGGTTGTCATGGCACAACAGGCAAGTGCTTTGTTGCTCACTTTTCCTGGGGTGTTTGTTAGACTCCAGAATGTGCTCCACAGCCCTAGACGTTCCGGATGGACATGTGCAGAATTCACTGCCCAGAGAACCCTTGCCACAATCTCTGCTGCCACCCCCAGCCCAAATCTCTGTCCCCAGGTCTTTTTTGTGGTGGTTGTTGCATATTTCTGGGTTCAGTTTGGATGCAGCTCGCAATTGTCAGCTCCACGAGACTCACTTCAGCCACTCGGCTTTGCGCTCTGTAGGGCTCACTTCTGTCCCTCAGTATATACCAGCCACAGGACCAAAGAAAGGAAGACAATGTCTGCTTCAGAAGGAATGCAATGGATGACCAGGGTTTAGCAGGAAACCCCTCTCTCCAAACACTAGTGGGTTCCTCACTGGTCATGACTGTGATTAACTGAGTCTGTCCACCTTGCTGCTGGTCATCCTCTTTTTCTCTTTCCTCCCACTTTCCCAGCATTATAGATTTCTCAGAGTAGCTAGGACTCTACATTGACTGATTGATTATATGTCATCAAGTTGGTGCTCTCAGAGATGACAGAGATAGATTTTCTCCAGGAGGATCTGTCCCCAACTTGGCCCTTCAGGTCTTCCAACAGTGCACCACTGCAGTTGAGTACATCCACCTTGCTACTGGTCATCCTCTTCTCCTTCCTTCTGTCTTTTCTAGCACCAGTGACTTTTCAAAGGAGCTGGGATTTTACACAAATTGATGATGTGCCATTGACTTAACGACTGTGTTAACGACCATAGGGAGATCTTCTACAGGACAATCTGCCCTTCAGGTCTCCCAACAGTGCACCCATCACCACTATAATCAAATCCATCCACCTCACTGTTGGTCGTCTTCCTCTTCCCTTTCCTTCCACCTTTCAAATTATGTGTTCGTGTTCGTATAATTTGAGCCTGGTCATTTGTGCCTTGAGAGAGAACTCTGGATTGATTTGTTCAATAATCCATTTATTTGTTTTCTTGGCTGTCCATGGTCCTCTAAGGAGTCTTCTCCAACACCTAAGTTCAAAAGCATCAATCTTCTCCCTATGCTATCCTTCCAATCCCTTCCATTGCATGGAGATCACTCCTCGTTCTGTGCTCTCACAACTTCCTCCAGTGAACACAGTGCTATGATTCAGACCCAGCCCTGCTCCTGAGATTAAGAGAAGTCCTGCTCCCTATTGCTGCTGAAGCCACTAAAACCCTGACATTCCTTGGACAGGACCCCAGAGTAAAAATGCTTCCATGTCTATAACTGAAAGGGATGATAAATCAATTCTATATGCGTGCAATTTTCTGTCCAATGCTAAGAATTCATATGACTGGAATCTTGCCATCCCAATTACAGAATATGTGAAGCATGAAGAAAAGGGTTGCTGATTCTACCTTTCCAGGCTCCGTTGTGGAAGGCACGCCTGTGTGTCAAAGATCCTAGATCTAGTTCTGGCCCCTCATGAAGGAAACGCTCTTCCTTGAAACATCTACCGGTTTTCCCCCCATTTAGTGCCCTCCCCAAATTCCCAGGCAGATACCCTCGGACTTCCAAATCACCAGGCCTCTGAGACCGGAAATAACCTTGGCTGAGGAGGGACAAAACAAGAAAGGGGGGGGGGAACTGCAGGAAGAGTTTAACAAATGCCGGCTGATTCTCCTCTGCATTTGCATCCCAAGCTGTGTCTGCAGATCAGGCCGTTTCAATTGTTTTCCAAGCTGCTCTCTAGAGCAGGGTTTCTCAACCTCGGCCACTTTAATTGAGAAACCCTGCTCTAGAAACATTCATAGCTCTCCTGGTTCCTCTTTAGCCACACAGAAGATTCTAAGTCTTCATGCAAGTGTACCTGCCACTCTGCAGGCCAAAACCAGTGTAATATCCCCCGCCCCCGCCCCCGCCCCGCCAGGAATTGTAGCCCTATGACAGGGTCAAAACACTGATATCAGAGACCCTTTTACACCACACGGGTCCCAGAAGTGCTGGGCGACAGACAGGTCCATACACTGGTCCAGGGCTGTAGGTCAGGTGTGTCCTGGCATGAACTTCTTTGAACTGCCTTCCCCCCACCCGGTGAGCTGGTCCCCCGCAATCTTCCCCCATCCTTTCGCCTTCGGCCTGGCACGTTACCAAAGGCTTGAGACTGGGGCCAGCTGATCCAGAGCCAAAAGCGATCAAGGACGGGAAGGGGCGGGAAGTGGGGGGACCGTGCAGCAGCAAATCGCAAAGGGTTTACGGATTGGGAATAATTCTAGAACTCTCTTGGGCAAAGCTGGTTGACCAACTGCCCCCTTTCAGCCCCTGCTTCAGATCTTCAGGGGATATTTCAGGAAGAGGCCGCAAGGTAGCTGGGCGGGGGGGGGGGGTGTCTTCTGCAAATCCCTGGAGACGGTTAGTGCACCCGCCTTCTCTACGTTGAGCAGACAGCGAGCTCCGATGGCCTTGTCTTGAGGTGGTCGGGTCCCTGCAAGGGGGCCCCGTGGCTTCTAGCGGCCCTCCAGCTGCCTCTTCCTCACCCAGGGAGCAATACCGCACCCGGAATTTCTGTAGGCGGCTTTCTGTGTCGGTGACCACGGGCGGGAGTTTTGCTCTTAGAAGGACCTCCCGCGAGCGCCAGCTAGTTTATGATGTTGGGACTGTGCGTGCCCGACAGGCTGCCCGCGGTTAACGTAGCCGCAGTGCACGCAGTCAACTTGGTTCCCCGTGTTCGCGGAGGGTGTTATGCCCACGCGCGCTCGCGGCTCCTCCGGGTGTCCCTCGGAGGCGCTTCCTTCGCCCAGGCTCCGCGATGGGCGGCACGGCGTTTCCTCACAGCTGCCGGCAGGGGGCGCCGGCGCCCAGGCGAACGCGCGCCACATCCCGGCCCGCCTCTTTTTCACAGAGACCCGATTACGCGTCTTTGGCCCCTTCGGGGAGTCTCCCCGTCGCAGAAGCCGCCTCTCGGCTCGCCGAGCCCTCTGGGCCCCCTCCGCAGCCCCAGCTGGCGGCTCGCATCCGACGTCAGGCCCGGCCGAGAGCGGGAAGGGGCGAGACGCGAGAGCGACGGAGACGCAGGAGCCTGGCATGGCATGGCATGGCATGGCATGGCGTGGCCCGTTCTGGACACGCTGCTCCTGCCCAAGGCTAAGCCCGCGTCTGGGAAAGGCGCTCCGGCGCTTCCCCGTCTTTTGCGCTTGGGGACTCTGCGGAGGCACGATGGGGAGAAATGGGGTTTCATACTGATCAACGGAGTTAGCTTTTGCCCGACGCCCCTCGCTTCTCAGTCCCGGCTCCACCTGGCCTCAGGAGTGGCAGCCTGCTCTGCGTGGCTTCCGGCCCCCCAAGTTATGCATCCCTGTTTTTCAGAAGGATGCCTTGATGCCAAGAACCCCACAGAACCATCATAGCGACCTGGATATATTCTCTCTGCCCCCCCCCTTTCCCTGAGAGTTCAGGGTGGTGGAGACAGAGGTGGCCCTTCCTTCTCCCCTTACCACCACAACCCTGGGAGGTGCGGGGGGTTGAAAGGGACCAACTGGCCCCAACTCCATGTCTGGGGGAGAAGCTGAATCCCCCGATCCAGCCCCTTGACTGCTGGACGTCTCTGGCTCAGCAAAGCAGGCTTGTTGTTTGACAGTTCGAGGCCTGGAGAACGACGCTGAGGCCATCATGCTCGGGAAGGCCAACCGCGCCAGCGCCACTGGGAAGCAGGGAGGTTGACCAGACCAGCCTCACCCAGGGGTGCCAGGCAGCGGAAGGCCAGGGAGCGGTTCTGCCGGCTGAGAGGGAGGGAGGGAGGGAGAAATCTGGGAGCTGCTGAATTCCCTTGCTGAAGACGAGAAGCCAGCCCGTGAGTCGCCCTCGTGGTGGCCTTCAGCCTCCTCAGAGTCCATTCAGTTCAGCTGCTGGTTCAGCAAAGGAGCCTTTGGTCGTGAAGGAGCTGCTCCTGCCTTGGACAGCTGTGCAGACAGGGGAGGGTCGTTCTCCGTGAAAACATTCCTGGGAAAAGGGAGTTGGGACGGTTCTTGTCCTTGGGGCAGAAGGAAGGAAGGAAGGAAGGAAGGAAGGAAGGAAGGAAGGAAGGAAGGAAGGAAGGAAGGAAGGAAGGAAGGAAGGACGGACGGACCATTGGCAACTGAATGTGGTGTAGTCCAGATGTGGTGGACTACCGCTCCCATCACCCCACGGGCATACGATGGGAGGCGCCAGCATGCAAAAAAGGGAAAGGGAAGGTGGACTGGCTCAGCTCCTCTTCCTGGGCACAATCTGGGTCTGCCGCCAGCCGCCCCTGTTAAAAGTGGCAGATGCTCCTCCTGCTTCTGGGAAGCGCAAAGAGGATCTTGTGATTGTCACAGGCAGTGGGCACCTTGCCCAGGAAATGTGGGCTGTTGACAAAAGCGCTGCAATTTCTTCCCATAAAAAAACGAGGGCGTCGTTGCCCGCCCTATGGAGTGAACAGATGCTGGCTCTTTCCGAGGAACTGAGTAATCCTTCGGTGTAATTTCTGGAGCCAGGCAACCCTGTTGGTCAGGGGTAGGTCTGAAAGGGAGAAGGGCCCCAGTTCAACCCCCGGAAGGGCTGGAAAAATGGCAGAAGCCCTGGGGAGCTGCAGACTGTCCTAACACAGGCCAGTCACATATTTTGGGGGGGGCTGGGAGGGGGGAGAAAGAAATGGAGGAGCTGCAGGCTCTTGGTCCAGTCAGGGGCTGGGACGCTGGCAGAACAATCTGCCCAAAAAAGGATCAGCTTCCCCGAAGGGGCTTCGAAAAGACTGAAAACATCTCAGCTGCCTTCACGCCCTCAGAGAGGTCTGTGCCGTGGCCCCTCGGGGACGCTGCCTCTGGTTTTGACCTTCTGGCTCACAAGGAAGCCCAGGGAAAGGTTAAGACTCACTCCTGCCGAGCTGAGCTCCGGGCGACAGAAAGTAGGGATTGGAGGGCTTGGGAGATCATTTAGCCCAACCTCTGCCAAAATCCCCACGGTGTCCTCTGCTTCATCACCTGCCCAAAGAACTCCATCACCTCCCAAGGCAGCCTCTTCCAGACGTCCAGCAAAAATCTGTTCCCTTGTCGCTGAAGTCCACTGCGGTCCTGTGGGACGACTCTGAATGGCGACACCCCTTTTTCTGCACCAAGACGTCTTTCCACGCACGCCTCTGTTCTTCAGGCTAAACATACCCAGCAGCTCCCCTGTTCCTCAGTGGGCCTTCCTTTCTTCCTTCCACCGCAGGGTTCTCTGGACAGGCTCCGGTTTCTCTCTGTCCTCCTTAAACGTGGTGTTCAAAACTGGGCACCCATACAGTGTTCCTGACAACCATTCAGAGGTGATTTGCCACCGTCAGCTTCCAAGGTGCCTTTTTTTAACAGTCTAGTCTGTGCTAGGACTTCCCAGTGGTCTCCCATCCATGGATAAACCAAGTCCAGCTGCAATGGATTTCCTCCAACGATTTGCCACCACTTTTTATGCTAGATGTCATTTGCACACAGAGAGGGAAAGGGGGGGATCAGCCGGGTCGACTTGGAGAGGTTCTCCAAAAGAGGATATTCTCTCTCGTAACCGGCGGCAGCTCCAAGCGCTGACCATGGAAAGGGCCATGACTTCGTCCTGCCGCTTCGCCAGCATGGATAGAAGGCTGCAAAAATCCGGCCACCGCTAGATGTCAGCAAAGCCGCCCAGAGAACACGGCTCGCCGCCGCGGACACGCTCCCGCCGCCGCCCTCCCTTGCGCCGCCCTGCCGCGCGCGCCCGCACTTTGCGCGCCCCCGGGCCAATGGAAGAGGCCCCCAGCGCCCCTCCCAGCTCTGCGATTGGGCTCCGCGCGGCGGGCCGGGCGATAAAAGGGTGAGCCCGAGGTGGGGGCTGCCAGCGCGGATTTCCAGCGCCCCCGGAGGAAGCTACTGTCGGGCGTGGGACGCGGCGCCTGGGAGAGCCAGCCTGCGGAGCTGCGCGAGGTAGGCGTGCCTCGACCCCGCCGCGCTGGGGTCCTACGGACCGTTTGGAACGGGGCTGTTCCGGAGGGGCTCTCCCTGTCTGCCCCGAGGGAGTCTAACGTGATACGCGGGAAAGGCGACTCCGTGGGAAGCCTTGCAAGGCCACGCCGGTTACCTTCTAAAGTCCCTCCCCCCCCATACACACACAGTCTGTGCCTGCAGCATCCTCCCCAGTCCTGGCTGGGAATTATGAGAATTGCAGTTCCGGTGGATCAGGGAGAGGGTTATGGGCTCAGAAGGAAGGGACCCGGAGGTGGTGGGGTTTGGCTCACGACTAGATCCACAGAGGGTCGCAGCCAGCGTGGAATCAAGCAGCTCCGTGAGCCCCCCTCCCGTATGAGCATGTCGTGATGGGAGGGGGGCGTGAGGTCTCCCCCCAAAGGCTTTGTGCCGCCCACCTGGGAGCTCTCCAGCCAGAGGTCTAACGCTTCGCCTCCTTCTCCCTGCAGGCCGGTGTTTCGGGCTCCCTGGAGGGCCGTCTGCGCCCCGATGTGGTTCTTGGAAAAGATGCGGGCGTCCCCAGGAGAGGCTGGCCTACTGGCCCCCTTGTTCCTGGCTGTGCCCCCCGAGAAGGGCCAGCTGGGTGCCACCGCCGCCTTCTTCCCCAACATCCTAACCCCAGACCGCATCCCTGAATTTTGCATCCCTCCACGGCTGGCCAGCCCTCCGCCGGCGAAGAGCCCGGGCCCGGCCTTCCAGCCCCACCGCAGCCTGACCGAGCCAGGCTTGCAGGAGGCCGCCTCCCCTGGACTTGCAGACCGCGGCCCCCGCCCCTTCCCACCCCACCTCATCCAGGTGGAAAGCGTGGAGGAGCTCTTAGAGCTGGACCCAGGCGGCACCAACTCGGATCCTCGGTCGCAGGCTGCCCTATCTCTGCCCCACATCCCCAAAGCCCAGACCTCCTACGGGTTCTGCATGCTGCTGGAGAGCCCCCACACCCGCAGGAAGGAGTCCATCTTCCACAGTGAGGCCTTGGGCGGCTCCCTGGCCTTGCCCCGGTCCCGAGCCAGCAGCTGCAGCAGCAGGGAGCCGGCCTCCAGCCCGGTGGCCATCCGACAGCGTTTCTTCTCTGGCCGGCAAGGCGCCTGGGACAGCGACACGGCTTCCTCCGGCGAGTCCTCACCCTTCGGCTCCCCCCTCCTGGGCAGGTCCCCGGCCCGGCCGGGCTCCCTGTTCAAAGCCCGCAGCCAGGAGCGGCTGCTGTGCAAGGCCTGGAAGCCCCGCAGGCTGTCCGGCGTGGCGAGGGCCAGCTCTTTGTCGACGGACGAGGGCAGTTCCACGGACAGCAGCCCCGGTTCCACCCGGCGCTCTTCCGAGAGCCTGCTGCCCCCCGCGGCCTCCTCCGGTGCCTGCAGCTTCCGCCCCCTGCCCGTCTTCCCGCTGGACTTGCCCTGTGGCCTGGACCGGCTGGGCAGGGAGGCCACCGTCTTGATGGACAAGGGGGGGCTGCTCCGGCTCTCCTCTGAGCACTGCCCCGAGAACCGGCGCGTCCGTATCCGCCTGATCAGCGTGGAGGGCCTGTACGAGGAGGCCTCCGTGGAGCCCCGGAGCATCAACTGCTGCATCACCTTCTCACTTCTGCCCGGCAAAGTCCAGAAGCAGCGGAGCACTGTCATCAAGCGGAGCCGCAACCCCATCTTCAACGAGGACTTCTTCTTTGTCGGCGTTTCCGAGGACCACCTCCGCCACCTCTCCGTCAGAATGAAGGCCTTGAACAAAGGGGGGAACATGAAGAGGGACCTGGTGCTGGGGGAGAGCGAAGTGCCTTTGATGCAGATTTTAGCTGCGTGAAACTCACGGTGACCCGGTGGAGCTTTATTTATTTATTTATTTGGCATGATGTGTCTGTGCGTGCATTTTTTTAAAAAATAAATTTAATTTTATTTAAATACGCAAATGTGTTTTCTGTGCTTAAATCATAGAGAAGTGTGTTTTTGGATTCTGGGGCTAGAGCTGGTCCAGGTCTACAGGATCAGCCCCTCTAATGGGGTCAGTTTGGCTAATCCTGCAGTTGCAGATACAGGACTGAGGCTAATTCAATCTCAGGTTAAGACCCCCAAAGACGAGAAATTAAAAATACTTACGTAGTACTAAAGCCAGTTTGAGAAGCGGGAGCTTTTTCCTGCGCATAAATGTGTAAGATGGTAGAGGGGGCTCTTGGCTGACCGTTGACCGCTCAAGCCCCTTAATCACCACAGGAGGAGAGCTATGATTACTTTATGATAGCTAAAAATTAGGAGGAATCTGTTAACACCTTTTCCAATGAACCCATTTTATCCAAAGGCAGAAGCTTTTGTGTGCACGGAGGCTCGCGAAAGCTGCCTTTGAATACAACCCGTTTATCGGGAAAGATGCTACCTGACAAGTCCTGATTTTTTAAATCGGCACGGGAATCTACATGGGTCTCCTTATTCAGAATGACCAAGGTACCAAGTGAGGTGCGAGCATAAAAAGGGCACATTCCCACCTGCAACCGCCCCCCCCCCAGGAATCTACAATTGATCACTTTGATCAGGGTGGAAAACAAGGAGAGGAAACGTGTATAACCCGGGAAATGAGCCCAGGAAGCAAAAACGTGCCAGATCTCTGCCCCAAAGAGCTTACAGTCTAGTTTCCCTCCGGGTGGAGTGGGTCTAAGAGAGAAAAAAGGACAAGAACCATGAACTGCTGATAAAATGGATGGCTTTAAAAACTCCTAAAAGTACAGCAGGAAAATTTAATCAGCCAGAGCCCAGCTGGCAAATTCTGAGGGTGCAACTCGCAGCGTGTGAAATGAAGGTCTGCTAGCATCCCCGGGCACACAAGCTTTGATGCAGAGAGGAGGAAGGAAACAGCGTATGAATGAATCACAGGCCCAGGCCCTCTCCTGGGAGCCCGAGCGAAAGACTTAACTCTTGGCTCAGAAAGCAGCTTTGTGGAACAGGCAATTACAGCCCCTGGAATTAGAGGGCAGAAGGCCCCGGTAGGAAGGGAAGCCGCTGTCGAGGGAGACGAGGCCTGGGGTGCGCGTGTGCGGAAACAAACGTCGTGTCCCCTGAGCTGAAAGGGTGCAGGCTCCTCTCTGGTGTCAACCGGTTTGCTCCCCAGTTCCAGGTGTGACTGACAACCCCTCTGATTATCCCTGGCCACCGTCGCCAACTGCGCCAAGGAGCTCACGACCGCTTCAGTGGTTCTCACTTTTGCTGGTGAAGGAGAAGTTCCTCTGGTCTGCCCCGTTCTCCTGCGTGTCCAGCAGCAGCAGCAGCAGCAGCAGCAGCAGCAGCAGCAGCAGCAGCAGCAGCAGCAGCAGCTGTGTTTGGAATAACCAAGGGAAGAAATGGTTAAATTCTCCCCCACACCAACGCGTGGCAAGAGGCTTGGCCACGTCCGACTTAACTCAGAGCAGGCAAACGGAATTCTAAAATCTTGCAGCCACAGGCCAGTAAGTGCTGCTAAATTTCACACAGCGTCAATTAAGTCGTAAATTTGTGTCCTTCAGTTAAATAGTGAAGCGGTATTCATAATTAAAGGGCCAATTCCACGGCCACCAGAGGCTAGCCGAAGGTGTTTGGGGTAGGCGGACTGCGCGTGTGGGAAGAGCCTTGTGCGGTGGTGAGCCAAGCCTCATCCCGTCTTACGTGGGTCTCCTCCTCATCCTACGAGCAGAAGGGCAGAGCTGGGGATGGCGCCCTGGTTTCCTTCATTTGCGGCCTCCAGGAGCAACTGAAACTGAGTGGAGGAAGTAATCCATCAGCCAAGAAACCGCTTTCTTCCTGAAGTGGACACAGAGGCGTAAATCTGTCTTCCCAACATCCTCATTTCTGCTGCTCCTTGGGGGACCCAGCCATGCCTCCGCCCTTCTCAACACAAAACTGTTCTTCCTGAAACCCTTTGGCCGAAGCTGTAAGAAACAGTTGATGTGAATTTTCCACAGCAGCCAGAGCAGCTAAGAAGAGCAAGGCCATTCCTTTTCACCCATTGCTGTTCCCGTCGCAAGGCAGCCAGAGGTTCAAGGGAAACTCCGTGGACACCTGTGTAATGTTTGTGTATTTCACATATGCGAGTTCGGTGTTCCAGGCACTTTTTTCTGGAAAGCACCAGAGCACCCAAAGACGAGGAAGCCTGAGGAGGCCTTCTGGAGCCATCCCAAGAGCCCCCCTCTCCCCTTCCAGGCCTCGGACCGCAAGTGAGCGGGCACCAGTTTGAAAGAGAAGCATGAAAGCTGTGGCGGTCCAGGACAACCAGCTCTCCTCCTGCTGCCTCTCTGGCTCCCGGAGTATGTCAACATTGGTTGCACTGGGCTGAAACATGGGCAAACAGATGGAGGCATGGCAGGGCGGAGAGTCCTCCCCTGGCTTCTCAGAGAAGGTAACCAGGCGCTCAACAGCTTGACCTGAGCCCTAAGCAACTGCTTTTGTGCACAAAAATAGATCACCCCAGTAATTTGAAAACATTAACATGACAGAAAGAGCTGTAAAAGGACTGCAATCAAAGGGCAGAGGCCTTGAAATTGCCCGCTCCAGCTAATGCCAGCCTCTGAGAGGGCTCCTTCGTGGGTCCCTGGCTGCCTGCATGCTCAGGAGGGAAGCGCAAAGATGCTGGAGGATCCCATGGGGCCTCAGCTTCCTTGGGTCAGGTTGCTTTCGGCACCAGCACGCCTTTTAATGCAAGTTGTCCTGGGCAGGTGTTCAGGCTTTCTGTGATGTTAAATTTACTGACCGAGCGTGCCATGCCTCTGATGGGTACATCCAGAGAGAGTGCTCCGTGGGGGTCAGAAAAGGTGAGATTGACTGAACGACTTGGCGGCTGTTCTGCTGATGAACTGCATGCAGTGTAGGAATGGGGGGCTGGAAACGCAAGGGCCTAAAGGGTTCCAGAGGGGATGAATGGGGCTGGCCAGCCCTGAGCTCTGAATCAGGAGCTGACCACGGGGAAGGGGGGCAATGGCCCACGTCCTGCTCAGGGGGTCCCAGCTGCTGGGTGATGGAAAAGGCCTTGGTCCAATCCAGCTGTTTGACTCCACGGAGCTCTGATCTGCCAGCTGTGACCACCAGATGATCTTCAAGAAAACGGAGAGACGTACTCAGGTTCTTTTCAACTCCGGAGAATACAGTGCATGGCAGATTTACACACTCCCCCCACACGCACACCATGTGTCTTTATTTACCTGGGTTCTTGCAACCTTTCCTAGAAAAAACTCTGGAAAAGGGCAGCCTGACAAACAAAGACTCGGTGTAAGAAAGCCCCTGCAGGTGGTTGCCAGGCTACTAATGATAATCTAGCAGAGGAAAAGAAGTGTGTGTGTGTGTGTGTGTGTGTGTGTGTGGTGTACCTGTGTGTGCGCTGGGGGAGCCAAGATAAATCCTGCCTGGGAAGCGGAGGGGGAAGGGCACTCCAAGTGTCTACCAAACTGGCCCAGGGGCTCAAGGACATGGACAGCCAGCGCCCCAGCCCAGTCCAATGCAGACGTGGTCCCCGACACGTGCAGTAAGCACCTCCTTTCTCTGTTGGGAAGGTCGAGGTGACGGTGTCCTGCTGGGCCCAGGAGCCTCCCGGAAACAGCCTTTCCCACCAGCTTCCTTTCGGATGTGTGGGGACCTCGATTTCCAGAGCCCCAGCTCACGTGCGCTGACCCCAGCTGGAAAAGATGGTCCAAGAGGATCCAGCCCAAGGAGGCGAGGACACACCTTCTCATTCATCACCTCAGGCCCTCTTCAGACTTGAGTCCTTTGTTTCTAAAGCTGCTGCCTTTTCTTAACGATTCTCTGCTTTTTTCCTAACTCAGATTCTTTGGCAGCTGCCTCAGAAGGAAGTGATTCTTCCCAAGGAAAATTCTCACCCAATTCTCATTAGCAACGTTGGTTGAGAGGAAGCGGATGGGGTTACAGGAATTTCGGCAACCAAACTCTTCTCCATTTAGAACCAATTTGCCGCCTAGTTCACTGGGCTGCAGACTTTCTTAGCTGCCAGCAGCCTTCCTGGCCAAGGTTTGGTCTCACGCCCCCGTAACTTCTGTCAGGCTGAGAATGATTCATGACAGTATCCAGCTTTCCCTCCGTGGGTCTCAAGGCACAAGGCCATCAGGCAGGTGTAGGAGAGCGGCTGCCTGGTCCCCAGAAACTGTGACCTTGGGGGGCTCTGGAAACCAGCCCTTTCTATAGCTGACGGAGCCCCTTCTCCAGGGAAAGCAAGGTGGCCAGCCGCTCCACTCCTGCTGGCGTTTTAAAGACAACCTTAAAGGCCTGTTTTCCTCAAGAGACATTTAACTGAGGCGTTTTACTGACAGTTGGAAAAGGTGGTTTTCTAGTGCGGATTTGCTTCCGAGGGGTCCCGAGATCTGCCTAGTTTCGCTCCTCCGGGATCGTCCGCTAAAACTCATTCTTCGAGCTGCATTGGGAAATGGGGAACCAGTTTCAAACGTCTGCAGCTGCGTATTCAGCAGTGGGGCGACTGGAGCCAGTAAAAAAACAACCCGCAAACCAGATTTGTTCATTGTTGGTTCACGAGCATGTTAATATTAGCAGCTACCGAAGCAAGCGAGAAAGAAAGCAGAAAGAGGATGGGGTGGCAGTAAGAACAGGCTGTCTTGCAGCAGGGGAATAAACGAATGATTCACCCCCTGCGTGCTATCGCTCCGGGCAGGATGTCTCAACCAAGCAAATGGTCAACATAACGTAGAGGGCACGTTGCCAATGGACTTTTTAATATTAATTTCTGTTATCCCTCTGGATAAAGGGCAGGAATACGTTGGCCTATTGCGTGCACACACAGCAGGTGCATGAGTCAGCTTCCTCCCCCCCCCAGCGGAACACACCTGGGGATCTGTAAGGAGACCCACCCCCTAGCAAACCTCTCTTAGGCAGCCCACGTTTCAGAAGCCTTGGCCAGCAGAGCAATTTCTCCTTCTCCCTCTATGCCAGTGGGGAGATTTTCCAAGGAAGTCCTGCTCCAAGTCATCCTCCAGAGACCTTTAAAGTGCCTTTTTTTTTTTTTTAATGCACAGCCTTTTCATCAGCAGCTCCAGGCTTTGGAACAGCCTTTTAGAAGCCCTCCAGCTGCTGCTTTTCTGGTGAAGAGGACAAGCCTTGCCTCTTTACAGTTTTGGCAACAAAGGAAAGAAAAACAAGCTTATTTTTGTAGTTTTACCCATTGTCCCAGTCTGGATCATCTTTATGCAGGCTGCTTTTAGTAACCCTTGAATCTCTTTTTCTTTTCAGAAAGAACATGGGTGGTTTTGCAAGAACACGTAAGAAATAGGTGATATCCTAATTAAAGATGTCCATCCCCTCAGCTGCCCAACTCTTCTGTATAGCCAGTCTGGGGCGGACAAAATGTTCCAGCTTCTTCCTTGGCTGCTAAGGTGTAATGATGTTTCCTGTAACTTGTCCTTCACTCCCCTGTATTAATGGAGATGCAGCTGAAGTGTATGAATAAGAGGCTGTCTGGAAAATGAATGCTGAAGTAGGACTTCGGTGAGAGTGAAATTGAGAGGCTGCAAACATTAAGTACGCATATGAGTAAGGCAAACCAGATAATGAGGTAGCCTTAATCGGAGCCCCTTCCGGCCCATCCTGCAGATCTCATTCAGAAAAATGCCACGTAATGTCAATCTGTTTCTGCTGTGCTGGATTAAGAGCAACTGCCCCCCGCCCCAGAATTGCAGTTACAAAAGGGGAAAAGTATCCAAACATGATGAAAGGGAGCTTCCTTTTCCAACTTCTTCCACCCCTTTACTGGCGTGACAGGAAACCTCTAAAGGCAGCTGGAACGAGGAGGTCTCCCAGGGCCGGCAGCTTCTTTTGGAGGAGCGCTCACGTTTGGCTTTGCATGTTACCCCGCAGTAGGGCCTTCTCAGCGTCTGGGGAAGGAGAGGGGGGTTTGGAAAGCACTGCAACACATCTGCCCACCCTTCCATTATCTGGAAAACGGATCTCTCTCCCTCTCTCTCTCCTGTTCTCCAAGACAATGAAGAAAGCTGGGCTCCAGGAACCCAGAACTTTTAGTAAACTCGGTTAGAGAAACCTCCATGAGAAACTTATCTTGGGATGGACTCAGCTGTTGCCCAGCGTTTGACAAAGCAGGGGGCATGCTCTAAAGCTTGGTTTAGTTAATTTAATAAAGTTAAATAGGACTACTATGCAGGTATGTCATAGGCTTTCCCTTTCTGTCACATTAAACATTATTCTTTCCTAGCAAATTTGGAAAGGGCTCCAGGCCTCTGCCCACGTGGGTGGGCCTCCAGTTCAGGACCTCTAGTGTACTGGCTCAGATTCTGCGGCGAGAGGTCCCCCATGGCTGGTGGGGAATAGCCCCTCAAACTCTTACGTCTGTGCTTCCATGGAGCATAGCAGGAAGAAAGGAGGAGTTAGAAATGCTGCTTTTGTGGGTGGCAGTATCTTGTTCTTTGCAACCTGTTGCTCTGTGTGTGTCCTTCCTGGCAAAGGGAAGACACAAAGGGAGGACATCTTTAAGGCGCATTCAAAACAGGCCCCTTCTTTTTCCAAGCAACATTGGTCTGGTCCCCTTTTCCTTGCAATCAACCCTCTAAGTTGGAAGAGCTCCCTGGAAACTATTGTTCCCACTGGCCAAAATTTTCTGGGGAAGTCCCTATGACTCTCCGGGTACTCTTTCAACTTTCTGATCCTAATTAAGTTTTAGGAAGGTGGGGGAGGGAGGAAAACAAGAAGTGAACCCTTGCATTTCTCAGTAATGAACTCATAACACAAATATATTAAATAAATGGAAAGCTCGGCCGATAAGATCCAGGTGGAAAAAAAAGTCCTACTAGGTTGCCCAAGTGATCTGCATGTGAACTATTCCAGTGATGCCTAATCTAGCTTGATTCTTTGTGTTTCCACTTAATATAATTATGCCAGGCACTGCTGGCTGCTGGAGCTGAGAGTCTGGCAGGCGGTACACTGAGATAAGAAGGGGGTTACATTCATGTAGATAGTCAAAATGGCGGCCCTGGCTTATGCTAATCCTGCACGTATCCATTGCAGAAATTTAATTACTCCAGCCTCTGCGACCTGCTGCCTGCTTAACTGAGTTTGGCATGGAGACGTTACAACGCTGAGTTCACAGGTTCACCAACGGCAGATGAAGTCAGAAGTGTTGGGCTGGGACTCTCAATTTCCACTCCCTACAACACCCTCCGCAGCCTGCTGCCAGATCCTACAACTCCCAGCCAGCAGTCTTTGAGGAGCATCCCTTTGGCCAACATGCCCAGTTAGAAATCGGACGAGGTCACTGAACCTCTCCCCATGTGAGCCCTGAGTCGAGGTACGCGAGCACCAGGCCGAGCTGCAAACTGGACTCATGGAAAAGCAACAGAAGAAGTGTTTCACAACGCTGAGATTTGGGCAACGCGCAGACCACCTCAATCAACTGTGGAGAACTGGTTATGGAACAGAAGATAGGTGGTGAGAACACTTGTATAGGGAACGTGAGTGGGCTTCTTAGGCGGCTGAATCATTTTTAAGCTTGATACGCCACTTAAGCTTAAGTCCAGACTTGGGCTTCCCTCTTCAACCTGAACGAGGGCCTGTTCCTTGCTCATGGCTCACCTCTCACTGCTCCCTGTAGAGCTCCAACGGTCACTGAAGTCTGTGTGTTTTTGTCTCCATAATTAAGCCACCCTTGGAGCCCAGACTTAATAAGCTGCAGGAGGGAAATTTGCTTGGGGACAGCAATTGCCACGGTTGAGAAGGGACAAGCCTAATAATGGGACGCCGAGCACGCCAGGACTCCAGCTAACCCTCCTTATTTATATTTCCACCAAATGTTCTTGCTGTAAACAAACATCACCTTACCCTGGTCAATCTCTCAGCACATGGTTGAGATTTTTGTTTTTTGCTTAAGTGCTTGACTCTTGATTAAAGGGTATTTTGAATGGTAGAGTTATCAGCTACTGAGACTCCAGTTCATGTAGAAATGTAAAATCCTTTGAAAATACAGGTTAATATTTGCATTATAGTACTTTATCTTGTAAGTCTTTTAAGTTAAATTGACATTCACTGTCCAACAATGGGAAGGATGTAGATGGGCACGCCTTCCCCATGTGTTGTACCCAATAATGTTTCTAGGAACTCTTATGCAACCAGGGAGCAATGTCAAAGAGTCACAGAAAGATTGTTGATGTCAGTCAGTCAGGTTGGATCATGAACTCTTGAATGGAAAATAATCTCAGTGTTAAACACTGGACCGCTGCAGAATGCAAACACCAGAGTTGATCGCTGATGGGAACAGGTACCCAGGCACAACCTTTCTCCTCTCCAAGGTTAAAGAAAAAAAGGTCAACTCCTCCACTGAAGATTGGAGCCCTAGAGCATACATCTTCCATAAGATAAGGAAATCCTTTAAACATTCAAGTGTTCCCACCCCCACAACAAAGCTACCCCACCAAGGATTTCCTCGGTCAGGAGAATACTTTAAAAGTGAGAACTTTTTTTTCCCTACTTCCAAAACAGGAGATTTCCTGCAAAAGGCACATGGCTATCCAAGTGACCCAGTTCTGACAGCACTGCTATAAACCAGACCAGAGCCCGCTGGCATCAAGGGCACCCTTTGGAGAACAACTGCTTTGCTTCATCTGATAAGTTCTAATTGTGAAACAATTCCTGTGCCCCTCTAGCTGCTCTGACAGCTTACATGCCTCTGTGCCGGGGGGCCTAGAAAGAAACAAGAGGAGGCAGACTCCAACTTCAGGAACAGCTGGGAGGTGATGCTTTGCAAGATCGAAGGAGTCAGCCCGCTGCCACTGATCTCCATCCGCAACTTCAGGGTGAGAGTCAGTTATGGTCTATGATGCCCCCTTGCATTTGCGTGAGCGGGCAGAGAGTCTGATGCTAATGGCTCTGTCTTCCTTCTTTACAAACTTTCCTTCCTTCCCTATACTTTAGATTGGGCGTGTTGCCTGGGCTCCAACGTTGTTTAGCTTTAGCACATTCTCTTGTTTACGCTAAAAATCCAGCTATTTGGATTCGTAGACAATGAACTGTAATTTGTTGCACCGTGGGAACCCGGCCACTGTAATCCACAATTCATCATCACATCATCAAACGTGCCACCACCCATCTCATAAAACGACTCTGGGCTTACAATCCTGCGTTACAGTGCATGATTTAGCATGATGGGCAAATCCCAAGAGCTGTTTTAAAGAAAACCTGGTTAAGCAAAAACCAAGGCTTAGCATGAGGTGGAAACCAGACATGTCTGTACAGCTTTGTTGGGTCAGCATCAGCTATGAGCCCAGTGAGCGTAAGGCCAAGAGACCAGAAAACGAACGCAGCCACCACTGTCTGAGAAATAAGCAAGAGTTTGATGATGTGAGACTTTGCTCTTGTAACGGCCAGCCTGGACAGTACCTAAGCCAAGTACGGTAAAAGCACAGAAGTCGAGTAGGGGAAAGTTAGTTGCTGGGAGCTGGAGGATCTAATAGTCCGTATCTTGGCTTATAGACAAATTTGGTTATAGGTACACAAAGTGTTATACTTCTGCAACAATTTCTATTTTCTGTATCTGACCTAATGTTTACAGTTCCTCCGCAGACTGTGTGTCTGCAAGCATATAATTTATCAGTGTCAGTCCACCAAATACCATTGATCTTGGAAAGCATGGCTCCTTGATGACCCCAATCAATAGGTTTTGCAAATAAATACTGGGCTGGCACCTTCCTTGCATTCTCCAAACCAGTTATGCTGATTCCAGATACTTTCATAGCTATAAAATACATAAAGGCTAATGAGGCAGCGTGTGTTCATATCCCATTCCATCTTCTTCTTTTACCTTATTGCTCTGCACCTACATCCACCTTTCTAAACCTGGTACCTTTTGATGTCCTGGCTGGGATTACGGGGGTCCAACAGAGCTGAAGAGTGCCTAGTTAGAGAAGTTTGATGCATACTTAAAAGCCGTTGCTAGTTACTAATTTGCCTTTCAGAGTCAAGTTTAATGTCATAATTTCATTGATACTTTATCCAATATTTTGTGAATATTCTCAATTACTTTCTGCAGACCACTTCCTGATGATCAGAGAATCACACTGGCATTTTGTTACAGGCTTAAATGACATTTTATTATGGTGTTAATCCCATCCACCAACTCGGATATTTAGCTGAACTGCTTGAATTGTACTTGGTGATCCAGAATCCTTCAAGTCAACCTGCGCTCTCAGTTGGCTTATTTTGTACTAGGCTATGATTGGCTTGAATCCCAGCTTGCTCAATAAGCCATAATGGTAGGGTTCACATTTTGTGCTAGGCCAGATCTACACCAACCACATTATGAGTTAATGCCATATGTTCAGAAGATTATGTGCTAGGAAGTGAGAGGCTTCTCAGCGGCGTTACTGTTCCAGCCGCTGAGGCAGGATCTGCTCCTTTATAAGGCTTCCAAGAGGAAGAGGCCAACAAGTGTCAGGAGCTGTCCATGGTCCTGGGCATTCCAGCTCAGCCTTGCTCCTTGGCTCTCGAAGCATGCTGGTTCCTGAGGATTTTGTCGTTCAGTCACATGTGCAACGATGGACACAGGCAGAGAAATGAAGAATGGTGGGGAAAGTTATCCCAGGAACAAACTTTGTCTAACTGTTCGGAAATGCATTCAGTGAAGAACTTAGGGTCACCGTCACAGATGTACGAATGGTGTGCAGCAAAGTAGAAACAGATGGTCACCCATATTATATTAAGCAAGGGAAGTACAAAGGGTAAAAATCTCAGCCAGATTCTGCGTCTGTAAATGAGGTGTTCTTCCTCCCCACCAGCTATCAGAGCTAGGCACTTAAACACTGAAAATGGCTTGGACCAACACAATGCTAAGTCAAGATTTGGCTACTCATGGTTTATTAGGGTTTATTTCTTAAGAAATCTAAACTGATGGAGAACGCTTTAGTGTAACTTCATTGGATTTTGGTTCTGATGGTCCCAAATTAAGGAACTCCCCTCAGGTGTAGGAAGGAGAAAGTTGTACTGCTCTGAGTCCTTCTGAATGAGTGAGAGCCAGAAATGTTTCCTACTTAATCCAGGCCCAATCGTCAAATATTGATTCAATGCAACCCCTTAGCAACCCTCACTGTCTAAACAGAAGGGCAGGATCAGTGTCAGTGCTCAATCGGATATGAAAAATGGTGACGTGGGCATAAGAGGAAATACGTGATTTTTAAGGAAACAAACTCAGCAATACAGCCACTATCTTTCAACCTCCAATCCCCCAAAGCAAATCACATTTGAATGGAACTCCATGTTCCAAGTCTCTTATGTAGGTTTTCCAAAGTCTTCATCCCTTGAAAAAACACATCCAAAAAGCCACTCACCTAGTAAATGTTGGAGAAGAAAAGAGGGCATTTCTTTTTCTACTGGCTGTTCAGAGAAGCTCAAGGGCGTAACAGGAAATTCAAATTCAGGACATACCCCCTTACAATCTTTTTTTGGTTGTTGTTGTTCAAAAAATTTAATTGTGGAACTTGAGTTTAAGGAATCTAAGATCTGGAGTGCATTGAGCTAAGTATTGTGAGATTTATAATGGTATTAGCATAATGTGTAAATCAAGAGAATGGAGGTTTATCTAACAAACCACAGTTAAACTAATCAAAGCTTAGTGTCTATAACATGCACCAAAATCTGTCAAACAGGTGGCTTTTAGTAATAATCACAATTAATGCTTATTTTGGAGGGTTGCTAATTTATTTAAACTGCAATCCTGGGCTAAGCATAATTCTGATAGGATTCACACATCTTGCTAAGACATGGCTTGCTAACCTAGATTATTTAATAAACATGATTGGCTGGATTTGCATAACACATAAGATTTATTTTTGCTTGAACTGGATTTGATGTACATCATTTTGAAAAGTTTTAACGCTGAAAATTGATATAGAAATAAGTCGTAAACCATAGCTTACAAACCACAATGTCAAGATTCATATCAGAACAAAATAAATCACTTTATGAGTAGTATGTTATGTGAACCAGGCCTATTCTTTCTAGTTCAATATTAACAGTGAATGATAATCATTTAGTGACACTTAACCCTGTTTTAATTAGCCATTTTATTGAAAGATTTGTTGAAAAGCTTCTGTTTCTGGCAGGGAACTCATTTCCCATGCTGCCCCCTTCTGAAACCCACAATTTATTTGTCTTAGTGTTATAAAGATAGCTGCATTAGCCTCAGATAAAAAGCCCCTTAGCCATTTTACAGCTTGGAAGAGGCAATCAAAGGCAATTTTTCCTGGGTTTAATCAGCTTCAAATGAACCATCAGGGTGTTTTGCTTTGAAGCTCCCATTCCATGATTCCGAGGGAAAAGCTGGAGCGTTTTTCACCCCCAACACTGGTGTGTGAGTGTTTTTCCCTGAGAGCTGTTTACCGTACAGAGCAGCCCCTTCAAAACATGCATGTTTAAACAGATGTTTCCCGTTGAAAGCTAGCGCAATTCCTGCAACAGAGACACACCGAAAGGTGAACAGATGGAGCTGTGTTAGATGGCCGTCCAGGGACGATCTTTTGCATCTCCATCAGCAGAACTGTGATCCTCTGGCCCCAGTGAAATGCTGTCTAAGATGAACTGAGGTGTAACTCAGAGATTGGATAAACGATCTGTCATTTCACGAGCGAGCTTTTGGCAGGCATCTGTGAGCCCGCACAGGGCTTTTTGGAGAGGAGCAGAAAAGAATTAGAGGAAAAGCCCACAGGATAGGAAAGAAGCATGGAAAGTAGAAGATAAGAGAATTAAAGGCTTCTCCTCCTCCTCCTCCTCCTCCTCCTCCTCCTCCTCCTCCTCCTCCTCCTCCGGCTCCATCACTACTATTATTTTTTTGGTAGAGCTTAAAACTGTCAGGGGTTTCCCCCAAGGATCCGAGGCGGCGGATATGGAGAAGTCTCACTTGGTTGCTGCTAGAAGCTACAGCAGAAGCATGGCATTTCTCTGTGACCATCCTCTGTGACTTTCCCCTCTGAAAAGGGAATTGGACCCCAAAGCCCAAACTGTCTCCTCCAACTTAGCAATTTGGAAGTCCACAGACTGTGTGGGTGCGTGCGCACATGCATTTTCTTTTTCATTAAAGAAACAAAACAGGATGAAAACTAGAACAGGTAGAAGGAAATATGAACCAAGAGCGGAACAAAAGCAAAAAAAAAAAGTGTAAACACACATACACATGCACAATCTTTAAAGTTTTCACATTCAATATTTCTGTCCAGAACATTTACACAAAGGTAACTGATTAGGAGAAACATGAGTGTAGCTAACAAATGGTGACCCAGTTTGAATTATTTTATCCTTCTTGAAAGATTGTTTGAAGTTTCTTCCATACATTGTTAAATAAACCACTCAGTGTGGTAAAGCATGAATCATGGTTTGCAAACTACAGTGGCATTACACTAATTCCCACCTGTCTCTTAGGGAGAGGGGTATAAGCTGCAACATTCAGTTCCAGAGCCAATGTGTATGGTACATATTTTATTGCCATTTGGCAACAGAGCAGCTTTGTCAAAGGCACCAGGTGATGCACCTGACATTTCTTTCAAACAGGCAACCCTACTTCTGTACATCTTGAAAAGAGCTCATGAAGCCTTGGGGAAAAGAGCCCCCCAAGCATTTTAACGGTGTGCATAAACACATGTATCCACTCATTCCTGTCTGAGAAGTTGCCACATCTTTTTCCCTGAGTTTCTGACAGGCTTTTCTGGAAACAAGCAAACGATACGTTCAGCCCAGAGGAGCACACGGGCATGCCATGCAACGTGCCCTCCTGTGGATGAACAGACTGACTGCAAATGCTACTGATAAGGCACGGTAACTCACCATTCCCACTGATTCAGGAGCACCGGAGAAAGGAAGACAAACAGAATGTTCTTGACCGTCATTGGCAAGGACGGGGAAAGACGACCTGTAAAAATTCAGCAGCTGGAAATAAAAAGTCCCTCCGTGTCCATAAGAGGGCTGTCCCTTGAACATTTGATCGTGTTCCTTCAAATTCCCCATGATTCCCAGAGCAGAAACTTCAAATCATGTCAACACAAAGGACTCATTTATTCTATATATTTATCGTCTCTCCAAAACATGTGATTTCCTGAACCAAGCATACTGGGGACAGCAGGAGTTTAGCAGCAACTTGAGAGCTCTTACTTAGACAGGTCGGCTGGGTTCAAACAACACGTTTAGCCCCTATGTAGCTTCTTACTGGATGGTGTAAACAAAGACCCTTTGCTTTTTAAGCTATGGTCTCTCCCCAGCCCCAGCAGGTTCTTGGTATATGTCATCCTCGTCCCTCAGGATGATATTCCTCGAGGGAGACCGCAATTCACCAAACCTTTTGCAGTGGCAAATCGGTCTGGCCTTAAGGTCTCACCAGACTCTTTCATTTGTACGTATTTGCTGTGAAAATTAGCCCTCTGGGAAGGGAAGCCCCAATGGTGGTTTATTCAACAGTAATGATTAAGCAACCTCTGGCCTAGCCCAAGGTGCGAGTGACAGCGTGATAACCCACAAGGAGAGGATTCTTGGTGGATGAACTCATTCGCAAGAGTATCGTGGAATAATTCTTCCTTTGGGGGCCAGGGTTGAGCGGGGGGGGGTGGTCTGTAGAACTGGGCTACCCGTGATGAATTCAGGGTCTCAGACTTTGGGCACAAGCCGGTGATGTTGGTCCTTTGCAGAGCAAGTCCAAGGCCTTCTCTTAATTTCTCCCAAAGACAGATTCCGTCCAGAGCCGCTGGGAGTTGGTCGGGGGGCATATAATTCAAAAAGTTATCCTTCTTCTTCTTCTGTCGCCGCCTTGTGCGTGCAACCCCCGAATGCCCTGGTACCCCGGCTGCTCCGGATCCATTGTGGTACGACCCGACCTCAGAACCCGAGGCGTTGGGGTCAGCCGGCCTGCGGGCAGCGTGCTGACCGAGCCACCGTCCTGGCTTTGTTTGAAAACAAAGTGGCTTTGAAGTAAAAATAGCCCGAGGACGTCAATGGGTTTTCCTTCTTTTCACAGGAGGGCCCCGGATTCAACGCCGCTCTTGCCTCCTCAGGCTTAATCCCAGGCTTTTAACGCCGTCGATGGATCGCAAAGGTCACTCGGAAGCAGCACCCAAACACGTGAGAGGGTGGCGAGGGCAACGGCCGCTCCCCGGCGGGCTCTCGCGAAAGGAAAAGCCGGCCGCCACGTGCGCGGCCTCAGCGACCTTCCGTGAAGTGGGCGCAAGGGGCCGCTCCCTGGCTTGGCGGGCCCGGCTCGGTGGCTTAGTGCCCGGCCGAGCCCTGCCCGGGAGGGGCTCCGACTCCCTTCCTTCCTCCTGCAGCTGCTGGGCCGAGCTCGACTGCCCCCTCCGGGCAAACGGCGGCACGTGGCGGCCACCCGGGCGTGGAGGGACGTGCGAACGCCGCTCCTGCGCCTTACGGGTCTGGCTCGCTTCTCGGCGCCCCGGCATCCTCGGCGACGCCTTTTCTCACGTGTGCGGTGCTGCGTTCTCGGGCCGCGACCCCCGACTCGGCCTCCTGGGCGCTTCTAAGCCGCAACGCGCCAGGCAGCTGACTCGCTGCCCCCGAGGTTTCGGGTTCCCGCCACCCGGGCAGCCTTCACCTCCGCCGGCAGTGGCAGGCTCAGTTCTTCAGACTCAGCTCTGGGCGAGTCAGCGCGTCCAGCAACGCGGAAGCCGCCGCGTTCCCACGACGCGTGTACCCGGGGGACCCACCGAACGTCCTCGCGCGGCGAACCCCCAAGGTGGCGGTTCCTCAGCTCCACGGGCGCCGCGTGCGAGCCAGGCCAATCAGGGCGCGGGGAAGGGTCGCGCCCCGCCTCGCGCTCTCCGGAGATCGAATAGGGGGCTGCCGGGGCGGGGCTTGGCAGCCAGGGTCACGCCCACCGCGCGGCTCACCTCAGCAGCTTCGCCGCTACGCGGGCTCGGGGCCGGGCCGGGCCGGGCCGGGCGGGGCGGGGCCGGGCCGGGCCGGGGAGCCTGACGCCGCCGGCCTTGGGAGGCCCCCCCTCCGCCGCCCCCCCTCCCCTCAGCCGTCGGGCTCGGGAGGGCGAGCCTCGCCGGCGCGCGTGAGAAAAGGAGGGAAAGCCGGCCGCTTGGACAGAGCGCGCATGCGCGGGACCGCCTCCGTCGACGGAGGGCGGGGTGATCTCGCGGGTGCGCGCCCAGCTGGCCTTTCCCTCCCGCCCGGCGAGGAAAGGCCGCCGCCGCCGCCATGGTGCTGGAGTCGGTGGTGGCCGACCTGCTCAACCGCTTCCTGGGCAGCTACGTGGAGAACCTGAACAAGTCCCAGCTCAAGCTGGGCATCTGGGGGGGTAAGGAGCGCCAGGGTGCCGTGCCATGCTGTGCAGCTGCGGATTCCCCTTGGCAGGGCGGGGGGCTTTCCCTCCCCCCTCCCCCCAGCAGTGGGCTTGCGGAAGCTCCCCGGGGCCGCTTGCAAGCCGGGGTGCAGGGCTGAGCCCCGCCGGGTGCAGCCCAAGCAAAGGGGGCTGCGTGCGATGGGCGAGCCCGGGATCCCTCGCCGGGCCGCGGATCGGTGGGCAGGCCTGGCACGCAGCGAGGACGCGGCCGCCCCCCGTGGAGCGCCTCCTCCGAATTTGGTCCTTCCTTCCCTTATTTCCTAAGCTGTTCGTTCCTTTACAAACACTTTAGCGTTCCCTAAGGAGTCCTGTGAAGACCTTGCTCCTCCCAGGGAGAGAGAAGCCCCGCAGGCTCCCAATTATTATTAGTATTATTATTATTTATTTAAATTGATTGGCTGCCCGACTCCAGTGGTCTCTGGGCGGCGTACCAAACTGGAAAAAAACATAAAAACAGCTAAACACATAAGGCCAGAGAGACCATAAACATATTCTGAGTATTTGGACACGCATCTGATTGTGAAATATTGCTTTGTGGAAGAGTCTCAGGTTTTCAGTGCCTGAAGCAGCAACAGGCTACTATTGTGACTCTTTGCTGTATGGCAAGGAGCCACCTTTCCATAATGCATAACTTGGTTCCTTTTTTAAAGATTAGTTTGGTGGTTTGTGTCTTGGTTGCACGTCACCTTTGTCCAAAAGTTAAGTTCCTCCCACTTGCATCTGCCAGGGTCGAGCAATAATAGTAAATATAGTACAGTGTACGATCCCTTATGCCATATTTATAATGCCTGATCTCAAAACCTTGATACTTTTTTTCTTGGTTTGTGTTCTTTGAAAAGTCAGTCGATCTTAGCTAGATAAGAAGACTGACTCGGTTTTGTCTTTGAAAATATATGTAGCTCAATGCATTGCATTCACATTAGGTTTCTTCAAAACACTTAAAAGAGAATGTTTTTGTGACATTTAAATCTGACTAAAAAAGAAAGACCATTTTAACTTTATTCACGTTAGCAGTACAAAGAAGGCTTCTTGCATTTACAGAAATAAAACTGAAGTTGGTGCTTTGGCTGTGATTTCTCAATGAATGGATTGGATCCAGTTTTTCCAGTTACAGTATAATTGGAAAGATTTTCTTGACAAACCACATTATTGTTTTGCGAATGTTTGCATTGGAAGGTGTCCAATGGGAATGCTTATACACGGAAGCTGGATTTCAGTTGTACGGTATCTACGTCACTTCTGCAAAATATGCTATACGTACGTACCTTATTGACTGTCAGTTCTGTTTCACCTTTTGGAAAGACACTTCTGAAAGAAAATCTCTTAAAGATTCGTTAGGTTGCATATAATCTAAGCTTCCTTGTAAAAATTATTCTTGCTTTTGTGGAGTGGATTTAGCAGAAAGTATATTTGCTTTCTGGGTTGGACAGAAACATGAATTCGGTTGAAGCAAGAGAAGTTGGGGTGAAAGGGCAAGAAAGAATTGAAGTGTTGCCTTGAAGAATCATCTGGCCAGTGATGACTAAGAACGAACTGTGTGTATTCTTTGGTTGGAAGAAGTTTGCAGATCATGAGATGTAGAGTCCCGAGTTGCTGGTGGGATAGTAGAGTTACACAATTATATGGGTGTTACATGTTTAAAAGGCATGGATTCTTTTAGGGCCGGACTCCCTGTCAGGGTTGGCTCAGGGCTTTTTGTAGAGATGTTGGGCTTTAGGTTTTAGAGTGTTTTTGTTGTTGGTAAGAAAACACTATTAAAAAGAGGATGTGTTCTGTTGCAAAATAGCAGTTTTTCAGGAATGAGAGGTCATCTTGATTCTTCCTGTTGGTTTGTAATAAGAATTAAGTGCACGCTGCCTTCAGCACAAGGACTACGTGCTTCAGAGTTGCCCTTTCATAGTAGCTTCCCTAGCTTTGACTGTGGTTAATCAGCACGTGTAGTTTTCCATAAATAGTTTACCCAGTATCTCATCAGGATATAAGACTGACAGTTTTCCCTTTTCATTTTGGCTGCAACCATGATTTAATCTCACATCTGTGGTATGGCTTCTCTCCTAGCCAGAACTCAGTAGTTGCAGGGTACTCTGGTTAGAGATAACCAATATAGGAAGAGCTGCATTGTGAATATCTTCTGATTCTGGTTGTTCAAAATGAGGTGTATTTCGTGAAATGAAAAAGTTCACAAAATGAGCCTTCTCTTTTGGCTCATGGGTATGTTAAACAAGCAGAAAAAGAATGTATTTCAAGCACATATCTGTTTGGTTTCAGTTGGGTTACTAGAAGTTTGACACGAGCTTAGTAACTGATTCAAAAATTGCATTGCTGCTTTTTGCTTTAAAACCATGTTGGGAGCAGTAGGAAGTTTGAAGCAAAATGCATTTCTAGAGATTGGCGCTGAGTCAAATATTACAGTAAAATTAAGTGTAAGTCTTCCACTGAAATTCTGGTGTTTAGTTCCTGCCCAGGTTGGGAAAGTTGTCAAAGTAGAAGATTCTGTTCATGATCTCCATAACTTGCTTCCTTCAGATGTGGGCACAGTTTCTCTAAAAGATTCAAAACTAAGCAGCTGATTAATGTTCACTTTGCTTTTCCTCTAGGTTAATGACTTACTTGTCACTGCTTAGATCATGGCATTCAACATTTTGCTCATGTTGCTGCTGTCGAAATTAGCACGATAAAGCTAACAGGATTATTATACTGGAGGACTTGTTCCTTTCATGATTTTATAATAGGAATGAATAAGGCTGGAAACAGGGGGTTGTGGTGCAGCACTGCCCAGTTCATTCCCCTTTTAGTTTTCTGTTTTAATCATTTTTATTGTATTAATGCTTACAATTGCTTTAGTGTTTTAATTTTTGTTTTATTTTGTTGGATCCCAAGTCTGACAAGAAGACAGCAGGCTACAAATATTGATAAATAAATAACCCAATATTCCATAGCCACTAGATATGCTCAATATTCAACCGGGGGAGCATCCCTCCCACTGACATTTTCCTTAAAGGTAGCTTGCACTGCAGCTTGAACCTACTGCTCTTCCTCTTATTTGTGGATGTTGTCACTTTGGTTATATAAACATTAGCTTTTGTGATTAGGTAGGTATGGTGGGAATATGTCTCCTAGATACCTTTTTTCTTTTATAGGCAATGTGGCACTTGATAACCTACTCATCAAGGAAAATGCTCTGGTAAGTTGTTAAGGAATTCCTTTCATTATTTCCGTGGAGCCAATATATGATTTACAAACTTAAAAACAAGGGCAGTTAATGCAGTTTTGATGGATTTAAGAAATTTGGATTTCAGATCATGCTGTAGATTTTGTGGTGTTAAGAGAAGCTCCGAATGGTACTGAAATGATGAAATGCCAGGCCAGAACAATCTCTCACAAGAAGAACTATAGTGTTTTCTTTTGCTGCCCATGTTAGAGCATGCATATTGAAAATCATCCCCTTTTAATCTTCATGCTTATAGACTGGCCTAACTGATCTCTCATCTGTAGCGAGACTAGTAACAGTTGGGAGCAGATTTATGGAAAATCTTCTGAGTCCTGCCAGTTCATTCTCACAAAAAAATATGTGAGTCTTTTCCCCGGTCCACCACACCCCAGTGGCCTCTCCAAAATATGTTTCCATTCTTGCAAAATAGGAAGATTAAGTATCCCACCCACAGGGCTGTCTTACTCTCTTCTCTTATCAAGGGATTGCAAAGCATCTGTGGCCATCACGAGGAGGCTCTGAAGGGACTAACCCCCTTTCCTGCTGGTCGAGGGCCTGCCTGGCTTGATTAGTAACTTTTACTATGGATCAACTTAGTGCTTAAAAAGTCTTTTCTTTCTTGATTAGAGCGAATTGGATGTACCGTTTAGAGTAAAGGCTGGCCAAATAGGTAAGTTCTTTACTCAGAATGATTTTTAGATGGCTCTGTGCACTCTGTGGGCCCACGCTTGAAGAATACCTGGAAATTGCAGCTAGCCAACATTCAGTAGCTCTCCCTTTGCCAGAACTGGCTTTGTAGGCTTACGTTCAGTCAGGCAGGCAACAATTTCTCCATTGTTGGTTTGCTTCCAGGCACAGACCAAGTACAAATGATGGAAATAACTAGTAAGGTGCATTTGAATATTGTCCCTACAGACAGAATCTAGGTGCACAGTATAAGCGGTCTCTGCTCGCTGCTTATTTAACGTATTAGCAGAATAAATGAAACCTGAATAGAGGATATTTTGTCTGCAGATAAGCTGACTTTGAAGATTCCTTGGAAGAATTTGTACAGTGAAGCGGTAGTTGCATCCCTAGAAGGCTTGTATCTTCTTGTTGTCCCTGGAGCAAGTAAGTTTCTTGGGGTAAATTTACATCGCTCAGCGGAGCTGCATTGGGTTGATTACTATCAGTCTCTGAATTTGGGATAGATTGCCGATAGAGGGATGCCAAGCAGAGAGCTCTCAGCCATTTTAAGCATAAAACATCATAAAACGTCCCATTTTGAACATTGGGAAGTCTCTGTAGTTTGAAACACTCCCAAAAGCTGTTTTGCACTCAAAATAGAAGAGTGGGTGAAATTTCACGCTCATAACCAATTTGAAATTAAACCCTTTTTCAGCCTTGACTTGCTGGTGTCTTTTACAAAGTGCATGGCCAAGATAAAATTTCGTCAAGGTGGGCCGATGCCTGTCTGAGTCTCTCATTACGGTCCAGGGCTTCCTAGAATTAAGTCCTCCTGTGTACGTGGAACCTGACTCCCAGGTGAATCTGCACAGAATTACATAGTTTGGCTTTCTTTGTTGGTAACCTTACATAAAACTTCTTACCAGGCAGTAGACACTCATATTACATTGGTCTTAAGCATGTGGTCTTGATGAAGAAACTTTTAAGTAGAAGATCAGAAATATCCAATAACAGTTAGATGCTAAGAAACAAAGCTGATCGTATTGAAGTTCTGAGCTTGCTTCAGAATATGTTTCTTAATTTCTGGTCTCTGAAGGTTATCGTAATTATAAGGAGAGATGGGAAAGGCAGGCTGCATAAGTGAATGTGTAAAGGGCAGGGTGATGGTCTGATCAAGATACTATGTTCCATAAGGATGCAGTAAGTATGACTTCCTTACTGTTTTTTCCTTGCAGGCATCAAATATGATGCAGAAAAAGAAGAAAAATATCTACAAGATAATAAGCAAAAGGAATTGTCAAGAATTGAAGAAGCCTTACGAAAATCAGCAGAAAAAGGTATATTATCTTTAAGAGATGAACATGACTGCTATGTTCAGAGCTACTCCAGAGAGCCATAGTGAAGCATAGCAGTCCTCGAAAATCCCAAGAGACAAATTACCTGCATTTTTGTTAACTTTATGTGGGAGAGAAGGAGCTTAAAATCTATTTTTCCATGCTTTAGAGATACTACTATCTGTTTCATGCCGTACTGGGAATTTTAGCTTTCATTTTTGTCCTTTACATTGTCTTCAGTTAGAAGCCCCTTGTCTTACATAATTTAAAAAATAAAACAAACGTGGCTTATGGACTTTTTGGTTAAGGCATGAAATCTCCCTGTAGATTGAAGCTCTCAGTGACGAATATGGTTGTGGGTCATAGCTTTATTTCTCGAAATGCGTAGGAACTCTCTTGTCTCAGTGCTCAAAAATATGTATTGGTGGTTCAGCTTGAAGAGCTGCTTCTGTGCTTTAAATGTGTGCTTTTTAATTGATTATGCTGCCATGTGGATGAAGGAGCTCCTTCAGATTTCATATATGGCCTGGAGAATATTGTGCACACGCCCGGTGGGTATGCATGCTTAATGGCGACATTCAAGCAGTTGGGAGGTTGGATGGCTGGATTGTAAGATTAACCATCTAGCTTAAGACTAACGGTTGTAATCTGCCAACTACTGCAGCATTCCCTGGATGGTAACTCTTCTCTTCTCAGCTCTCTGTCTTCCAGATAGTTTAAAAAACCATCACACTTAAGCGATTCTTAATATTTCAAGCTTTGCAAACCTAAACCAACCGCACCATACCTTAACATAGTGTATGAATCAAACATGGTGAGAGACAAGTTGCTTCTGCAGGCAGCTGAGGGTCTTAGAGGATGGACTCTCAGTCTCTGGTGACAGAATTGCTCTTTTTACGATGGAAGTTTTGCACAAAGCAACACTAGTAGGACGTCTTCCCAACATGGGTTGAAATTGTTTAATAATACTAGCGTTTCAGTTTCAGGTAACTTTGAGAACTTGTTGGCTAGAAAATTAATTAACCTCAACAGCTAGAAATGTTACTCTGTTTCATTTGATATTCATGCTCTGCTTATATGAAAAACGCAGAAACGCTTTTAAATAGTGCAGTGAATGTTTACTACAGGCACTTGTGGATATTTAATTTAACAGTTCTAATGAAAGATGGTATTTTCCTCAGTTACCTTCTTAGTTTGTCTTCCTTTATTTCTGTTGCTTGCTTTATAAGACTTTCCTAACTTTAATTTATCCTTTTTCTGTAAAATTGCTTACACTATGAAGGACGTAAGTCTAAAAAGACTAAAAAACATTTTAAGAAACCATTTAAAGCTCGTGAGCACTCAAAAGGTGGGTACAATTAGCAGAATTTGCTGAATATTCTGTTTGCTGCTTCTGTTTTTTGTAAAATGATTTGAAAAATTCTGCAGTGATATGTGCAACTTCATCTTTGTCAATAGTGTTTTCATGAGAAATGAAGGTAATGAGAGATAAACAAGAGGAAAACTAACAAAGGTGTTTCATGTTGTACATTGCGATGAAAAGTGAGCTGCAGATTTGAAAATATTGTGCTCGTAGCTTTGGGGAGAAAACAGTTTATTTTATATACAGTTCAGTTGCATGTTCTCTGCTTGATATTTTTCCATGTTGGCTATTTCTCAAAAATACAAATTATCTGTAATAAAGTTTAGCCTCTGTTTGGAGTTTGTTGGCTGGATGCTTTAAATTAGGTTAAGATCATGACAGCCATCTCCTTGAAATGATAACGTTACCTTTTTAAATTGCATGACTACTTAAAATAGTTAATATACAATGTTTATAGGGCTCTCTAAACTATAGGCTTCCAGGCTTGTGAGAAACGTTTTTTTTTTTTTCTGAAATTAATGTCTCTTAGTCATATTTTCTAAATGTTCTTTTAGATGCCTGGCAAATTATATCTACACTTCCAGTTATATTTCAAAGCCATTATGATTTTCATTTCTCCACAGATTAGTTTTGGGTCTTCTTGCCTATTTGTATTTTCTTATCAATTGCTGTAGTATTTTAGCTTTTTAAAAACATAGTGTCTTGTGCTTTTGGCAATAAAGCTGAATATACACTAACATATGTGGGAAAAGGTACAGGAATCTTAGTCTGAAGCAAAGGATGTTGTGTGGCATTTGGAAAACCAACAGTTCCATCGTAGTGTTGGCTGTCTTACGCTCAAATGAAGCAGATGCAGGAGAACTGAGTTAGGCCCCAGTAAAGCTCTGTGTCGTCTTTCCTGCAGAACTGGTTGCGTCACGATTTCCTAAGAGCTAGATGGGAGGGAAGTGCACAGTGTAAACCATCGCATGGAGACATCTGGCAGCAAAAATGTGAAGCAGCGAAACGCTGCTTGTTGTGTTTGCTGATTGATCTGGAGCCAGAGACTGGTTTTGCAGTGCCCTTGTGCACTCCTATTTTGGATGACACTCCCTCTGAACTTAAATTTCTTAAGAGCGAGATTGACTCAGAAGCTGTCGTTGGGTCAAAGAATCTTGATTTGCTAGAAGTTCCCAGTTACTTTTTATTGATTTGGGATAGCAGCCTTGTCAAGAAAAAGCTGCATGGTCTGACTGAGATGTCACACTGTCCTGTGGCTTGTACGGCATGCGTGTTTTGGGTTAATGTGCTCCCCCTTGATTCAGTGACATAGCGATGATTGGCATTGTGCTTAAACTTAGGAAAACAGCACTTGAAATTATTTGGAGTTTAGTCAAACAAAAACTCAGTTAAAAATGGAAGTGTAAGATCCTGACCCAGTTGTGCACACTAGAGGAAATGTAACACTAACCATAAATTGCACACATCTTGCATGATTCAGATATGTAGTTCAGAAACGGGCAGGTATGTGGTACCTCAATCCTATCAATTGTCAATCACTAAGTGCTGAAGGAAACGTGATGACTGTCACCTTGCTTGAGACTTTGCTATTTAGAGAAGATGATGAAAAAAAAGGGAAGGATAGTCGCTCGGTGACAGAAGATTGGTTGTGCAACAGAAGGCTCACATTTGGTCTTTGGTTTCTGAAACCCTGGAAACATGCCCAGAGAGCGTATTCGTTGCTGAAGTAGATGAACCAATTGTCTGGCTTTTATTCTGAAAAACAATGCTGTTTTTCTTAACTTGCATCTTAAAATGAAATAAAAACACGCTGCGTTGTTTAGAAGTGATGAAAAGTAAACAGATGATGCTTAATGTGATAATCTAATTTATAGTTTAAGGAATGAGTTTAAGGAATAATTTAAGGAATGAGATGGAAACTAACTTACAAATTATTGTTTAGATAAACCAAAGGAAGAGAAAAAAGATACTTTTTTGGAAAAGCTTGCGACCCAAGTCATCAAAAATGTACAAGTCAAAATCACTGGCATCCATATCAAGTATGAAGACGATGTAAGTAGCATGAAGTCTGTTTTGAACTGGTTAACTGAAAGAAGCAGGCTTACTGAATGTATATGAAGTGTTGGGGTGCTTATCTAAGGATCAGTGTAATAGCTTCAATAAACAGTGGCATAAAAAGTAGGTAAGAATATAAAATACATTGTTTCATGAAAAGGCTGGCAACTTACCTGTACAAGGTTTACAGAAGGCTACTGTTGCTTCAAAATATATGAAAATAATGGAATTACAGAACAGTTAAATCCTCTACTCACTTACCAGCACCTATCTCAGATCTTATGCAGATTTTTTTTTTTTGATGTAACTAAATTGCAACCACAGGAATTATACTAAAATGTTTAATATTCCTTACGAAATATTTTCTTCTGGTACTTTGTAGATCACAGATCCTAACCGACCAATTTCTTTAGGAATGACTCTGGCAGAGCTCAGTTTGCAGGTAAGGGGTTTAAAAGTTCCTGATGTGCTATGGACTAACCGAAGAATGAAAAGTTGTTTTAGGTTATATAGGTATTTTCACACTAGAAGCCATTCATAAAGATAAATGCTTCTTAATTAATGTAGAACCCAAGTTGCAGCTTTATCAACAGTTGGGAATTAGTGGGGATGGTGCAAGAGACATTTTTAGTTGTGAGACTTTGACTTCAAGGAAGGAAATAAATTAGTTCCAAGTGTGATAAAAGCCTGGCACCTAAATGGTGTAACACTGAGAAGTTTGAAACAAGCAATATCATGTGATTTCTTTCTCGTTTCCAGACTACTAATGAAAACTGGACTCCTTGTATTTTAAATGAGGCTGCGAAGATCATATACAAGGTACAGCTGTCATGTTCAAGTGCAGGAGTTTCCTTTTAGTAGTTCCTAGAGATACCTGGAAAAGCATGGACAGGTAGAATTTTAATAGCCATGATGCACAGTGATGCTGTGGTTCAGCCTGAAGCGCTGGACCCATGGCAGGGTTTTTGATCTCTTACCTTTTGAATAGGGTATTCTGCCCCTCTTTCTCCCTCACTTCCCTGAAAGATCACACACCATTTTTGAAAGCAAGTTTCTGCTCTGCTCTTTTGAAAGCAGGTTTCCTATAAACATACCCTGTTTTGACACACCCTTGGGCAAGCAGAACAAACTCATTAATTGGCTCCCAGCCAAAGAAGTGATTTTGGCAGCTTGTCTAGACCAAGGTGATCTTTCCCTCAAACTAAACTGTTCTGGCTTGGCTTTATACCCATCTCTGTAAATGTCTGTACTTTGAACTGCTTCCCCAAGTGCTTCCCTGATTTTAAAGTCGTTTGTGTTTGAGTGATACTTGGTAGTCTTCACTGTAGCAGCTAATGAATTACATCTGTTCTTTCAGCTTTTGTGCCTTGATTCCCTCAGTGCCTATTGGAATGTGGACAGTGAAATGTATTATCATTCTTCCCGGGAGCAGATCTTGGTAATTTAAGACTTAATGTACCTTATGTTTATGAACACGCTTCTTCCTGTCTTTTTACCGATAAGGTTGAAAGAGCAGTAGTATAAGATGAAATTAGCAAGCAGCCAAGGATTTCCACTTGAGGGAATTTCCCTTGCATGGTGTCATCACCAAAGTCCACGACAGACCAAACTTAATGGGCAAGTGTAAGATAAGAAGCAGGAGTACTTTTCCAAGACCAGTGTTTCTCAAACTTGGCAACTTTAAGATGAGTGGACTTCAACTCCCAGAATTCCCCAGCCAGCATTGAACACTGTGCTAAACAGGGGTAGAGTTTAATAAAGTGTTAACTTCGAATTGGGCAATTTTGCAATGGGTAGCTGCCCCTCAGATATAACCTCTGACTTTTTCTGCATTGTCTCCTCTGATGAGGCAAAAGGAAGAGAGACATTCTGACATGTTTTCCTAATTGAACGAATCACTGCACCCCACACTGTGTTGATGTTTTGCAGCCAAAAAGCACACATCAATTTACTTCTTGGTACTGCAGAAATTTAGTCTGTTTTCTTGTGTGAATGTTGGTTTATTTATTTCAATTTATATGGCCACCCCTCCTGCCAAAGCAACTCTGAGTGGTGAGCAGAATTTAAAATTAAAGCAACAATATAAATAACTATAAAATATGGCATACAATCAGAAAAAGAAAAGAAATGGCAGCCAAGAATTAAAACTTCAAAATAAAGACAGCCCCACCCTCCAGGGCTTCACTAACGTCCTGACCCCCATGCCTGGTCAAACAGCTGGGTCTTCAGTGCAGTTAGAGAGGACAGAAGTTAAAACATTTGACTTGTTGTGTTGTGCAGAGTAGGTCTAAATAATTTAGTTGATCTAGAAACTTTATTTCTGTTAAAACTTTTTTCTAATGAAGCTTTTTTCTTAATTCCTTATGCTACCTATCAGCTACTTAGAAGATGAGGCTCCATGCAGTGATGTTGTCTTTCTTTCATAGAAAATCCTTGGAACCCATCAGTCTTGAGAGTTAGGCCTCTGCAGGGTAACTGTTGGCAAGTCTTTGGCCTGATGCTGCTTTGAAAGTTACCAGAATATTCTTGACTTGCATCTATGGATGTTGCAGGCTATGTCTGAAAGTGTAGTGAGAGGTTGTACGGTACCCTGGTACTGTGGAAGAAGAACGGTGGGATAGCTTCTGTGTTATGGTTGAGTTATTTTTGGTACCATGAATTCTACCTCAATGAAAAGTGGTGAGATGTCCACATTGTCATTTGAGCTTCATCAGGACTATGTTCTCCTACACATTTGTTGTTAGAAAGCTTGAAATTATGGTTGTTGTTATTTTTTGCCACATACAGGAGCGGTTGAAAAAAGGAGTCCCTTCTATGAATCAGGAGCCTCCTGACTATCAGTACAGTAAGTGAGAAGGACAGAATTGGGGGCATGGATGCACAGAATTCACTACTGGTAATGGCAGATAGCCCATGGGTGGAACTTTGGAAGACTGAGCATGGAACTGGGGCTTACACAAAGCATGTGTGGTTTCTGTAGGTACTCTGGTTTTCTACCAGGTAAAGCAAATGGGTGTGGGGTGGGATAAGAATCTGGTGGCCATGGAGCTGTGTTGTGAAGAGGGATTTAGGCCAAGAAGTACAATATTCACAGAGGAATAGAAACAGGAGGAGAGGATCAGGGTGAAATAAATAGGTCAGATAGAGTTCATGCTACTCCCAGGGTAGAACTTCTTCTGTGACTCAATGGTTTCTATCTTGTGCTGAGTACAGAGTGAGTCCTTTTGGCGCAATATGTTGTATGAACACACCAGCTGTGATTTATAAACCAAGGCTTTTGGCACAGCATGACGTATGAACTCAAGTAGTAATAAGCTTATAAGTAGCATATTTTAGATTTGAACTCTTCAGCAATGATTTTATATCCATTTTTCCTGATTTCTCTCTCTTTTCTGAAAGTATTTAAGCCTGTATCGGCTTCTGCAAAACTCTACATTAATCCTCATGCTGAAGTAGAACTAAAAACTCCCAAGGTTGACTGGAGCATGGAAGTCCAGAGCATTGCTGTTGAACTGACCAAGCCTCAGGTAGGAAGATACATGGCATCAACTCTTGTCACCCACGGAAGGCAGGTGATGACTTCCATAAGCTGTCCTGGAAGAATGTGTGTGACAGCAAGGATTTGACAAAGCTGCAGGTTTAACATGCTCTATTATTTTGCTTTCCCGTTTTTGTGAATTGTGCTTATTTTCATAAACGGTTTTGTTCCAAGAAGTTAATTGTTCGTGATTAATTTGAGGACTGCCATAGTAATAATAATAATAATAATTATTATTATTATTATTATTATTTATTAAATTTATATGCCGCCCAATTCCCAGCAACTCTGGGCAGTTTACAATTATTAGAAACGTTTAATACAACTTCCTTAGCTGATGCTCAAAATTCAGTGATTCTCTGGTTAAGATTCCTTGTTGTTTCTTATTCATGTAGTACCTTAGTATGATTGATCTCCTGGAATCCATCGATTACATGGTTCGAAATGTCCCGTATAGAAAATACAGACCTGAAGTACCTCTGCATGGGAATGCCGAACAATGGTGAGCTGGAGCTATTTCTGCATTGCTTCTAATCTGGTTGCAAGGGTGTTTCAGTGCAGCAAATAGTAGGTCGCAAAGTTACTATTTTATCACCATTGTAAATGTGAATGGTCACTGTATGAGGCAGTCACTAAATGAGGACTACTTGTATTTCAGAAAATTAAGAGCCTTAGCTTAAATTATTTGTTTTATTGCTGTAAATAAAGCTGAAGCGAGAAAAGAGGTCCATTAATCAGACTTTCAGAAATTGTTTAACTCTCAGTAGATGAGTTTGGGTAAAAATGGCAGGCTTCTTGCTTGCTGGATCAGCTTCAATTTTAACTAGAACCCTATAAATTTCTTAGCATTAAGAAAGCAATTTGATTTCTAGTACTGGAACTGAGTTTGCATCCTTTTCATGCAGAATCACAAGCCTCCTTTGTTTCAGTTAGGAAAAAAAGTCTTGAATTGAGGAAATATTAGCCATAGAAGGCCTTGCCTGCAAATATCCTGCCTGCCCTGGGTCATGTTCCAGTCAGTTCAAAGTGTTCCTGAGTTATTTCTCAGAGGAAAATAATGTTGATTATTTCTTCCAGGTGGAAGTATGCAGGAAATTGCATTCTTGACCTTCACATCAAGCGATGCTCACAGATGTGGTTATGGAATAATATAAAGAGGCACAGACAACTCCTAAAAAGTTACAAAAACGTTTATAAAATTAAACTGACGCAAACCAAATTGTCAGAAGAAAATCAGAAACAAATCCAGGTAACTGGGACACGGCTAGAAGGCGTGCGTAGATTGCATGAAACGTGGAAGGGAGCTTACGTTGTAGGTGTTGTCACAACTGGGCAAAGTAGAGCTGCAGAAATACCACCAGTTCTTCTTCTGTAGTTTCTTACTTCATCTGTGTGCCCACTAATCTCAAAGGTTCTAGGCAGCTAACAGCCTCATAGCATCCCTAAGAGAAAAGAAAAATAACCCGAGTATGCATTAAAAAGGCAAACTGAAATCAGAAGATGAGACGGAAGATACAAAGGTTGTGCCCTCGTCAACCTGACTTCCAGTCTGAGCCTCCTCTCTTCCTGCGCTAGATGAAACAGATGGGTTTTGACAGCTTTCCTAAGCCCTGGAGGGACTGAGCTGACCGAATCTCTGCAGGAAGGGTGTTCCAAAGTGGGGGAGCGGCGACGGAATTATCTCGTGAAGGCATTTTACAGGGGAGTCTAAAACCGAGCTGGCCCCTGGAGAACAAGCTCTAATCTTGGATCAGACTGATGAGCCATAAATGCAAAAGGGGAAACTGGCAATGAATGATGAGCTCTTAACCTTAAGGGTGCCTTGGTGGAATAGTTAATTGCTCTGCTTACATCCGAGCTTCCACGCGTGCTGCGCGGGGCCGTCCCTCGTCCAGGCCGCTAGCTTTGGCCCTGGATCAGACAGGGGCTGGTGCCAGCAGACAGCTTTAACAGAAGCAGGGTTGGAGGAAGCATATGGACGTTATCCTGAAACTCCACATATGCATTTGCTCCACAGGACTTAGAGAAAGCTCTGGATGTTTTCAACATCGTTTTAGCAAGGCAACAAGCACAGACTGAGGTAGGTTCTTCTTCTCTTTTCTATATTCGTTTTATATGGATTTTAAAATATTCAAGGGTTCCACAAGTTTAAATATGAAATGAATTTTACATATCTGATTTACAAAATGGCTGTACTGACCATCGATAGAAATACTTCCAGGACAGGTTCCATTGTCAGCCAAACATAATTAATTTCTAAAGACAGCAAATTGAGAAGTTACTTACAGTATAGTAACACAACTTCGTGCCCTTTTCAGATTATTTAGTTTGAATTATTCTTGCCATTTTATTTGTTGATTAGTGATAATAAACTAGCTATTACCACATAGACCTCACATGTGCAAAATAGTGGTTGGTTGGTTGGTTTGTGTATATGTAAAATATACTTCTGAATGGTGAAGGTTAGGTCCTTGACACAATATACGCGTCCCTGCTTCTCGCTTGGTTGTAGCAGTCTTGCTGGATGAATTGGCTGCAGGGTTCCGCCTGCTTCTTTGCATGTGGGACTTACTTCAGCACAACTCACTTGTCCAGTGATGGAAGGAGTCACCCCATGTCCCCCTTTGTGATTGTACTGTTAGGTGTTGGTCCTGCAAGCTGCTTGTAGGTCACACCAACGACCATGCTGATTGCGGCAGTCCCCTTTTCTCTAAAATGTCTGGCCGCAGCATCAGCAGACCTTTCAAGATTACATTTCTTGAGCCCTGTTCTGCTTGCTGAGGTTGAGGCTGGTGAAAGTATAGTACCTCTAGTCATTTGCCTGCATCTTAACTCTCTGGTTTACAGGTCGTTAGGTCAGGACAAAAGCTGTCAAAGAAATCTGCTGATGGGGAGAGAAAAAGGGGATGGTTTTCTGGCTTGTGGGGGAAGAAGGAGTCCAAGAAGAAAGAAGCGGAAGAAGAAAAGTCAGTTCCTGAAAGTAAGCCTGACTCTAACCAGCAGCCCTGCTCCAGAGTGGTGGTTGCAAGCGGCTGAGCGTTCAGCTGGGCTGCAGAGTGGTGAAGTGAAGACACCAGGTTAGTGGGAATGTGACAGCAGAGGGGAAGGCAGATGAACAGCGGTACCAGCTCAGCTTTGCGCCTGCTTGGCGGCAGCAAGAGGGACGGAGCGCCAACGCTTCTTTGTGCTTATTGTGTCCTCCGACCCCAATTGGGAGCCCTATTAAGAGGGACCTGGATCCTTCTGGAGAAGGGTGTGTTCATATAAGCGATTTATGTGGCTGTCCATCTCACAACACTGACTCTGGGTGGCATACAAAGGTTAAAACCAGCGGTTGCAAACAATAACCCCTGATGCCTGAGGTGGACAGTATGTCCCAGTCATAGTACTGCATTAACAGCAGAGCTCACCTAACCACCTGGACCAAACACCTGGGGAGTCAGCAGAAGGCGAATGGGGTTGGGGCTCTCTGGGGGGGTGCTGTTCCACTTGGATGGCCCACATGATGTTGCCAGATAATTTTGCGGGTTTCCTGGCTTGTATTCTCTCTGGTTTGAGCAGTACAAGTGAGGTAAGTGGGGTGATGTCTTTTGTTATAGTCAGAGATTCTTTTGAACTTGTGGAACCTCAGAAAGTAGATAGGGGTCTCCTTATGAACTGCACTAAGGCATGACCCACATCCCTTCTGGACAGCTGGATTCAGGAGGGATTAATCCTTTGAGAGAGGACGTTGTGCCACTGCATCTGAAAGAAGTGGTGGGTCCCTCCCCTGAAGAAGTCCTGTCTTGATCCAGATGTATTGGACAACCTCTGCCTACTTGTTGAGAAGGTGGTGATGAATTGGCTGCAGAGGATCCAAGAGGAGCAGATTATCTGGATTCCCTTTAGTTGGGATTCAGCCCTGACATGCAACAGAAAGGGCCTTGTTGCTCTGGTAAATTGTCATGGACGGAACCTGGATGTGGGGAGGGTACCCTTCCTTGTCGTCTTGGTCCTCTTGGCAACATTTGGCATTATTCACCATGGTATCGTGCTGGACTGTCTGCAAAGGTTAGGAGCAGGGGCATCGTCTTATGGTGGCTCTGGTCTGACTTGAGTGAGCAGTTCCAGTCCTAGAGGATGGGGGGTTGAGCCTTTGGCTGCTCAGGTGTAAGTACCACTGGTCTCCTTTCTCTCCCCTTCTTTGTTTAACATCTGTAAGAAATCACTAGGAAACATCTGCCAGTTCAAAGTGACAGGTCATAATGCAGTTGTTGGGCAAGAATTGTTTATTACGTTAAAGATGGCTTCATGTTAATTCCTTTGGGTGGTTTCTCATTCCGGTTTTCTCTGTTGTGTGCTACCCAACGTCTCAGTGACTGGGGTGGTATACAGAAACTGGAAAATCAATCAATAATCAATCAATCAATCATAATAATAATCAAGGGAGCTTGTGCAACAGTTGCTGGGATAACTCATGCTTTTAAAAATGATCTTTATATTCATGAACATGGGCCTGCTGTCTCTTTATATGTAAAACCTTTGATGATGGAATTGCTGTAAATCACTTGTGAATTGGAGAACTGTGTGCAGTTGAAGGATGCTGGGAGAAGGTAGCCTCTCAAGAGTGGCTCACGATCATATCTTCAACCCTTTCCGCAGCTATTGATGACCTCATGACCCCTGAAGAGAAGGCAAAGCTTTTCACTGCCATTGGGTATAGTGACAGTTCCCACAATCTGACTTTACCCAAAAAGGTATTTGTGCCTCTTGATTAAAGCTGGCATGTCACAGAATATGATGATTTTCTCAATTTCTTGTGGGTGAAAGTTGACATGAAAACAACTCTGCATTTTTTGGCTGGATTCACACCTTAGGCCCAAGCTGGCATTTTGCCATTCAGTGGACCACAGTGGCTGGGTTCACCCAGAGTTCAGGCAGAATTGGGTAATTCAGAGCATTGAATTACAAATGATAAAAACCAGTGATATTACTGCTTCATGCATTGCATGAGCCCAGTTTGAGCGTTGCCAGAGAAACTGACAAGTGGGCTGTAGTTGACGTCTGTCTTTCTTTCCCACCTGTGTTTTAGAGTAGGGGCACCCTGGGCCTAATTTTTATGGTAAAAATACAGCATTTGTTAATATGACTAATGCTCTGTAATGCTTTTGTCTCCTGTTTAGTATGTGGCCCATGTGATGTCCCTGAAACTGTTAAGCACTTCCTTTACTATTAAAGAGGACAGAAACGTTCCAGACACTCTTAAAATTCAGATCATCGATTTAAGTACTAAAATCTCACAGAGGCCAGGCGCACAAGCTCTTAAGTAAGCGTCAGTTCCAGAAGTCTTGCCATCTGGGACGCAGAGCAAAAATGACTCCAGTTCCAGTTTCATTATGGGCGCTGTGTGTATGTGCTTGTTGGTTTATTGAAAGGGGTGGTTTTTGGGGGGCATCACTGATGACAGATAACACTTTGGCAGAACAAAACTGGATTCTCTAAGTTTAACGTTTGGGTTCTGTTCCCATTCCTGCATCAGCTGGGCTGTCAACCTTTCCATTTTTTTTTTTCATTAATTGTACAGATACTTCCCCCTCTTTAAGACAGACCCTCGTATAGTCAGTCCCTTATATTTTGGAGAGGAGAAACAAGTTGACCATTCCTGACATCCTCACTTCCAACCAATCTGTGCTGTGCAAAGTTGGCTGGCTGAGCAATTGAGCTAGTTTCTACGAAGTGCAGTTGGAAGAGAAAGGGTGTGAAGCCTGAAACAAACAGGGAGGCTTGCATGAAAGCTGGTCTTCAAATTCTGCTCTTCCGCGCCTTTCCTTTTATTCTTTGCCGTAGTGTTACCTGAATGCATGCTCACATGTATGATGAAGACGTGGGAAATACCTTGTCGATAACTAAACAGGAAAGTGATTTGACAAGATATTTCCTCATGTGTTCATGAAGACAGTAACAGTGTTAAACTTAGAACACTGGTCATTTGTAATGTGTTCAAGTGTTTGTTTTATTATTAAAAACTATTTAATAGACCTGAGACTATTTATACTACATCCTTGGTATATCCTATTTACATGGATATTGAAATTCTGCTTTCCCATGATAATTTACAGGATAGAGGCAAAGCTTGAGCATTGGTATGTGACGGGCTTGAGGCAAGAGAATGTTGTACCTTCTCTCGTGGCTTCCATTGGTGATGCTGAGTCATCTCTGCTCGAAATAAAATTTGAGACAAATCCGGAGGATAGCGTGGCTGATCAGAGCCTCTTCGTTCAGTCACAGCCTGTAGAAATTATTTACGATGCAGTGAGTGATATCAGCGTGAAATGCTTATCAATTCTTACATGTGATCTTCCTCCTTTCCTATTTCCTATTTTTTCCCTTACGGAACTCCGTATTTGCAGTTCCATAAGGGGGGGAAAATGATACAGTTGACATCCTTCTTTTTCAGAGAACGATCAATGCCCTGGTGGAATTCTTCCAGACAAACCGAGGGATGGACCTTGAACGCTTAACCACAGCTACTTTGTCGAAGCTAGAAGAAATTAAAGAGAGGACAGCCACAGGTCTGTTTTAGAAGCGTCTCTTCTCATGCTAGCAAGTCAACTCCAGATGACTAACTAGCCACTTTGACACTGTGGGAAAATATATGCAGGTGTGGAGGGGGCAAGGGGTTTCTCGTTGCTTCTGGGGGCAGTGATGTATTTTAAACAGAATTCTGCTCCAGTTGGGGAGGGGGGGACCGTCCTTCTCAGCTCCATTCTGCTTCCTGTTTTAGGACTTATGCATATTATTGAAACTCGAAAAGTCCTTGACCTCAGGATTAACCTGAAGCCTTCCTATCTTCTCATCCCACAAAGTGGCTTCCACTGTGAAAAGTCGAACTTGCTTATTTTGGACCTCGGTACTTTCCGGGTATGTTATGATGACCTTTCTTAAAGATTGAAGACAAGTCATTGTGAAATTAAAGGTTGGTGGAACAGGGGAACATTGTCCTCTCGAGTGTAACTTAGAAACAGGCAGAAGATGAAAATCAGTTCCCCACCTCCATGCTTCCTGCTGCCTTTCACTTCCAAGGTCCTGTACATGCATATATTCTTTCAAAGGTTTAGAAATGTCATGAAAATACGTATTTCTGTTTGAAATATAGTAACCAAATTATGACACTGATACTAATAGTGTTAAATGTTTTCTGGTCTGCAATTGGCATGTTGATGCTAGCCCATTTTAGAGACAAAAAATAGAAAATGCTTTTTGGCATGAAAAGTAGTTGATATAGCACTTTATAATGCAGAAAAAAGGTACACCATTACACACAAAAACATAGATTGCATATGCTTTGATGAATACAGTAATTGGCTGGTTGTGTTTACTGATACTTTGTGAACACTAAGTGACAGTTACATTTTAAGTAACAGAGAAACTTATTATTCAATAGCTGAAGAGCATCAGTCAAGGTAGCCACCACGCTTCAAGCAGTTCCTTGGAAGAGATCATGGACAAAGCATATGATAAGTTTGATGTAGAAATCAGGAACGTACAACTGCTGTTTGGCAGATCAGGTACTATGACTCTAAACACAAAATACTCTTGACTACGTATCAAGTGGAAAGTAATTCTTTAAAAATGTAATAATACCTAAGGGAGGAAGAAAACTTGATCATTGGCAATGATTCTTTTCTGCTTCATCTGAACTTGTACGGGGCTGGCATCTGTCCCATTTCTAAACAAGTCAACTTAATACCAACGTGAGGTTCCACTTCAGAATTGACCCAGAGGCCGTATGCCAGTGTGTGTCTCATCTTGACTTGGTCTCCTCCTCCTCCTCTTCCTCCTCCTCTTTTAACAAATATCTCTAGAGTACTTACTTGGATAGATGTTAATTTGTTTAAAACTATCATAGATTGAAATTAAAATAGCACATTTAAGCAGCTTAGGGGCAGGCAGGGAGAATCATTACATGGCGCCAGGCTTATTCATTTATTTAGGATATTTATATGGCTACCCAACTCAGCATGATGCTGGGTGTGTGGTATACACAAATCAGTAAACCAGAAGATAAAAGAAGAACAACGCAAACCACTAAGGCAAGCTAAAACAATGAAATGGCAGTCAGAACTAAAAATAGACCCTGCTTCCCACTTGGAAGAGCCAGATCTGAACTGCTTTTCTAAAGGCCTGCAGGGTATGTCGGGGGAGATTGTTCCAAAGGCAAACTTGGGGAAGGACTTCTGTGGAGACGATGCCACCGGTTGCTTCGGGAGATTGGTTCAAAAGTGTTTGGACTAGTGTGATTTTCCATCCGAAGGCCTAGGTTTCCTGCCAGCAAAAGAAAATTGGCACAGGTGGTACAGTATTAACTGTATAAGCTTTTTGAAATTGGAGTGTATTTACTTTTCTGGAGTTCGGCAGTTGAGCATATGTAATTCTTCATTTTTTTTGTGGCATCACTAGGACTTACTAGACTTCTGCGCATCAGTGTTATTTAGTATTATGCTATAATTACCAAAGGATGAGCCACTCTTTACTTGTACTTTAGGAGAAGACTGGAAAAAGGCTCGGTTTGAGCCTGCATCATCGCTGCACATACTGCGTCCCATGGATATGCGTGTACAAGTTGCCAAATCAATGGTGGAGAAGGATGTCAGAATGGCAAAGTAATGTAGCAATTTTAAAAGCTGTAAATAGGGTTCAGTTGGGGTAGGCCGCATTTTTGTGGCTAGGGAGCTGGACTTTTATTCAACATGCTCGTTGCTGCCACAGGCCTCTTAAAGCGTTGCTAGAGTGACATCATTGGCAGGAGTGGGAATTCATGGCCCGTTTTTCATTGTGGGTTGTTTGGGAGAGTTATTTTTAACTATAAACTTTGGCACACATACGCTACTGATGGATGCCATGAAACTCTTGCTAATTAAATTTAATTATCCAAAGCTTTTTGGGAGAGAGTAGCAGGCTGGTTTCCTTGGAGAAGTTTTAATGGTCTTTTTAAAAACTGAAAAACTGGATGTTTCTCAGAAACATTCGTTCAGGCCCAGTTCAAAGAAAACTCTGAGCTGGCAGTTCATTTCATGTCCTTGTAGCCAGAGGTCAGTGCATTTGTTTGTAAAAACAAGATCTCACTACATTTCTTTTGATGGTGCCTTCCACGTCGTGTGTGCCAGTTTCAGAGCCCTGCTGATTTGGGGGTTGTGTATGTTTGTGTGCGTGTGTGTGTGTGCGCGTGCATGCTTTCCCTTCTAGATCAAAAGTGTAGCAAAGTTATTAGCAACCTAGTTCTGTTCTACACAGCGTGAAAATCTTTTTATATCCTTAGGTTTAAAGTGTCGGGGGAGCTTCCTTTAGTTCATCTGAGAATTTCTGATCAGAAGATCAAAGGTGTTTTTGAACTTATTGATAGCATTCCCCTTCCACAGAAATCAGTTGTTTCAGCTTCAAGTGCAAAGGTAAACTATCAAACATGTTGAATCTCAGAGAGCAATCGAGGGGGTCACATCCTATCGTCTGATAGGAATAGAAGAATCTGTTAAAAAACAAAAACAAAGCCACGAGCAGGGTGTGTAAATTCAGGCATCCCTGCTGAAAAGCACAGATCTTTTAGAAGATTGGCCTGAAGAGCATCTCTTGCTTCGCAGACACTGTTTGTTAGAGGATTTCAAACAGGGCTTCTCTCCTTTCCCTTGCCTCGCCTCGCCTCATCTCATCTCCATCCAGTTTTGCTTCCCTGCAACTAGCTCTTCCCTGACCTACAGCCTGTTTTTTTTCCACCTCCCCCCCCCCAATGTTTTTGTTGAAAGAAGAGAGAGATGCCTAGGTATATGCATGTCCTTCTCTATGTGAGAGAATAGTGGGTAAGGTACACATGGGGAACAATTAATTTCTACTTTGGGACAAGTCCAGTCAGTAACTAGCATAATGATTGACATTTCTGATACACAATAACAAATACTTGTGAAGCAGTTGTGCCATCTTTGCACTGCTCTGGGCCCATTCCAGCCTGAAGTGTTGTTCGGTGGTTTCTCACTGTCCTGAATTCTTTTGTAGGTTCCTGCCATTCCTGTGGTTTCTGCAGGAAGGAAAGATTTCCTTGGTACTACGTTGTTTCTGGAAGAATTAGGATCAGGTAAAAAAGGAAAAAAGAAAGAACATCCAAATGTGGGGCAAATCCAAGGCAATCGCTGGGTTTGGCTCCTGGGCTGTTGATTCAGTAGAACAGAAAGGGTATCTGGAGCCCACCAAATAAACAGTGGGGAGAGGTGGCCCCTGCCAATCCGGGACGGCTTCTCCATAAGCAGAGGGCCGCTGCTGAGAGGAAACTCAGGACCTCTGCCTTCCTTGAGAAGGTCGGGCCAGCAGACAAAGCTTTTAAGGGAGACCCGCTCAATCTGCTATTAACCTTTGCCTCCAAGGAGATCCCACACTCCCTCTTGTGCAATTCCTTGATTGGATAGTAAATGATTATTTGAACAGTGAGATGCTGCTAATTTCTCTTGATGGAATTATCACTTGATAATCTGCAGGTACCCAAACCCATGAAATTAATAAATTGAAAAATTATAAATGAAGACTGGAAAACCTTGCAGTATTTTTTGGGTGTGGGGAGGACTATATTAATATTTTTTTGCTGAAGCCCTTTGAGATTGAGCCCAGTCTAAATGGAATCACCAGATTATTTTAGAAGGGATTCTTCTGGCTAAGGCAACTTACCTTAACTTTCAGTTAAAACCTTTAAATGGAACGCTTTTTAAAAAACAAATTATGGTAGTTAGAAAAAAACTGCAAATGACTGTACCAACGCCATTTTATTTAAACGTTTGAGATTAATCAGTACATTCCAAAGAGAATATTTTGATGCCCGCAGAATGTTCTAATAGCACTTTCTTTGTTCCTTAGAATCTGAGGATGAATATTTTGATACTGATGAGCATCTCCAGCAACCAGGGAAAGCGGTTTCCCCTAAAGAAAGGCAGTTAAGGAATGAGACTGGAGCCATTCAGGAAGAGCTGACAGACCTGCTATTAAAATTTGAAATTAAGGAGGCAAGTGTGGGTTTATCTGTTTTTTTCCAGGAGGTGGAAGTGAGCAATTCAGCTGTGTGGGCTGCTAGAGAGACAGAGAGCATCAGGGAGAAACCAGGTGTCTGAACATGCCCAGAGTGCAAAATTTAACAAGCATCTCTTGTTTAGGTGATTTTGGAGCTCACCAAGCAGCTGCAGAGAGAAGAAACAATACTTATACTTAACGTAAAGCAGCTTGGGATGCAAGCCACGGCTAGAACATACGACTTGAGAGCTGTGTCTTACTTGAGAAAGATTAGCCTGACTTATTATGAAATTCAAGGTAACTTGGTCAATAAATTAAGGAGTTACAAAAATGTACTTTTTGGGCAGGGGAATGAGGGGAAGAAAAATGATTTAATCTATATCCTGTGGTCCTTTGGTAGAAAAGACTTACGAAAAAAGCTTTGTGGATTTTGTTTAGAAGTGCTAATTCTAGAAAAGGCTTAGTTTAAAAAAAATCTGTGGACTTTACACAATCTGTCATTTCTTAGATGTCGCATATTTTTGTAGGTGAACGGCAGCAACTTCATTTGATTAGTTCATCGGATAAATCTGGATTAGATCTTTTGAAAGTAGAATATATCAAGGTAAGAGCTTTTTTAAAAATAATGTTACCAAATGTTGCGTATTGAACTGCATAAGCAAATAATTGCTTTTGTATGATATGAAGATTGTGTTTTAATTTTTAGTCACTTATTCATTGATCTTTGCCCTCAGGCCAGTAAAAATGGTCCAAATTTTCAGACAGTTTTTGACAATACTGAACAAAGAGTGGAGGTAAGAATAATTTAAGAAACCTCATTCTAACCTTTATTGTAAATAATGCCTATAATGCCAGGTTTGGTCCTACTGAAGGCTCCTTGACTCCCCCCCACAAGAGTGGTTTGGATGGAAAAATGTAAGCCAGTTTTTGAGCAAGGCCTGGCTTTTTATAAACTCTTGTTTGTGTTGTTGCTCTTGACTTACGTCAAGGAAGGTGGTCCCCTGTCTTTGGCCCTCCCTCATTTTGAAACAACCCGCTGCATCCTCAGCCTGGTAAGCTAAGTATCCGTCATGCCCCAGGTCAGACAACGAAGTGGCATTGTGTCCTTTTTAGTAGTTTTGAGTCATAAGCTGACATTTGAAATAGAGAAGCCAGTCTTCTTCAGAGTGGGGTACTTTTATTCTTTAAGAAAACGGTTGCTTCTCTCTGGGAAGCTGTGCTGAGATCCATTTATGGAATGTGCATGAAAGGCAGTATGCAGAGGTTCCCTATATTTTCCCCCTAACCAACAATGTAATCCTTGTGCATTAAGAAAGCGATTCTTGTGGACTGGTGGGTGAATTGCGAGGTCTTGCTATTGAAGAGGTGCCTTCCCCTGTCCCCCAAACCCCACAGGTGGCTTTCTCCTCCCTCCAAGTGTTGCTGCACACCCAGGCTCTTCTCTCGGCCCTCGGCTATCTCATGGCTGTGATCCCAGCAAGAGACCAGCAGCCTCAGGCCCTGCAGAGACTGGAGGAAAGACAGAGGAAGGAGTCTGCTTGGAAGGAAGGTAAGCGGGGGGGGGGGCATATTTGGATGCCATTTTCTCCCGATCGAAGGTGGGGTCTACAGCATGTTGATTTTTTTTTTTAATCTCTTCCTACAGTGGCAAAACTGAGCAAAGACAAGGATGTGTTTAATTTCAAACTTTTTGCCAAGATGGAGGCCTTCTGTTTAAACGTTTGCGATGAGAAGAACAATATTGCTGAAATCAAAATCCAAGGTAATGGGAAGATGCAGCATTTCGTACAATCGTTCCAAGCTGTCAAGAACATTCTCTAAGCTTGAATTATCGAAACATACTCCATACATCAGAGGACCTTGAGTGTATCCATTTCTCATTTCTTCATTCTAATCTAGCGTATAGCAGAATGTCAGGTTAAATATACATATTTCTGGTGGCTTGAAATGAGGGGGGAAAAACCAGCTGGACATAGATTTGGGCGCTTTGAATGGTCTCGCCAAGACAGGGCAGAATGAGATAAGTTCCTCGGCTATTGACATAATGTATTCGGTGGCCCAGATCTTAAAAATACAGTAGTTGTAAAACAGCCTCAAAATGTGCTTTTGGAATTTGAGTAATATGGTTAGTCTGTTTGATTAGGGCTCTATGATTGCATTTGTATGGTTCTTAACAACCATGCTTTAAAATAATTAACCATTTTTTCCCTTTCAGGCCTTGACTCCTTTCTTTTTCTGCAGTCCAGTCAAACCATTTTCTTTGCACGGCTGAAAGATATAGACGTTATAGATGTTGATTCGAGGACAATTCATAAAAAGGTACAGTTACTCATTTGACTGCAAGTCTTTGATATCGTTCATATAAAAGACTTTTTATTCGTCAAGGAGAAGCAAATGTTATTTGGCACACTATATTGTAGACTTGCAAGCTGCTTGGTTTGGGCAGTAAGGCAAGACTGAATCCTCCGTCTTTTAGAAAAGCTAAAATCTGTGCTGGAAATCAGCTTGCTTGCTTTGAAATGATAGGATGGCGTCCACAAATTGGGAGGAGTCTGGTAGCACCTTTTCAGTCTCGCAAATGTTGTTACAAGGCACCAGCTCGTGTGAGCTGCAGCCCCCTTCAGATGTGTGGCTGATGAAGGGAGCTGCAGCTTGCAAACGCTGGTGCCTTGTAACAACATTTGTGAGTCTGAAAAGGCGCCACCGGACTCCTCCTGATTTTTAGCTACTATAGACCAGAATGGCTCTCCTATGTTATCTGCCATGCGAAGCACCACGAATGCCTCCAGGAAGTTTCTTCTCTCAAGTGTTTTGAAAGGAATGGCTTGCAAATCCAGTCAGAGTTGATTTGACTTTTCAAAGTCCACATTAGCCTTCAGAACTGCAGTCTTAAGAACCACCATGCACTTGCATTTTAGAGCGTTGCAAAAACGTCTTTTGGATACTGATCCAGAAACTGATCTAGAAACTATATATCTAGCAAATGATATGTTTGCTTGCCCATTTTTTAGGCTGTTTCAATTGTCGGTGATGAAGTCTTCAGTTTCCATCTGGCGTTATATCCAGAGGCGACCAAGGGCGAAGCTTACACAGATATGTCCAAAGTGGATGGAACCGTGGCTCTCAAAGTGGGGTGCATTCAGATTATATATCTGCACAAATTCCTCATGTCGCTCCTGGTAAGACTGCCAATGTGGGAGTTTCTATTCTGTTTTTCATGTTGCGTGGAAGGAAGTCTTTATACTAGTATGCAAAAAACACAGGATCTCTCTATGTGGTTAACAGGATGCTCAAAAATGTGAAATGTAAATATAAATGTTAAGTAATGCCTCACTGCTCCTTCGCCCCATTCCTGACCTGCAAGCCCTTGCTTTGTTACAGAATTTTTTGAGCAACTTCCAAATTGCCACCGAGGCCTTGAGTGCTGCTACGGTGCAAGCCGCCGAAAAGGCTGCCACCAGCATGAGAGACTTTGCTCAGAGGAGTTTTCGTCTCTCCATGGACATAAACCTGAAGGCTCCGGTCATCCTCGTACCGCAGTCTTCTGTGTCTTTTAATGCTGTTGTCATTGATCTTGGACTGATTAAAATACAAAACCAATTCAGTTTGGTGCTGGCAGAGAATTGCCCGCTCCCTCCAATCATGGATAAAATGGATGTACACCTCACACAGCTGAAGTTGTCAAGGTAAATCTGATTTCTCTTTTCTTTTTACCAGTGAAACGCAGCATTATTTTGGGGGCATTAAGGGATGCTACCCCATAATAATCATGTTACTTTCTATAGGACAGTCTTGCAGCGAGGGGGTTCACAGCCTGACATTCAAATTCTGCACCCTATTAATCTGGACCTTTCTGTGAACCGCAACCTGGCTGGAATGTGGTATCACAAAATACCCATGGTGGAAGTCAGAGGTTATCTTGATACTATCAGCGTAAGTTGATTTCCCTTCCTGTGTGTGCTTGTACATTTCTCCCAGTCTCCCGAGAGAGAGAAAATGGAAGATGCAGAGAAATGGGCAGAGGCCTTTGGCAGGATCCCCTTTTCATTCCTGCTCGCCAGATGCTGCTGTGCTTTTAAAAGCAGCTCTTCTGACTATACTGCAGCTCTGTGTTGGAAGTGTGTGTGTGTGTGTGGGGGGGATCCTTCATTATACACATACGTGAGGAATTCCTGGGTTCTAACCTCTTTAACAGCCCTTGATTAATTCCAGTATTATGAGAGGTGCCTTTTCTGGTCTGTGTCCTTGCTGAAGGGGTGTGCTGGGAGTGCTGAACGGTCCCCCAGTAGTTGGGGCCTAGGGGCTCCCTTTGAGACCATGGTGATTTGGGGAGGGGTGACCTTGTTACCTTGGCTTTTGCTGAGGCTAAGCCCCTCAGGGACTGGAAAAAGAGGCCTCTGGGATATTGAAGGAGGTGTCTGTCTGAGGAGGAAGGGAGGAAGAGCCGCAGAGGTGACTTTTAAATGCATGATGTTTATATAGCAAACAGTGGTTGACATAATGATCTTGACTAGAACCTTCGCTTAGTTATGGTTGCAGTAGAAGCAAGGAAATTGGAGTGGGATAGTGAATGATGAAAGGTAGCGTAGCTGGACTATTAAGGGCTGATAAATATGTGTCTGCTTTTATTTCACATTTTATTGGACACACTTTAAAGGTATGGGTGTGGAAGGATTTACCGAAAAGGCAGGAGAAGGTAGCCGTTTACTTGATGTGCAAGGATAGTCCCCATTGTTCAGCGGTGGTTCATTCAGTTGGAAGAAATGTAATTTCCCCTTGAAATGCCACTGTTTTTAGGTTATCCTGAGTCAGGAGGACTTAAATGTTCTGCTTAAAGTTGTGACTGAAAACCTGGCAGAAGCAGACAAAACCGTCTCTGGTGCAGAACCAACGGCACAGGTTGAAGGTAGGAAATTGGTATCTTCAGGGCCAAATGGGTCTCTGTTCCCAGGTTTCGTAGTTAGAGAGTTTTTCCTGCAGGGAGGTTTCTCCTTGCTGTTCATGTTTCTGCTGGCCGAATGCTCAGAGGAGAGGAAGTCCTCAGAGCCATCAGAACAATAAGAAGTGTGAGGCTAAGTGTCCATCCAATCCAGCATTTGCTCCAGCAGTTCCCCTCTGAGCACCAAGCGCAGCATTTGCGGAATTTCAGCTGAGGAAAAAGGCACATAAAAAATCTGTCAAGATGTGTTTGTGGAGAGAAGATGGGTCTGAGGAATTTTTATTCCTCTCTCAAAGTACTAAAACCCGGGAAGCTGAATGGGGAGAAATTCCGGGCAAATAGATATTCCGTTTCATGGAGTACATGATGAAACTCTGGAATTCCCTGCCATAAAAGACACTGGAGCCTGCCACCTTGGGCAGCTTGAAAAGAGAGCGAAGCAGGTGGGCAATAATGAATTAAAGCTGGTTAAGACTGACGGTGGTGTCGCTCTCCAGCTCCAGGGCCACTTGAGCCAGTGGTCGGGCAGGATTGTCGTGTGACTAGGAGGGAGCTAATGTGCCGTGTCCTGCTGTGGACTGACAGCTGATAGCGGGCGGACTGCAGCAGGGAAGATATTCTAAATGAGAGGGGCTCTCGGCCTGATCCAGGCTCATAGCTGACGTCTGAAACTGACAAGTATTGCTTTTGCAACAAGAGGTAAAAATGCTTTCTTCAAATGGAAGTCTCTTGTTTTGGAATTAGCGGACAAGGCAAAAGAAACGACGCAGACAACTGGAGCTCAGAAACCAAGCATCTCAGAAGAAGCCCTGAAGGAAGATAGAACCAATCTGCTGCTGAACTTTGAAATAAACAAGGTAAGAAAGCTTGTGAATCTGTCTCAGTTCAGTTGTTGTATTACACATGGACCCTACTTTTTAGATTTTTTAAAAAACATTGGTTATTACTGTGCTTGTCAGTGTAACATTCAACTTCTGAATAAGTATACAGAAGCAGATTAAGCCTAATTCAGACCTAAGGGACCCACGGTATCCCTGGATAAGCGGTGGCAAGAACAGCCTCATTTGTTCTTCTTCCTATGACTCCTTTCTGGCGTGACAGGTGTATGTGCTTTACCTAGACCAGAGGAACTGTGACTGTTATTGGTCCAGCTCTCTTTGCTCCCAGTGGGCTTCCAGCATTTATCTGGAGGGTCTTTCCCTGTCATACTAGGTGGAGGTAGCAGTTGAGCTTGGGAGTGCCCATTTGCAAAGCATGTGCTCCCCTCCCAAGGGAACGTTTCAGATTTCTGCGGAGGGGTGAAAAGGGATGGGGGAGTAGGTTAATGCCCCACTTGCCGTAGCTCATCCTGGTGTGGGAAATGGTGGTGGCTTCTCAGGAGTCATGAGTCAGACCCAGCTGGATGGTGCCTCCACCTGGACGAGTCAAGGTCAGAACTTGGTGTGTTCTGATTGGATGCTCTGTTGAATCTAGAAATGACTTCTTTGGCATATTCATGAATCTGACTGAAATGAATTCCTGTTTCTTCCTACAACAACACACCTCTCTCCTTGAAGATGGCTTGGCAAAATGGGAAATGTAGATAGAAGACTGGGATATGAATGGTTGATGTATTCTTAACACGTCCATGCAGTCTTTAAGATACCTTATTCTCCCCCTTTTAGGTTTCAGTAACATTAACGAAACAAGTGGAAAAGCAAAGTTTTCCTTTATACAGGCTAACAGTATTAAAACTTGGAAGTGAAGGCAGAATTAAAATGCATGATATGACTGTTACAGCATATCTTAAGAAAATCCAGATGAATTGCCTTGAATTCACTGGTAAGTCATATTTAATTTAGGTTTTGACAAATGTAAATCAGATTAGACACAGATTTTTATATGACAATGTTAAGCTGCAGATCGAGTTTTTCTAAATATTTAAATTTTGTGTTGTGACTTTTTATTCTTATTCATTACGCAAAGCTGTATTTGAGTTTAGTTTTAAAGCATTTTTAAGGGACTAGTTTAACTTGCTATTTTTCCATAAAGACTCCCATTTTCTCAGTTCCTGTAATTATTTAGTGGTAGGTGGGTTTGGGTGGTTTAAGAAATATGTTAGAGAATATGGCTAGAAATGTGAGACACTGTTATTCTGGGTTAATTTTGACTGCAAGGATTTTTCCTAAAGAGAAAAACTGAATTGAGAAATTATATAACTTGGCAAATTAATGACTATTGAGATGTAAATCTTTAATGCTAAAACAAGCCAGTTTTCCCTTCATAGACAGGAGGATCTTATCAAGCTTGTGAAGCATCTGTTTATATTTTGGGTAATTTCCAGTTTCTTAAATTCTACAACTGTTCTTTTGAGGAACACTGCATCAATGAAGAAATTACCATCTTTCCTGTATTAATCAACTTTTACTTGCTTAGTGAATCTGTTGGCAACGAGTGGCTTACAACTGTTTAAATATGAATTGCATTGTTTCTACAGATTCCAAAGGAGATCCATTAAATATTATTAGTTCTTCAGATGAATCCGGCAAGCATCTTCTAAAGATGGAATATGTTAAGGTAGAACAGTTTTTTTAAACTAAAAATTACTGTGGGGTATTTTGAGTTGATGTTTAAAATAAAAAGCCAATTATTTTATATGAAGGAGCAAAGTAAAATAATGCAAATTAATATGCATTACAAAAAATTGAATTGAATCTTAGTTGCTAGTAGTCATCAGACTGAGGCTTCTGCTAGAAGGCTGGACAGTGCTGGCCTGTCCGTTTTGACCGGTCGGTTTTATAGTGAGGCGGGCGCCTGTTTCTAGACAGGAAAGAGAGTGCATACTCCTTTCCACTTTTCTTTCTTGCCCTCTGGTCCTGGGAGTCGAACAGTACCCAGGTTAGTCTCCTCTGTGGCATTTCTAGCGGTAACATGGCATGCGCTTACTCTGCTGAGATAGTGGTTGGCCAAAAAGGTTAGATATTTGAACCCAGGGCCACCTGCAGGATATAGTAAAACATGTCAGGATGGTGGCTGCAATGGTGGGACTGAACCAGGAGGAGCTTTGATTGCACCGCTGTGTCTGCCGACGTGACTTTTTTGACCACGTACCCCTGTTTGAACTTAATAGTTTGCTTGAGCCTATGTATGCTTAGATTTTGCTTCACCATTTGCAATAAACTGCAATTTTGATTTTCACTTAGGCTGATGTAGATGGTCCTCACTTTGAAACAGTTTACAATAAAACAAAGCAATTGTTGAATGTAAGTATTAAAACATATTACTATGTTAGCTACAAATATAGAATGCTCTTGGTGTCATTTTGAGAACAAATGTTAGTTTAACTAAAAAGATTTCAGGTTCTAATTGTATTTTTTTAAAGCAAAATAACTTCCATTTAACCTACATAGGCTGAAGGGCATTTTTTCATAATAGAAATAATAAAAACCTGCTTTCAGATGAGATGGCAGAGACCCCCTGATTTATTTTCTTCCTTTTTTCAGGTCTCCTTTTCTTCGTTAGACTTACTTTTGCACACCGATGCCTTGGTTTCTATCATGAATTTTTTCACATATGCCTCAGGCAGTCTTACACCAGCTGATAAGGGGACTGATGTAAAGGAACAGTCGGAGGAGCCCAAATTAGCTGTTGCAAAATCAGGTATCAGAGGGTTGATCTCCCTCTCTCTTTTTCGCTCTCTCTTGCGCTCTCTGTGGATCCTTTTTGATAATGCTGAGCCAAGGTGGTTCATTAATTTAAGAAGCATTTTGAATTTTCAAGTTTCTTTGCATGGCTTTGAAAGTTCAGGAATGTGGGGCAGTGGGGGGCAGAAAAGAAGAAAAGCTGGTGTGATGTAACTGAGGAGGAGGCTAAAGAGGATTACAAGACGAGGAAGTGGATGAAGAGTTAGGAGCACTGCTGAAAAGGAGCGCCTAATGAGCTGACAGATGTCTTCTTGTTCTGCAGTTGCTGCTACTGCAGCCAGCGATGATGTGTTTGAATTGAAGCTCACTGCCAAACTGAATGCCTTTAATGTTTTGGTCTGTGATCAGAAAGCTAATATTGCAGATATCCGAATACAAGGTAAGTGCATTTGAGATAATGTACAGGGAGTCAGAAAAATGTCAAACCCCCCCCCCCACCATTATTTAGCCCCTGCTGTTGCTGTAGGATTGAATTCTTCTGGTTCAGTCCTTGGGTCAATTATTTTGCCTACTACAAGCAAGAGAGGACTGCTAGTTATGGAATCAGTGTCAGTTCTTTAAGAAAAATTCCTGTGTCAGAACTTTTGTCAAAAGTTGAATGCATCCCCCTTTGTTTTGTCTTCCTTTCTCCCTAGGCATGGAGGCCTGTGTGTTCACAACAACAAAGCACACTGAAGTTTTTGCCAGGCTTCGGGATTTCATAATAACAAACGTTGATCCGGAAACTGTTCATAAAAAGGTGACCATGGAATTGAGACTGCTGAAATGAGCCTCATGAACAAGTTTGGAAGTTAAGAACAGAACAAAAGAGAAGGGCGGAGGGAAAATAGCCCATCTTGAATGTGTTGAGGAAGTGGAGGTTGCATCCTCTGGGCGGTTCGCACTTTGCCTTTTCCTTATGAGACGGAGAAACGGGATTGGAGGGCAGGGAGTGGGGCCTGGGGGAGCTGGAAGCTTTTCAGGAGGAAACTGGGACTGAGCAACCTGGGAAGCTATTGAGGCTAATGCAGGATCTAGTTAAACCAGGAGGAGAGAACAGGGGTCCCCCGTTTCAAATTAAAGACCAGCACTATTGGCTTTTAATGAATGCTCCCTAAAATTACTACATGTGCCTTTTTTAGGCCATAAGACCTTTGTCCTATTCCCTGGGGACCTTTTTTCCTTACTAAAGGGCAGGGTAGGCAAGATGATGGAGGATGATACCAGAGAGATCAACTCACTCCTAATCACGGTAAATACGATCTTTGCAGACAGTCTCGATAGTGGGAGATGAAGTCTTCCGGTTCACGATGTCCCTTTATTCTGATGCCACAGAGGGAGATGCTTATATGGATATGTCCAAGGTTGATGGTCAGATGTCTCTGAAAGTGGGCTGCGTCCAGATTGTTTATGTGCATAAATTCTTCATGTCGCTTCTGGTAAGAGAGCGTGATCTTTCTGTTGACTTGCCTTAGACTTTTCAAATGTTGTTTAGGAGTTTGATTTTCTGGATCAAGATCCCAATCTCATCACAAATGACAGAAAAGAATGAGATCACTTCCAGCACACTCCAGCCCCATTACTCCAAGTTCTTCTTCCTTTATGTTGTGACACTTGGGAATGGGACTGTTAGTTGGTGGAGTTCACACAATAATACTTGTTTAGCTTTTTTTTTTTAAAAAAAAATACTGGCTACAAACTCACCTGTTGGATCCATTTGTATCTTTCCTTCTTGAATCGCTTTGAACTTATGCTGGTTCTGCTTAATCAGGCTGTGTAATTCTGTCTTTGCTTAGCATTTCCTAAATCACTTCCAAACTGCAAAGGAGGCCCTGAGTGCTGCCACAGTTCAAGCCGCAGAAAAGGCTGCTTCCAGCATGAAGGATTTTGCTCAAAAGAGCTTTCGCCTCTCAATGGACATCGACCTGAAAGCTCCAGTTATAGTGATTCCTCAGTCTTCTGTGTCCAGCAATGTACTGATAGCAGATCTTGGCTTAATCAGAGTTTGGAATGAGTTCACTCTGGTCTCTGGGGAAGAGAATACTCCTCCTCCAGTGATTGACAAGATGGATATACAGTTAACCCAGTTAAAGATCTCCAGGTATAAATGTTGTTAACTTCTTTCTCCTTGAGGTTGAGGTTAACAGAGAGATGACTGCCTAGTGCAGATTTTCATTGGATGTTGTGGTGTGGTTTCTCCTGGCAGTGGGAACAGTTTTCTGCAACAGAAAGGCCTGACTAGAGACACTGTGGTGGTTCTCTGGAGCATAGCAGCGAGCTTCAGTTGGCTCACCCTGTATTTGGATATGAATGCAAGCCTAAACAACATAGGTTGCTATTCTAAGCAAGCCATTCTTGCTTGTTTTTCATCACACACAGGGAAGATTTCAGAAGGGCTTAGTCGCCTGTACTGAACTAAGCTGTGTTGGGGCAGGGTAGCCTGTTGGATTAGTGGCCACCTCAGCTTTACTCCAGGCCACGGATACGACTTGGGCATCTCTTGAAAATGTCCAACCCGCCACAACAGCCTTTCACTAGTGAACCTGCATGGAAACACCCCTGTGGTGGGAGCTTGCATTACAGCAGTGTTTCTCAACCTTGGCAGCTTTCGGATGGGTGGACTCCAACTCCCAGAATTCCCCAGCCAGCTGTGCTGGCTGGGGAATTCTGGGAGTTGGAGTCCACCCATCCGAAAGCTGCCAAGGTTGAGAAACACTGCGTTACAGTGAAAAGATCAGTTCAAAAATAAGCAGAGGACATTATACAGAAGCCGTAAAACCTCAGCAGGAAGGAAGCCGGCGGACGCTGCCAGGCTCCCCTGCCTGTAACAACTTATGATCCCATGCAGCAGAAACAGATGATGAAAGATGTGAGCGTGCCTTCCATGCCGTAAGATGCCCATCCCCAAGTGGGTGAGCCTTAGACCTTGAAGGCTATTCCCAGTGACGTCACGGACTGCCGGCAGGAGGGGCTGGTTTGCTCAGAGGGCCACCTTGTGAGTCACCATCTCTTCCCCTTTCATCTATAGGACCACCGTAGGCCGCGGTCCTCAGCCAGACCTTGAAATTTTGCAGCCCGTCAATCTGCAGCTGTCCATCCAGAGGAATTTAGCCGCAGCTTGGTATCCTCAAATTCCAGGGATTGCCGTCCAAGGAGACTTGAAGGCCATGCTGGTAAGGTCACAAATGTTGTGAGAGCCACGACCTCTGTGGAGATAAGCTTTGGACCATAATTATAACTTGGATTATGAGGCATTGGCCTAATAAAGGTTACGCTGCTTTTGCCAGGAAAAGGGCTTTGCTTTTCCAGTTCAGCTTGTCTCCACTTACAAGTTGAAGCTGTTTTACCCAAGATTTTTTTCTTCTGTGTGGAAGCATTCCTGCCTCTTTTGAATGCATGCAAGTATGTAAAGAGAAAACCAACCGTTTCTGCCCTTTTGGGCAATACTTTGTGCAGTTGCTGCCATCACTGTGTATCTGTATTTGCTGCCTGATATTAGCTAATTCATACAGACCCGTCACGGTGAACGGCAAGTATTTCTTATCTATACTGGTTAGCATTTTTTTTCCTGGTGTCTGCAATCTGGCGTCTTGAAGAGTTTTAATAAACGGAGGTGTGAAGTTCCTGCGCCAGCCTAAGATTGATCTTTACTATTTCCACCTGTTTATAAAAACAAAAAACAAAATGGGTAGTGTTGCCAGAGGAAAGCAGTTTAATAATGGATTATGCCCTTTGCAGATCTCAATCAGTCAAGATGACTTGACTTTGCTCATGAAAATTTTGCTAGAGAATCTCAGTGAAGCTGCTGCGGATCCCAAAGTTACGCATTCAACCTTACCAGAAGCTCAGAAATTTCAAAAGCACAAACCTGAAACTGTGGCTGATGTTGGTGAAGGTACTTCTTTTCCCAAAGTTGGATATTTAATTAAAATAGTTGCAAAATACTTTATTTGGTTGTTACACAATCAAGACAAAATAGTACTGTGAAGCACTGGAGAAAAGAGTTCGGTGTAGTGGCCTGACACCTGGAGACCTTGGACATGAAAGCTGGCTGGTGACTTTGGGCCGGTCCGTCTCTCTCAGCTACTAAGCATATGATGCACTAATATGCTGGACATTTGTAATTCGTTCAGAAGAAAAAAATATTTCTTATTTCAGATGCAGTCCTGTGCATGCTTACCAAGGGAATAAATTTAGCTAGTGTGTGCCAAGTTATAAAATATATTATAAGAGAACAGAGAAAGCAGTTTAAGTCTGCAATGAAAATGTTTCATATGCAGTATTTCATTCAGTTTTCATGGCTTCAAAATTTCTAGAGATGTTTACATCTCTGTATTCTATTGTGATTGATTAAATAAGATTTTATGCTGGTCTTTGGCCGTAATAAAATTTTTGTTTGTGAAATAAGATCAAACAGGGTTGGCATCTAATGTGAAGATAATGGTCACATAAGAATTAAATGAGTATCAGTCCTCAGACCACTAGTAGTCATTATTGCTTTTAAATGCCTTTCTTATTTCTCAACCATTCAGGAATTCCTGAGATTTCTGGAGAGGAAGGACTTGGTGACGCTCAGCCTAAGAAAAGTGTGGCTGTGATGTTTCATTTCAACTTTGAATCTCTTTCCATTGTTCTCTACAATGCTGATGAGAACCAGGTTTGTGACAGTGTTCTTGAAAGCCAGTTTTCTTGGGACCCCTAGATATAGCATTAATAAAATAACATGCAAACTAGATCAGTGTGGTCCAAATAGGGGAGAGTCTGTAGCAAAAACATGTAAAAATTTGTCTTTGAGTTTGGTATCCATTTGTGTGTGCCCCTTCATACATGCACACACACATTGTTCATCAGGCCCCCAGCTTTCCCCGCCCCATTCCTGCTCCTTACTTTTGCTCTGCCTGGCATCCTGCCACCCTCTCCCACCACTTCTGATATTTTTCAGGATTTCTCTATTGACTAACTTGGGTGTCAAAAAGCCTTAAAATATTTGTTTGGAGAGATCTCTTCTTTGTAAACTGAGTTTTGTTGTTTTAATACAAAAAATTGTCCTTCCATGCTCTTTCTCTGTTCAGATAGGTTCTATTTGAACCTTCTGTTTACAGGGTTGTTGTTGAGGGGAAAATAGAAGGAGGAGGGAGTATTAGGTATGTTTGTGGCTTGAGTTATTTATAAAAATAATAAAGGGATAAAAAAAACCAGCCCAAACCAAGATTGATGGAGAAGTATTGTGAGCTATGAAAGTAATCTTTTTATCTCAACCATTTTTATCTGTTGTAGAAATCTCAGCTTTCGCTTCACAATAGCCACTTACGTCTTGGAGAGCTCCGGCTGCATTTTATGAGATCATCAGGACAGATGTTTTCAGACGGCTCTATAGATGTCAGTACTAAGATGGAAACATGTACATTGGATGATCTCAGAGAAGGGATACAGAAAGTGACTTCAAGGTTAGCTGTCTAGCAGTTATTTGAAAACACCGCATCTCTGCCGTGTGTACCATAGGTACTTTGCTTAACACACACACACACACACACACACACACACACACTGATGTTCTCCTAAGGCTTTACTACCCAGGTAAATAGAATACAAGGGAAGAGAAGCAGAAGTGCAAATGAAGACCAGTTTGTAAATGCCATAATAATGCTAATAGTGCATATATCAAAGTTCACCCTCAGAATCTCCCTTCAGCTTTTGTTCCTTTCGGTGGTGACTTGAATAGTTCTGCAATGTCATCAGTTTACTTACTCGCTTCCTGTGTTTCTAGACTGTTCAGGAACTGCAGTTCTATGGATGGTGTGTAAATTATACTGTCCCTGCCTCTAAATTAGGTGTGTGTGTGCGTGTGCATGCACATTCATTCATTCATTCATTCATTCCTTTTATTTAAGTTATTTGATTTGTATCAAAGAAGAAATTAAAAAATGATTGGGAACTGCCAGTTGGCATCAAATTATAGTAGCAAGTGGCAAATTATGGTATCTTTATTTCCTCAAACAGATGCATGTCTTCATATAATTGGTCAGCCATTAAAAATCTACCTTTTGTAAAGAATATGGAATTTGGTTGCAGGTCTGTTGAATCTGATGCCTTGCAGATGGGGGCCCTCTGACTAGAAATTCTAGGAATCTTAGCCTCGGCATAATTGGAGGGTGCAAACTGGATTAATCTATTACAAATTCTTCTATAAACACAACCACCTCTTCTATGAATGCATTTCTTTTCCAGAATGCTAGCTAAAAAGGATGGTAAGGCTGGTAGCGTCATGATTGACATCAGCTACAAGCAAGATAAAAATGGGAGTGAAATTGTATCTGTCTTGGATCAGCTGTATTTGTGTGCCAGCATGGAGTTCTTACTGACCGTGGCGGATTTCTTCATTAAATCCATGCCTGCAAGCTCTCCAGCGGAAAGATCAACCCAGTTTTCCTTAAAGCACGCTTCCCAGGCAAAGCCTAAGCCTGAAAAAGGTCAGCAGACAGAAGGAGTCACAGACGTCCGCTTTGAATATCAATAACTCTTAATCACTGGGCAGTCTTGTGTTCTGACTTTATTTTCAGTTTATGTTGGATGGTGCCTTGAGTGTTTGTGTGATCCACAGACTATCTGGAATACCGATAGTTCTTGACAATCAATGTCTCTGGAAAATCAAGTAGGAGACTTGAGGATATTTTCAAAAGTAGTTTGTAACATGGCGTCTCCCATACAGGAGATATGGGAGACAGAAGTCAGTCCTTCTGTACTCTCTCGGGCCGTTGAGCCTGCCCCCCCCGCCACCGATCTTGGCCTTTGCGTTGACACTAGGAATGTTGAAATGCTCTTTTTCATGACAAAATGATTGAGTTCCTCAGGGAGTGTGTGTGCGTATGTGCGCATGTGTGTGTTTACCTCCTTTCTGATCAATATAATACAGTGAAGCTTTTGCCTCTCAGTTGGATTCAGCAGTTGTGTGACAGGAGGCCACTTGTAAAAGACTTTCTCCATTTCTTTCTCCCGCTGAGCGGGTCAGTTCCCGAGATCCTGCTGGGGCCGACATTGCTGCAGTGCCTCTCTTCCAGTTGCTCTGTTTTCAGAGCAACAGTGCCAGGGCAGCGACTTAAGCGCAGGATTGTTGTATTTTCTATAGTCGTGATAATGATGGTGTATGTTATTGCTCTGTTCTGGTAACCAATTAATAGCTCAGTAAACTTGATTTAAACTTTTATAGCTGCAGCTCTGCGATCAAACATGTCGGTAATAGCACAAATCTTGGATCCAGAAATCGTGTTTGTTGCCAACTTGACAAAGGCCGATGCTCCTGCCTTAGCAGCTTCGTTCCAGTGCAGTTTCATGTTGTCAGGGGGCTCGATGGCACACCAGGTGACCGCTCAGGTGTTTGACCTCAAGGTGCTGGCCTGCCCCTTCCTCCAGGGGAAAGCAAAGAAGAATGTCACCACGGTAAGCCCCTTTGCATGTATTAGGGAAGTTGACTTTTTTTCTGAAAATAGAAAGGTTGCATTGACCACAATACTTTGCTTGTGTTCTTTTAAGGTGGTGCAACCATGCTCTTTAGCTGTGGAAGCCACGATGAATACTTCTGGAGTGCAAAGTGTGGATGTGATCATGGACACATTGATCGTGAAAGTTAGTAGCAAATCACATTCTGTCACCCTGGTGCTTCTGTGTATTCCTAGAAAAAATCTGCCGCTGAGTTCAGATCTACAGTGTGTAGGATAGATAATCTAGTATCCCGTGCCTTCCTCTTTTGGACATTTTAAATCTCACTTTAGGCTGTGTGCTAGTAAGGGAGAATGTCTGCAGTACATAATACTGTCCTCTGACAAAGGGAGGTTACCTCTCTCAGTGACAATGCAGCTTCTGCCTTGTGGTCATCCATCGTAAAAATACTGGTTTGATTTTATCAGGAGTAATCTTACCACCGCTCTGAAAATATCCCCATCTGTAAAATAGCAGCTCTTCATCAGAGGCTGATATGTGGAAGGCCCTTGATTTAAATCAGCCTTTGACTGCGCACGCAGGATTACGGGATTTAAATGGAAATGCATTTGCAAAGCGATAGGAAGCCTACTTTTTCAAGTTTACCCACTGTCTACAATAGTGTTTTTCAAACTTGGCAACTTTAAGAGGTGTGGACAGCATGCTGGTTGGGGAATTCTGGGAGTTGAAGTCCACACCTCTTAAAGTTGCCACGTTTGAAAAACACCGGTCTACAATTAGTACATATAAAGAAAGTGCATAGTTCAGCTTTAATTTCCTTTTTTTTTTTTAAGGTTTCACCAATAATTCTCAACACTGTAATGACTATCCTGGCTGCCATGAAGTCACAGGCAAAGGAGGAAGAATCTGGAGGGATTGCTTGTAATCCTGGGAACCTCTGGAGCGTCAAATCCGTTGACCAGTGCCAGAATTGGTTCCTAGGTGTCGACATGGCCACGGAAGTCACTGAAACCTTCCTAGCCAGCGAGCAGTGTGAAAAAAAGGAACGCTTTGAGGTGGAGGTGAAATCGGTTCAGGTCACCCTGGAGTGTGGATTGGGACATCGTACCGTTCCTTTATTATTAGCAGAATCTGCGTTTTCTGGAACCGTGAAAAATTGGTCTTCTCTCATGACAGCCAGAGCTGACATGACGCTGGAGGTATGTCAGTAGGGGTGATAGCTTCGAATTTGGGCATCCCTCTTTTAAATGGCTTCGTTGCTAGGGTCGGCAGTCCCTTGAACTTGTAATAGGTTTCCATGATTCTTGAGTTTGGTTTGTTGATCGGGAAGAGAAAGATAGATGAGTTCAGCTTTGTGTTCACTCCTGCATTCCAGGTGCATTATTACAATGAAACACACGCTCTCTGGGAGCCTCTTATAGAACAAGCGGATAGAGAAGGACGTCGGTGGAACTTAAAGTTGGAAGTAAACATCTAATTTAAAGTTTCTGCTTAGCCATGTGTTTTCTGTGGGTTATAAAAATGCAAAGTGTATTTTTAGCATGCTTTGGGGAAATTGGTGGTCTGGACTTCATTATGCAGCAGTGCAGCCTCCTTTCATTTCCTTGCTTAAGTCTGTCCTCTGCCACACAGATGAACAGCCTTTCAGGACCAGTTACAGATCCAATGCAAGCAATTATGCTAATATTGTTTTCTCTAATGATTGAATAGTTGAAGAATATGTATTATTCTGTATTATGTTTAATTCTAAAGTACCATGTGTTAAATGCATTAAGTAAGAATTGGTTTTCTTTTAAATTCACATTCACCACAAGTTGTTGTTCCTTAAAGCGTATCTATAAAGTTAAAGGAACCCTTTATCTGCATTCATCATTCTTAATTTTATTTTTGGGAAGTAAGAGAGTTAATCATTTGGGTGTAATGCTGCCTTTATTCTAGACAATCATAGACCAAAGGACAGATTACTGTCCAAATCAAACCTGGCAGGCCAAATTGTGCCTTCATCGTGATTCTGACGGGCATATATTTGACTCTGTCCTTTTCCTTTCTAGATGAAGACAAACCCTGAACAGGAAAGAAGTCTGTTGCCAGGAGATGACTTTATTGTTCTACCTGAACCACAACGAATGATCAGTATCTCGTCAAAAGATACCATGAATATAACAATATCCAAGTGTTGCCTAACTGTCCTTAATAATCTAGCCAAGGTAACTTCTGTGACCAAAGGGGGTAACGAAAAGGCCAGCTCTTCTTGCACTCATATCTTGCAGAGGCATTATTTTTCTGCTTTGATGTCTCAGTTTGCAAGCTGAAGATACCTTGGTCTCTTGAACAAGCATCATCCATTTCTGGTATAGCAATCATGCAGCA